>NC_081409.1:814877668-815220168 GCF_030272615.1 Cryptomeria japonica | reverse complement strand
TTAGCATTTTAGCATTTATTGCATTTTTTATTTTACATTTTGCATTTTAGAATTTTAGCATTTTAGTATTTAGCATTTTAACATTTTAGCATTTAGCATTTTTGCATTTTTGCATTTTAGATTTTTAGCATTTAGAATTTTAGCATTTTAGCATTTTAGCATTTTAGCATTTAGCTTTTTTGTATTTTGCATTTTGCATTTTGCATATTGGCATTTTAGGATTTCAGTATTTTAGAATTTTGCATTTTTGCATTTTTACATTTTTGCATTTTTACATTTTAACATTTCAGCATTTTTGCATTTTTGCATTTTAGCATTTTAGCATTTTAGCATTTTGTATTTTAGCATTTAGCATTTTAGCATTTTAGCATTTACCATTTTTGCATTTTACATATAGCATTTTAGCATTTTAGCATTTTAGCATTTAGCCTTTTAGCATTTTAGCATTTTTCATTTTTAAAATTTAGTATTTTGCATTTTGCATTTTGCATTTTGCATTTTAGCATTTTGGCATTTTAGCTTTTAGCATTTTAGCATTTTAGCATTTTGGATGTTTGCATTTTAGCATTTTAGCATTTTTGCATTTTAGCATTTTAGCATTTAGCATTTTAGCATTTAGCATTTTAGCATTTTAGCATTTAGCATTTCGCATTTTTCCATTTTGCATTTTGCATTTTGCATTTTGCATTTTTGCATTTTAGTATTTTAGCATTTTTGCATTTTGCATTTTGCATATTGCAGTTTAGGATTTTAGCATTTTCGCATTTAGCATTTTAGCATTTTAGCATTTTTATATTTTAGCATTTTAGCATTTTGCATTTTAGATTTTTAGCATTTTAGCATTTAGCATTTAGCCATTTAGCATTTAGCATTTTAGCATTTTGCATTTTGCATTTTGCATTTTGCATTTTGCATTTTGCATTTTGCATTTTGCGTTTTGCATTTTAGCATTTTAGCATTTTTGCATTTAGCATTTTAGCATTTTTGCATTTTTACATTTTAGCATTTTAGCATTTTGTATTTATCTTTTAAGCATTTTAGCATTTACCATTTTAGCATTTTAGCATTTTAGCATTTAGCATTTTACCATTTTAGCATTTAGCATGCTTGCATTATGCATTTTCCATTCTGCATTTTTGCATTTTTGCATTTTAGTATTTTAATATTTAGCATTTTAGAATTTATTGCATTTTTTATTTTACATTTTGCATTTTAGAATTTTAGCATTTAGAATTTTAGCATTCTAGCATTTTAGCATTTAGCTTTTTTGTATTTTGCATTTTGGATTTTTCATATTGGCATTTTAGGATTTTAGTATTTTACCATTCAGCATTTTTGCATTTTTGCATTTTTGCATTTTAGCATTTTAGCATTTCAGCATTTTTGCATTTTTGCATTTTAGAATTTTAGCATTTTGCATTTTAGCATTTTAGCATTTAGCATTTTAACATTTTATCATTTTAGCATTTACCTTTTTTGCATTTTACATTTAGAATTTTAGCATTTTAGCATTTTAGCATTTAGCCTTTTAGCATTTTAGCATTTTAGCATTTTATCATTTTCGCATTTAGCATTTTAGCATTTTTGCATTTTTACATTTTAGCATTTTAGCATTTTGTATTTAGCTTTTTAGCATTTAGCATTTTAGCATTTTAGCATTTACCATTTTACCATTTTACCATTTTAGCATTTACCATTTTACCATTTTAGCATTTAGCATGCTTGCATTATGCATTTTGCATTCTGCATTTGAGCATTTTAGCATTTTAGCATTTTAATATTTAGCATTTATTGCATTTTTTATTTTACATTTTGCATTTTAGAATTTTAGCATTTTAGTATTTAGCATTTTAACATTTTAGCATTTAGCATTTTTGCATTTTTGCATTTTAGATTTTTAGCATTTAGAATTTTAGCATTTTAGCATTTTAGCATTTAGCTTTTTTGTATTTTGCATTTTGCATTTTGCATATTGGCATTTTAGGATTTCAGTATTTTAGCATTTAGCATTTTTGCATTTTTGCATTTTTGCATTTTAGCATTTCAGCATTTTTGCATTTTTGCATTTTAACATTTTAGCATTTTAGCATTTTGTATTTTAGCATTTAGCATTTTAGCATTTTAGCATTTTAGCATTTACCATTTTTGCATTTTACATATAGCATTTTAGCATTTTAGCATTTTAGCATTTAGCCTTTTAGCATTTTAGCATTTTTCATTTTTAAAATTTAGTATTTTGCATTTTGCATTTTGCATTTTGCATTTTAGCATTTTGGCATTTTAGCTTTTAGCATTTTAGCATTTTAGCATTTTGGATGTTTGCATTTTAGCATTTTAGCAGTTTTGCATTTTAGCATTTTAGCATTTAGCATTTTAGCATTTAGCATTTTAGCATTTTAGCATTTAGCATTTACCATTTTTCCATTTTGCATTTTGCATTTTGCATTTTGCATTTTGCATTTTTGCATTTTAGTATTTTAGCATTTTTGCATTTTGCATTTTGCATATTGCATTTTAGGATTTTAGCATTTTCGCATTTAGCATTTTAGCATTTTTGCATTTTTACATTTTAGCATTTTAGCATTTTGCATTTTAGATTTTTAGCATTTTAGCATTTAGCATTTAGCCATTTAGCATTTAGCATTTTAGCATTTTGCATTTTGCATTTTGCATTTTGCATTTTGCGTTTTGCATTTTACATTTTGCATTTTGCGTTTTGCATTTTAGCATTTTAGCATTTTTGCATTTAGCATTTTAGCATTTTTGCATTTTTACATTTTAGCATTTTAGCATTTTGTATTTATCTTTTAAGCATTTTAGCATTTACCATTTTAGCATTTTATCATTTTAGCATTTAGCATTTTACCATTTTAGCATTTAGCATGCTTGCATTATGCATTTTGTAGTACCCCGTTTTGATCGGACTTATTATTCTATCTTTGTGTTGCAGTCTACTGTTCAGTGACACTTTATTGCTCGTCATTTTAGCAGACGTATTTGATATTATTTCATGTTTATCTGGATATTGGATGCATGAGTTACTTTCAGTATTTCAGTATTGGTGATTTCTAGTATTTCATGGATTATTGCTCGTACTGACATCTTACTTTATCTAGGCGATATGTCATATATATATGTTGCGTGTTTGCTATTGTATTGGATGCAAGGGGATGATTTTCCTTCACTCGTTTCGATGAGACAGGGAACGTCACGATTCTCCTTCATCGGTGTGCGTGCTGTGTATTCTATATCTATATGCATGTATGTGTGCTTCGGTGATGCAGGATATTGCAGGTACAAGTACCGGGTAGGTACGGGGTATCGTCTCCACCTAGCTTCACAGGTCTGAGCGTGCCTTATATGTCCGATGGGAGTGGAGGAGATAGCTTTTGACCCTAGTCCTTACCTCAGTCTATTATTGTGAGTGCCGTCAGTCGGTCGTTCATCCCTTTTGTTTGAATTTTGAGTCTTTTTACTTTTCCTTGATTTGCGTGCCTTGGTGGTTCGGTTAATTATTTAAAGTTTAAGTTGTCATTATTGTTGACTTGAGCGATTCATTCCTTATTATGCCTTATGTCTTGAATCAAGCGTAATTGATTAGTTTATTAGATTTAAATTTTTAGTTGCTTATATTGGCAAAGTAATCGTGTTTAGATCCAAATTAGAATAGATTAGTTAATTGCTTTTTTATATATGCAAATAAAGTTAACTCATTGTTTTCCTATTTAGTAGAAATATTGATTTAATTGCTACTTATGAAAATGTAATTTTCAAAAAGAGGGAATTTTTCATTTATTTGTTTTGAGAAATATGAAAAAGAAAAATAGAAAAAGAAAAGAAAGTCAAATGGGGGATTTTAATGTTTTTTTTAATATAGAAATTTTGGCAACCTAGAAAATTAGGTTAAAGAGATTTTCTTACTAAATCATTTTGGAGGAGATTTTGGGGGTGATGCTTATTTTTGAGGAGGAGAAAGAAATTTTGGAAAAATTGCTTGAAGGGTGGATTTGGGTGTGAACTAGCTGGGATTCCTCCTGAAGCATACTATTCCTGCTTGGAAATCATCGAGGTTGGTTGAATCCTTGCTCATTTCAACAAAAAAAAAAATCCTTGCTTTCTTCCCATTTTCTGTTATTTGTTTAAAATCTTGAATTGTGAATTTTGGGTGTTGGGTGTTTGTTTGTCATGGGTTGTGGAAGAAGAATTCTACCAATTTGTTATCAAATTCAAACTTAATTTCTCTTCATGTAGTTTTTAACTAAATTTGTATTGTTTCATCTTTGCTTGTGCAAAAAATATCTTAGTTTATTTTGCTGTTTGTATTTGGAAATTTGTTGGGTTTTGGTAGTGTTATGCTGGCAAAATTTTGCCAAGCATTCATAAAACACCTCCCTCTGATAATTTCCAGTTTAAAAATGATGGCCATGAGTTAAATTTCCTTGTTCATGCTTGATTGGGAGCAAATAAATTCAATTGGGGTTTGGGGATTAAGATTATTCCCATTTAATTAAATTTTTAGAGCAAACTGGGCTGATTTGAATGAAATTTTAATGCCCCTGTTTTGTCTCAGAAGATTTGTTTATTGCTGGTAAAATTGGCAATACTAGTGACTGGAAAATTGGTTTTAATTGGTTTTTGGTTGAATGTTTGTCAAATTATGGTGGCTGGAAAATTAAATTTTAATATGGTTTTAACAGAGGTTTCACCTCTGTCTATGTCTTTAGTTTTGTTTTTTTTAAGTCTCAGTCGTTTTTGTTTAAAAATGAGTTTTAATTGTTAATTTAAACCAAAAAAATTTGATTAAATTTGAAATCAAATGCATTGGGGGCGGTGGTGGGGAGCTGGGCTCGACCCAGCCACGCACCCCCCTTCCCTTCCTGCTCGCTGCAAACACCCAGCGTGGGGTAGTAGCAGCGCTACTTTCCCCAAGCTGAGGATGTAGCTCGCTGCATTCCCCAGTTTGGGAAAAGCAGCGCATGCTGCAGTGGGTGCGTGGGGGCCCCACATTGTGTTTAAATATTGTTTTTTTTAATATTTTTTTTAGTTTTATAAAACAAACGAAAATAATATTATATATGTTAGTGGTTTGAATAAATTCAATAAGTGTTATTTCGTGTTTAATATTAAGTAATAATATATTGTTATTTTAACAATAATAACAATATGTTATTATTTAATATTAAATAATAATAATATGTTAATTGTAGTTGTAATGATGTTGAGATTATTTAATAATTTTTTGATTTTAGTAATGAGGATATTTGCCTGGTATTGTGTAAATAAATTAAACGATTTAGAGGTTAGTATTAATGTTTGGAATAAAGGAAAGTTGGATTAAATTTAATATTAGTGTTTGTTATCCAAGTATTATAAAATAATCATATGATGATCGTATTCGTCGAATAGATGTTATTTTGGAAATTATTTTATAATAGCTTGTATACATTTGTTTAATTTGATTTAAATGTTGACTGCTCAAAGAAAGATTGCTTGTGGTGTTTTTATAATTGCAGTTTAGTTGTTTTAATGTCATCGCATTATGTTTAAAATTGTCATTATGTTGTCGATGTTTACCCTTGGTCAGGTGTCGATGTTCAAACCTTGAGGATGTGGGCTGTTAGGTGTTATGTCCCTAATGGTCAACTCTGGGTTTGTGACTATGAGTCCTCCACCTGTGCTATGTCTGGATAATTTATGGTTGTTAGTCCACCATAGAGTTCTCATAGATAGTCTTATCCAGTTAGTGACCTAGTAGAGAGAGTGGCTTTCGGGCGGGGGCCGCACCCAAAGTGGATGGCAGGATAACCCCTCGAAAGTCATCTATTAAGTGATAACCTAATAATTTGTTTAGGGGGTGGGTAGTTATTAATTTAATTAATATAATGCACCCCGTACATGGTTGAGTGCTTGTATAGGCTCAAGGTGTTTGGGAAGGCCTGGAATGGCAAACCTACCACCTTGTCCTCACGAAAGGATGGTAGGGTCCGCATGATGCTTAGATGGAGCCGGGGGTTCGGGAGAGGTTACCAAGATAAACCATGATGGGGGTCGGGACCTATGGAGACCTACCTAGGGTAACCATGTTAAGCCATGTGATGACACTCTCTCTCTAGGGTCGCTAGTGTTTTGTGAGTCGAGTCACTTGTCTACTGCGGAGTCATGTGTACTGTTGTACTTTTCTTGCTTGCTTGAGGGTCGTCTGCTATCTCCTAGCACGGTGGGGTGGTTCCATTATGGGATCACATGGTCGGGTAGTAGTGCCACTTCCCATCGGATACCTTGTTTCTACCTTCACGCGAGGATTGGCTTCGCCTGTGCATCTTGGTTCTTGCTTCGTGTAGCTCTTATGTTCTTGGTTTTGTACCTTGAGGCCCGTGTGGTCATTATATGAGCAACTTGTAACCTTTGTAATTTATTGTTCTATGGAAGCCATGTAATTTATGGAATATTGTAATTAAGTCATGGGATGTATATTGTTTCAATTATCTTTCCTATTATGTATAAATGAATCTTTGGAAGTATGTATGTTGTAATTCTTTAAGCCTATCTTTTGGAGATCAATTTATGAATATGAATTATTTAATCGTTATTGGCTTTCCTTAATTTAAATGGATGATTGGATTAATATTGTGATGTGGTTTTAATTTGAAGTAATCTTCATTGGTAACCCTTTAGGATGTAATGTTAGTCTTCCGCTTATGTTTATTATTGAGCAAAGTTATGATTATTTCCTTTAATCTTAAAAAAAATAAAATTATTGCACCCTTTTGGTTGCCTTGTTGTGTTGCTATCCTTTAGGGTTCCTGGCGGGGCATTACACATTTTCCATTCTGCATTTTTGCATTTTTGCATTTTAGTATTTTAATATTTAGCATTTTAGAATTTATTGCATTTTTTATTTTACATTTTGCAATTTAGAATTTTAGCATTTAGAATTTTAGCATTTAAAATTTTAGCATTCTAGCATTTTAGCATTTAGCTTTTTTGTATTTTGCATTTTGCATTTTTCATATTGGCATTTTAGGATTTTAGTATTTTAGCATTCAGCATTTTTGCATTTTTGCATTTTTGCATTTTAGCATTTTAGCATTTCAGCATTTTTGCATTTTTGCATTTTAGCATTTTAGCATTTTGCATTTTAGCATTTTAGCATTTAGCATTTTAACATTTTATCATTTTAGCATTTACCTTTTTTGCATTTTACATTTAGAATTTTAGCATTTTAGCATTTTAGCATTTAGCCTTTTAGCATTTTAGCATTTTAGCATTTTAGTATTTTAGCATTTAGCCTTTTAGCATTTTAGCATTTTATCATTTTATCATTTTCGTATTTAGCATTTTAGCATTTTGTCATTTTTACATTTTAGCATTTTAGCATTTTGTATTTAGCTTTTTAGCATTTAGCATTTTAGCATTTTAGCATTTAGCATTTTACCATTTTAGCATTTTAGCATTTACCATTTTACCATTTTAGCATTTAGCATGCTTGGATTATGCATTTTGCATTCTGCATTTTAGCATTTTAGCATTTTAGCATTTTAATATTTAGCATTTTAGCATTTTAGCATTTATTGCATTTTTTATTTTACATTTTGCATTTTAGAATTTTAGCATTTTAGTATTTAGCATTTTAACATTTTAGCATTTAGCATTTTTGCATTTTTGCATTTTAGATTTTTAGCATTTAGAATTTTAGCATTTTAGCATTTTAGCATTTTAGCATTTAGCTTTTTTGTATTTTGCATTTTGCATTTTGCATATTGGCATTTTAGGATTTCAGTATTTTAGC
The DNA here is from genome assembly GCF_030272615.1 of Cryptomeria japonica. Taxonomy (NCBI): domain Eukaryota; kingdom Viridiplantae; phylum Streptophyta; class Pinopsida; order Cupressales; family Cupressaceae; genus Cryptomeria; species Cryptomeria japonica. The sequence continues at coordinate 815,212,379 of NC_081409.1, read as the reverse complement.
ATTTAGCATTTTTGCATTTTTGGATTTTTGCATTTTAGCATTTCAGCATTTTAGCATTTTAGCATTTTAGCATTTTAGCATTTTAGCATTTTGTATTTTAGCATTTAGCATTTTAGCATTTTAGCATTTACCATTTTTGCATTTTACATATAGCATTTTAGCATTTTAGCATTTTAGCATTTTAGCATTTAGCCTTTTAGCATTTTAGCATTTTTCATTTTTAAAATTTAGTATTTTGCATTTTGCATTTTGCATTTTGCATTTTGCATTTTAGCATTTTGGCATTTTAGCATTTAGCATTTTAGCATTTTAGCATTTTGGATATTTGCATTTTAGCATTTTAGCATTTTTGCATTTTAGCATTTTAGCATTTAGCATTTTAGCATTTAGCATTTTAGCATTTTAGCATTTAGCATTTAGCATTTTTGCATTTTGCATTTTGCATTTTGCATTTTGCATTTTTGCATTTTAGTATTTTAGCATTTTTGCATTTTGCATTTTGCATTTTACATATTGCAGTTTAGGATTTTAGCATTTTCGCATTTAGCATTTTAGCATTTTTGCATTTTTACATTTTAGCATTTTAGCATTTTGCATTTTAGATTTTTAGCATTTTAGCATTTAGCATTTAGCCATTTAGCATTTAGCATTTTAGCATTTTGCATTTTGCATTTTGCATTTTGCATTTTGCATTTTGCATTTTGTGTTTTGTATTTTAGCATTTTAGCATTTTTGCATTTAGCATTTTAGCATTTTTGCATTTTTACATTTTAGCATTTTAGCATTTTGTATTTATCTTTTAAGCATTTTAGCATTTACCATTTTAGCATTTTAGCATTTTAGCATTTAGCATTTTACCATTTTAGCATTTAGCATGCTTGCATTATGCATTTTCCATTCTGCATTTTTGCATTTTTGCATTTTAGTATATTAATATTTAGCATTTTAGAATTTATTGCATTTTTTATTTTACATTTTGCATTTTAGAATTTTAGCATTTAGAATTTTAGCATTCTAGCATTTTAGCATTTAGCTTTTTTGTATTTTGCATTTTGCATTTTTCATATTGGCATTTTAGGATTTTAGTATTTTAGCATTCAGCATTTTTGCATTTTTGCATTTTTGCATTTTAGCATTTTAGCATTTCAGCATTTTTGCATTTTTGCATTTTAGCATTTTAGCATTTTAGCATTTTGCATTTTAGCATTTTAGCATTTAGCATTTTAACATTTTATCATTTTGGCATTTACCTTTTTTGCATTTTACATTTAGAATTTTAGCATTTTAGCATTTTAGCATTTAGCCTTTTAGCATTTTAGCATTTTTCTTTTTTGAAATTTAGTATTTTGTATTTTACATTTTGCATTTTAGCATTTTGGCATTTTAGCTTTTAGCATTTTAGTATTTTAGCATTTTGGATTTTTGCATTTTAACATTTTAACATTTTTGCATTTTAGCATTTTAGCATTTTAGCATTTAGCATTTTAGCCTTTAGCATTTTAGCATTTTAGCATTTAGCATTTAGCATTTTTGCATTTTGCATTTTGCATTTTTGCATTTTTGCATTTTAGCATTTTAGCATTTTTGCATTTTGCATTTTGCATTTTGCATTTTAGGATTTTAGCATTTTCACATTTGGCATTTTAGCATTTTTGCATTTTTACATTTTAGCATTTTAGCATTTTGCATTTTAGCTTTTTAGCATTTTAGCATTTATCATTTAGCATTTTAGCATTTAGCATTTTAGCATTTTAGCATTTAGCATTTTTTGATTTTGCATTTTGCATTTTGCATTTTGCATTTTAGCATTTCAGCATTTTTGTATTTTAGCATTTTAGCATTTAAGCATTTAGCATTTTAGCATTTGAGCATTTTAGCATTTTAGTGTTTAGCATTTTAGTATTTAGCATTTAGCATTTTAGCATTTTAGCATTTTAGCATTTATGCATTTTAGCATTTTGCATTTTATCATTTAGCATTTTAGCATTTTAGCATTTATGGATTTTAGCATTTTGCATTTTATCATTTAGCATTTTACCATTTTAGAATTTAGGATTTTTGCATTATGCATTTTGCATTTTGCAATTTAGCATTTTAGCATTTTAGCATTTAACATTTTTGCATTTTAGTATTTTAGCATTTTAGCATTTAGCATTTTAGCATTTTAGTATTTAGCATTTTAGCATTTTAGCATTTTGCATTTTAGCATTTTGGCATTTTAGCATTTAGCATTTTAGCATTTTAGCATTTTAGCATTTAGCATTTTAGCATTTTTGCATTTCAGCATTTCAAAATTTTTGCATTTTGCATTTTTGCATTTTGCATTTTAGCATTTTAGCATTTTATCATTTTAGCATTTAGCATTTAGCATTTTAGTCTTTTAGCATTTAGCATTTTAGCATTTAGCATTTTAGCATTTTAGCATTTAGCAATTTAGCATTTTAGCATTTTAGCATTTTAGCATTTTAGCATTTAGCATTTTTACATTTTGCATTTTGCATTTTGCATTTTGCATTTTGCATTTTGCATTTTGCATTTTGCATTTTTTCATTTTAGCATTTCAGCATTTTTGTATTTTGCATATTGCATTTTGCATTTTAGCATTTTAGTTATGTAATGCCCCGCTAGGAAACCCTGATAAATTTAGTCCATTAATCTTTAATGCACAACCACATATCTAGTCAAATAAAATACTAAGGACTAATAATCAATTTAACCATACACACCAAGCACGCAAACCAAGAAAGTCAATCAGACAAATGACTCACAAACCCAAACAAAAAGGGAATATTGACGACGACTGACAGTGCTCACTTGAGCATGGCTATGGTCAACTAGGGTCTTACGACCACCTAATCCAACTCTAAGGATTAAAGAGGTACACTCAAACCTGCACATCCAGGTGAAGATGAATCTCGCACTCATGTGGTGTTGTACCTAAAATCTCCTGCAACCAAGAGTCATACATGCATACATATATAAACTTAATGAAAGCGTTAGCCCAATATTAATACCACGAAATAGGAACACTAAACAACTTGCATACATCTAGTGCGAAAACCACATCAACAACTATGCATTAAATCAAACATCTGGCAATAACATTATATTAAGATAAACTAACCAAGATTAAAATGGGATTAGAAATTGATTAGGGGAGGAGTACTACATTTTCGCATTTTGCATTTTAGCATTTTTGCATTTTTACATTTTAGCATTTTTGCATTTTGCATTTTAACTTTTTAGCATTTTAGCATTTAGCATTTAGCATTTTAGCATTTTAGCATTTAACATTTTAGCATTTAGCATTTTAGCATTTTAGCATTTAGCATTTTTACATTTTGCATTTTGCATTTTGCATTTTAGCATTTAAGCATTTTTGCATTTTTGCATTTTAGTATTTTAGCATTTAAGCATTTTAGCATTTTAGTATTTAACATTTTAGCATTTTAGTATTTACCATTTTAGCATTTTAGCATTTTAGCATTTATGCATTTTAGCATTTTACCATTTTAGCATTTAGCATTTTACCATTTTAGCATTTAGCATTTTTGCATTATGAATTTTGCATTTTGCAATTTAGCATTTTAGCATTTTAGCATTTAATATTTTTTTATTTTTGTATTTTAGCATTTTAGCATTTTAGGATTTTAGTATTTAGCATTTTAGCATGTTAGCATTTTAGTATTTAGCATTTTAGCATTTTAGCATTTTAGCATTTTAGCATTTTAGCATTTATGCATTTTAGCATTTTTGAATTTTGCATTTTAGCATTTAGCATTTTTTCATTTTTTCATTTTTTCATTTTAGCATTTTAGTATTTAGCATTTCAGCATTTTAGCATTTAGTATTTTTGAATTTTTGCATTTTACCATTTTAGAATTTTGCATTTTAGCATTTTAGCATTTAGTATTTTAGCATTGATGCATTTTTGCATTTTAGCATTTTAGCATTTTAGCATTTTGCATTTTGTATTTTTCATTTTTGCATTTTAGTATTTTAGCATTTTTGCATTTTAACATTTAGCATTTTAGCATTTCAGCATTTTAGCATTTAGCATTTTTGCATTTTTGTATTTTAGCATTTCAGTATTTAGCATTTTATCATTTTAGCATTTAGTATTTTTGAATTTTTGCATTTTTGCATTTTAGCATTTTAGCATTTTGCATTTTAGCATTTTAGCATTTTAGCATTTTAGCATTTATGCATTTTTGCATTTTAGCATTTTAGCATTTAGCATTTTAGCATTTTGCATTTTGTATTTTGCATTTTTGTGTTTTAGTATTTTAGCATTTTTGCATTCTAACATTTAGCATTTTAACATTTTAGAATTTTAGTATTTATGATTTTAGTGTTTTAGCATTTTAGTATTTAGCAGTTTTGCTTTTTTGCATTTTAGCATTTCAGTATTTAGTATTTTAGCATTTTACCATTTAGTATTTTTTCATTTTTGCATTTTAGCATTTTAGCATTTTAGCAGTTTGTATTTTAGCATTTTAGCATTTATGCATTTTAGCATTTTGCATTTTAGTATTTAGCATTTTTGCATTTTAGCATTTTAGCATTTTAGTATTTATGATTTTAGCATTTTAGCAGTTTAGTATTTAGCATTTTTGCTTTTTTGCATTTTAGCATTTTAGCATTTAGAATTTTAGCATTTTACCATTTAGAATTTTTTCATTTTTGCATTTTAGCATTTTAGCATTTTGTATTTTAGCATTTTAGCATTTATGCATTTTAGCGTTTTGCATTTTAGCATTTAGCATTTTAGCATTTTAGCATTTTAGCATTTAGGATTTTTGCATTTTCGCATTTCAGCATTTTTGCATTTTAGCATTTTAGCATTTTAGCATTTTAGTATTTAGCATTTTAGCATTTTAGCATTCTAGTATTTAGCGTTTTAGTATTTAGCATTTAGCATTTTAGCATTTTAGCATTTTAACATTTTAGCATTTATGCATTTTAGCATTTTGCATTTTATCATTTAGCATTTTAGCATTTAGCATTTTTGCATTATGCACTTTGCATTTTGCAATTTAGCTTTTTATCATTTTAGCATTTAACATTTTTGCATTTTTGTATTTTTGCATTTTAGCATTTTAGCATTTAGCATTTTAGAATTTTAGTATTTAGCATTTTAGCATTTTAGCATTTTAGCATTTTGCATTTTGGCATTTTAGCATTTTGGCATTTTAGCATTTTGCATTTTAGCATTTTAGCATTTAGCATTTTAGCATTTTAGCATTTTAGCATTTTAGCATTTTTGCATTTTGCATTTTAGCATTTTAGCATTTTAGCATTTAGCATTTAGCATTTTAGTATTTTAGCATTTAGCATTTTAGCATTTTAGCATTTAGCATTTTTGCATTTTGCATTTTGCATTTTTCATTTTTGCAGTTTAGCATTTTAGCATTTTTGCATTTTCCATTTTGCATTTTGCATTTTAGCATTTTAGCTTTTTCGCATTTTGCATTTTAGCATTTTAGTCTTTAGCATTTTGGCATTTTAGCATTTAGCATTTTAGCATTTTAGCATTAATGCATTTTAGCATTTTGCATTTTAGCATTTTTGAATTTTGTATTTTAGCATTTAGCATTTTTGCATTTTTGCATTTTAGCATTTTAGTATTTAGCATTTTAGCATTTTAGCATTTAGTATTTTTGAATTTTTGCATTTTTTCATTTTAGCATTTTGTTTTTTAGCATTTTAGCATTTAGCATTTTAGCATTTATGCATTTTTGCATTTTAGCATTTTAGCATTTAGCATTTTAGCATTTTGCATTTTGTATTTTGCATTTTTGCATTTTAGTATTTTAGCATTTTTGCATTTTAACATTTAGCATTTTAGCATTTTAGCATTTTAGCATTTAGCATTTTTGCATTTTTACATTTTAGCATTTTAGTATTTAGCATTTTATCATTTTAGCATTTAGTATTTTTCAATTTTTGCATTTTTGCATTTTAGCATTTTAGCATTTTGCATTTTAGCATTTTAGCATTTTTGCATTTTAGCATTTTAGCATTTTAGCATTTAGCATTTTAGCATTTTGCATTTTGTATTTTGCATTTTTGCATTTTAGTATTTTAGCATTTTTGCATTCTAACATTTAGCATTTTAGTATTTATGATTTTAGCATTTTAGCATTTTAGTATTTAGCATTTTTGCATTTTTACATTTTAGCATTTTAACATTTAGTATTTTAGCATTTTACCATTTAGTATTTTTGCATTTTTGCATTTGAGCATTTTAGCACTTTGTATTTTAGCATTTTAGCATTTTAGCATTTAGAATTTTTACATTTTTTCATTTTACCATTTTAGCATTTAGCATTTAGCATTTTAGCATTTTAACATTTAGCATTTTTGCATTTTTCATTTTGCATTTTTCATTTTGCATTTTTCATTTTGCATTTTGCATTTTGCATTTTGACATTTTGGCATTTTAGCATTTTAACATTTAGCTTTTTTGCATTTTTGCATTTTAGCATTTTGCATTTTAGTATTTAACATTCTTGCATTTTTGCGTTTTAGCATCTTAGCATTTACCATTTAGCATTTTTGCATTTTTACATTTTAGCATTTTAGTATTTAACATTTTAGCATTTTAGCATTTAGTATTTTTGCATTTTTGCATTTTTGCATTTTAGCATTTTAGCATTTTGCATTTTAGCATTTTAGCATTTAACATTTTAGCATTTATGCATTTTTGCATTTTAGCATTTTAGCATTTAGCATTTTAGCATTTTGCATTTTGTATTTTGCATTTTTGCATTTTAGTATTTTAGCATTTTTGCATTTTAACATTTATCATTTTAGCATTTTAGCAGTTTAGTATTTATGATTTTAGCATTTTAGCATTTTAGTATTTAGCATTTTTGCATTTTTGCATTTTAGCATTTTAGCATTTAGTATTTTAGCATTTTAGCATTTAGTATTTTTTCATTTTTTCATTTTAGCACTTTGTATTTTAGCATTTCAGCATTTTAGCATTTAGCATTTTTACATTTTTTCATTTTACCATTTTAGCATTTAAATTTTAGCATTTAGCATTTTAGCATTTTAGCATTTTTACATTTAGCATTTTTTTATTTTGGATTTTGCATTTTGCATTTTGCATTTTGACATTTTGGCATTTTAGCATTTTAGCATTTAGCATTTTTGCATTTTGCATTTTAGCATTTTAGTATTTAACATTTTTGCATTTTAGCATTTTTGCATTTTTCATTTTAGCATTTTAGCATTTTAGCATTTTAGCGTTTTAGCATTTTGCATTTTTGCAATTTAGCATTTTTGCAATTTGCATTTTGCATTTTTGCATTTTAGCATTTTAACATTTTAGCATTTTAGCATTTAGCATTTTTGCATTATGCATTATGCATTTTGCATTTTAGCATTTTAGCATTTTAGCATTTAGCATTTAGCATGTAGTACCCCTACCCTAGTCTATCTTCTAACCTTGGTTTAATCTGGATTAGTTTATCGTAATATTATGATTAGTGTCAGATGTTGGATTTAACGCATAGCTATTGATGTGGTTCTCACACTAGTTGTATGCAGGTTATTCAGTTTACCTATTTCGTGATTTTAGTATCGGACTAACACTTTCATTAGATTTTATAAATGTATGCATGTATGATCTTTTGTTGCAGGAGATTCCAGGTACGAAGTCGCATGAGTGCGAGGTTCGTCGTCACCTGGTTTTGCAGGTTTGAGTGTACCCTTGTTAATCCCTCGAGTCGGATTAGGTGGTCGTGAGACCCTAGTTGACCTTTGTCGTGCTCAAGTGAGCATCGCCAGTCATCGGTTATCCCTTCTTGTTTGGGTTTGCGAGTCGTCTGTTTGGTTGATCTTCTCGATTTGCATGCTTGGTGTGTTTGGTTAAATAGTTAATTAGTCTTTAGTAATTGTCTTGATTAATATGCGTTTGTGTATTAGTGATTAATGGATTAAATTAATCTGGTTTTCGTTATGCGATTTTCGTTGTTAATGAATTGCCTGTTTTAAATTGGAAGTAAATTTGAATTAATGACTGTTTTCGAATATTTGATGCATTTTATATGTTGTTGAAAAGAAAGTTTTAGATTTTATCGCCATAGAGTTAATTGCATTCTGTTGGATTCTGAAATTTGAAAGGTTAAATTTAATTGATTGAGGAAATCGAATTTTGAATTGAAAAGGCAAGTTAACTTGTTGTGTTTGTGAGAAAGGATTAATTTCATGAATTATTTTGTAAATAAAAGTTTTAATTCCAAAATAGAGAATTTTGGGTCAACTCTTCCATATAACCCAATTTGGGAAATTTGGAGAGGGGGGACAAATTTGGAGAAGATTTGGTTGGGAAGGAATTTTGGAGATTTTGGAGATGAATTGGAGGAATTTGGAGAAAGAAGGAGGATTCGGGAGCTAGAGATTTGGATTCTTCGTCAGATCTTGCCAGGAATGCGAGATCAGGTAGGCTCTGTTTAACCATTTGATTTCAAAATAAAATAGTTCCTCGGTTAGCCATTTTGAATTTGGCTGGAGATTTATCTGAGGTTTTGTTATTGCTCAATCATGTGTGGGTGGTTTGGAATCCCATTGTGCTTGGGGAAGAATGGAAATTATCAATGAAATGAATACCATAACATAGTTCTTGTTTTGTCTCAACCCTTCTTAAATCGAAAACTTCAGCAAACCCTTTTGGGCGTTTTTGGTTTTGGGAATTCGGACTGTGTTTCGAAGAAAATAAAAAGAAATTTTATTAGTTCATTTTCGAACTGTGTTTTAAGAAAAAAATTGATTCATTCATTTTTGAGCCGGGCGTTGCTTTGGTATCGGGACATGCGTTTGCATTTGTTGTAGCGGACTGCGTTTGGGGTTTGGAGGCGGGGAGCGGAGCTCCGCCCGCCCCCTCCCCTCTCTCCCGCTCGCCCTTCTCCTTCCCCCCCCGTCCCGTGCTCCTCCCCCAAGCCTTCCGTAGGTGATAAGGCCTCCGACCGCGGCTCACTGCGGTGGCCGCAGGGGGCCGCAGGCCTGCGGGCACCGCAGCGGCGCCGCCGCCTGGGCAATGCCCTGCGGCTAGGGTTAGGGCATAGCCCGCCCTCGCCGCTAAGGGTTAAGATGTTTTTTTTTTGTTTTAAACATAGTTTTTTAAAAAAAACGTAGTTTGTTTTTAAACGCTATTTTAAATGCGTTTTTTGATGTTTTAAATTAGTTTATAAAATGATTTCTTTTTTAGAAATGTATTTTCTTTTATCTTTCAAAAAGAAAACATATGATATTTTATATCAATTTAATGATAGTTATTTTAATGTTAGGTATAATTAGAATTTTAAGTATGATTAAAGTATTATTTCTTAAAAACATAATAGAGAACAATCTGTTATTGGGAAATCGTTTTAATACGATGGAATTCTATTGATGATGTTAAATGTCATATAGAACATATCAGTTGAGTAATTGAAAAGTAAGTGATATATTTATCATGGGTATTTGAATTTAAACGATATGCCTTGGAAGTGATTATCTCCATTTAGATTCTCTTTCTACATTTTATTTCCGTAATCCGGGTTATGTAACTGGAATTGAAATTATAAATCTGTAGAGATCGATTTTAGACCAATATGTCTATGATGCTTGTTGGAGATTAAATATCTTATTTTAATTGTTTAATGGTTGTCTGAATTGGATTATTATGAATTTGGTCTAAGAACTCATTACGGCTTAAATTGCCTGTTCAATGCTTGAACCTTAGGAGTTAGAAAACCAAGAACAACTTATCCCCAGTTGAGGTAGATAACGGTAATCTGATTTGGAACTTGTAGAAAACTTGATCGCCTTGTAATGATTAAATCAATTTGAGGAAATATTGTCTTTTCTGATTATTGCCTTGCGAGTTTAATTTCTGTATTCGCCTTTAATTATGAAATGGCATGTTTTGCTTTGTTTAGTAGGACCCTGTCGTATGAAATGATTGGTGTACCTGTTTCGGTCCTCGATTCCGAGTTGACTGTGGTTTGTGGTAGATTCGTTTTTTATCATATCCTCTTTGAGTGAGTCGAATAATGATTCGTGGTTAACCTTAGTTGTCAGGTCTCTAGTTAGAGTACCGTCAGTAAGTGTTCACCTTTGAGTCGTGTTTGACCAGATGATTGGTTCTCTCTTCTTGAACTCCGTTCGTCTTACCATGTGTATTCCTTGGTTTGAGTATGTTCGAGTGTAGTCTAGTGTCGTATGGGAAAGTGGCTTTCGATTGGGGGCCGCGCCCAAAGTGGCTGCTGGGTAACCCGTCGAAAGTGAGTCTAATAAGTGATAACCTAAGTAGATTAGAAAATAATTTATAAATAAGATAATGTGCCTCACACATGGGACGAGTGCTAGCATAGACTCGACATGCTGTGAGAAGGCCTGAAATGGCAAACCACCTTCCTTGTCTTCACGAGAGGATGTGTGGGTCCACATGAGGCTTGGATGGGCCAGAAGTTCGGATTAGGTTGCCAGGGTTACCAGTGTATGGGCCGGGACCTATGAAGACTTGCCATGGTACCCCTACCAGGTTGTGTGATGACACTTGTCCCTACGTTCGCTAGTGTGTGTCGTTTTGTCCTGTTTTGAGTACCTTTGTGAGTCGTCCTTTGTCTCTGCCCTTGTGAGTATCGGTTTCATGTTAGACCCTTGGGTGGTGATGGTTCAGTTTATGGATGCTCTCATGGACTCTTATGTTATTAGCTTTGACTATGTTCAGCTGGATCCTGTTCCTTGTAAGGATCGTTTATGTATTTATTGACCGATGTGGTCGCTTGTATAATGTTTATGTATCGCCTTGATGGCTGGATTGTATGGTGTAACCTCTTGTACTCTTAACCTTATTATTTATCCAAGGGGGTCTTGCAGTTGAGCAGACCCGGAGATGTAGCCCTTTAGGGGTGAACTCCGAGATCATTATGGTGTTATGTGGTGTATTCTCTTATGTCTCTTTATTCAACTTTTTCATGTATGTTTATTTTATGTAAAATGGTTAAGTGGATAATTGGAATTAACTATTAATGCTTATATTCATTTCTTCCTTGAATGCCATGTTAATCGAATGCATAATTGGTTGAGATGCGATTTATCGTAATGCATGTGTGAAATCGTCCTTTTAATGCAATAAGTTGGAATATGGAATAATGCATCTTAGAGTAATGAATTATACTTAGTTGTTGTTAAGGAATTTAAATATGCTTGGTAAGATCTCTTATGTTTTCGATGAAAATCCTAGTGTGTTAGAACGTTAAATGTATGGTTTGTAATTCTAAATGAAAAGATTGAATGAAGTTTATGAATGGATCTTAAATGATGAATCTTCGCTTGTGAATTACATTTCCCTCTTTTGAAAGGAATTATCCTGAGTATGAATTATTTCGTTGTTAAGATAATTAGCTTATTGGATTAATCATGTGAGTTAAGTGAATTGTGATATTTAAGTAATCTCGTTGGGAAACTCTTTAGGAGTTAGTTGAAGTCTTCCGCTATGTAATCTGAATCTTTGGTATCTTGTTGCATCTTATGTGTTGTAACTTTTAAAAAAAAAATTATTGCGCTCCATTCTTGTGTTATTTTGGCTTATCCCTTCGAGGTTTCCTAGCGGGGCATTACATAGCATTTATGCATTTTTGCATTTTTGCATTTTAGCATTTTAGCATTTAGCATTTTAGCATTTAGCATTTTTGTATTTTTGCATTTTTGCATTTTAACATTTTAGCATTTAACATTTTAGCATTTTAGCATTTTAGCATTTAGCATTTTTGCATTTTGCATTTAGCATTTTAGCATTTTAGCATTTTAGCATTTTGCATTTTTGCAATTTAGCATTTTGGATTTTGCATTTTAGCATTTTAGCATTTAGCATTTTTGCATTATGCATTTTGCATTTTGCATTTTAGCATTTTAGCATTTAGCATCTTTGCATTTTTGCATTTTTGCATTTTAGCTTTTAGCATTTTAGCAATTAGCATTTTTGCATTTTTGCATTTTTGTATTTTAGCATTTTAGTATTTAGCATTTTAGCATTTTAGCATTTTAGCATTTTAGCATTTAGCATTTTTGTATTTTTGCATTATAGAATTTTAGCATTTTGCATTTTATCATTTTATCATTTTGCATTTTAGCATTTAGCATTTTAGAATTTTAGCATTTTTGCATTTTAGGATTTTTACATTTTGCATTTTGCATTTTGCATTTTGCATTTTAGCATTTTAGCATTTTTGCATTTTAGCATTTTAGCATTTAGCATTTTAGCATTTTAGCATTTTAGCATTTAGAATTTTAGCATTTTAGCATTTTAGCATTTAGCATTTTTGCATTTTTGCATTTTGTATTTTTGCATTTTAGCATTTTAGCCTTAATATAGTGCCTTCATTAAGGCCAAACTCCTACTACTTTACCTATGCCACCATTCCCATGCACCTTTCTCACGCAAACTTGAACTCAAAAGGTGATCACCCATCATGCCAGCTCCATCCCTACACTTTTACCTACATTTTAGTCTATAATACACCATTAGGGACTCATTCCTAAAGAAACATCAAATACATAAAGAGGAATGAACCCTAAAACTTCATCTTGACTCCCAAATCAACACAAACAAGCACCTACAACACTAGTTTTGGGACAGTCAACTATATATGCACCAAATGAATTGATTAAACCTTCCAAATGAATTAAAATAATTATAATAACATATTAAAAATAACTTTTAAAGAGTATAGATCAAAATGAAGAGATAAAACAATAATATGTTTCAAATTCCACTCATGAATGCAAGGAAAATGTTAAATTTTATTGCAGTAGTTTGGTATTACAAAGATCAATCTTCAAAATAAACTCCAAAAACCTCTCCTCACATAGGAAGGATTTTTTAAAATTTATTTTGACCCTCCAAACTTTAAATAACTCCCATAACTACCCAAGAACCAACTAGCTTTGGAAATCCACCATTTTGAAATTGCACAAATTGACAATTTTTGACATAACTAGAAAAACTTTCTCAATGTGACTTTATGACATCAAAAAATTAACCTAATGACTTAAAAATATTTAAAATACTTTATGTACCCCAAATTGACACCTAATATGCCTTCTTAACATTTATTACTTAAATTTGCTCATTTGACAACACTGACACAATTTTGACAATTTTGACACAACTAGACAACTTGACTCAACTTGACTCAACCATGACAAATATTGCCTTTACATGCCTTATTACATTTTTTTTAGGTCTGAAATGACCCTCATTACATCCATCCATTCTTTATAGACATGCTAGACCTTATAGGCCCCTTTGGTGCTCACTAATTAGTATTATAATCCATTTACGATTTGACTTAGTGTTAGTATTCAAATAGGGTAAGGGTTTAAGGATAAAGAATGGTGTGAGGGTTATGATTATATAATAAATCTTAAATTAAAATTAAAAATTAATATTTAATTATATTTATGGTTATAGTTGCATAAAGGTTCAATTAGGATTAGGGTTCAATTAGGTCTAGATTAGGGATATTATCAAGGTTAAGACTTGATCATGGTAAGGATTTAGTTATAGATAGGGTTTGAATTAGGATTGAAATTTAATTACATTAGGGTTAGGGTTAAAAGAGGATTTAAGTTCAACTAGGTTTAGGTGTAGGCTAGAATTAAATTAGGATTAGGATTCAATAAGGGTTAGTGTTTAAGTCAAGGATAGATGAAGGTTGACATTGTAGGTAAGGTTTAATTCTATGGTTAGAGTTTAGTTTAGGGTTAGATGAGGGCTGGGATTCAATTAGAGGGATTATGGTGAAGGGTTAAGGGTATAGAACTAATTAGAGTTAAGGTTCAATTATGATTAGGGTTTCATTATGGTATGTGTATAATTATATTTAGGGTTAGGATTAGAGTTCAATTTGGGTTATGATTTAATTATATTAGGATCAAGGTTAAAATAGTATAAGAGATCAATTAAGATAAGGTTTTGGGCTATATTAATTAAGGTTAGGGTTAGATTACAATTAGAGTTTAATAAGGGTTGGGGTTAATTTTAGGGCTAAGATTTAATTTTAGTTACATTAGGGTTCAAGTTGTAGTTAGAATTTAATTCTAGGGTTATTTGTAAATTTAGGTTTAGGTTATGGCTTAGGGTTCAATTAGGTCTAAATTAGGACATTATCAAGGTTAGGGTTTGATTATGGTAAGGTTTTAATTATAGTTAGTGTTAATATAAGAGTTCAATTAGGGTTAAGGTTAAATTATGAGTGAAGTTTAATCATCAAGATAAAATAAATTTTCAAGATCTTCACACACATCCAAACCCTAATGGGGTTATCTAAAGTTCAATTGATCGGATGTAAATTCATTTAAAAATTAATCTTTTTAGATTATCGATCCAAGGGGGAATATGCACCCCTTGGATTTTAACTTCCAAATTACCCTTATTTCTCCCGAATTATTTAGAGGGACAATGCCACATACGTCGTTATTGCAGATTTATTAGGCATTAACTGTAGTAGTTCACCATGATGACATTACCCGTAAGTGTGACCCAGAGGCACCATAGATACCGAACACTGCTAATTTCTAGTTTCAACTCCTCTTGTTTAGTTATCTAACTAGGAATTTAACTTTGAATTCATGAATCTTAAATGAAGCAATATACCAATAGAATTATGAAAAATAAACTATTATATACAAGGAAATATCACTTGAATTTAAAACTAAAGTATGAATTTTACGTAATTGAAAGGAACATAAACAAAACAACTACTTTGAATAGTATTTTCTCCAAAGGAAAGTTATGATAATTAAACATTCAAAAACTTGAACTAAATACATGAAATTACTAATTGCTTGGAAACCATGATACTTTCAAAGATAATGTAATAACCACTTCCAGCTTATGGGTTCAACAATAAAATTTCTTTTTTGAGACCACATAACACATTTGTAAAACTTCAACACAAGTATATTATAGAAAGTATCTAATTCCATACAATGTTGATAAACAATTATGTAAGGCTTCTATTGCATACAATTACTCAGTACCTTCTTCATTCACGAGTTTCTCTCACCAATCCATCATCATGCAATTCCTTTATTTCTAGGACCTGCATCTTCAAATTTGTCTACTTGTCTAGATACATAATAGAAGGTTAGCATATATTAGAATACGTGATTTTCACATAAAATCATACTAATAGTTTAACCAATTTAGTCATACAATAGATGATTATTGATTTTATAAAGATGATTAAGATATACATACCAATGGAAAGGTAAAGTAAGATCAATGTAACCCTAAAGGAGCATGACCTAAGGGCTAGACCTAATGTCTCAGGGGCTCATCACAGATAGCCTTGCCTAGGTGAATGCACAGAGACATCGTAGTTCACAAAAAAAACTCAAAACCCATCTAATATGATGGAATAAGAGTGGGTACGCAACCCTTTCTAGGGTCCAGTTCCCCAGACAGATCTCTCATTGGCTGCCACCCACTAAGGTGAAACAGAGATGAATACTTAGATATAGACAAGGGTTTGGCTCATGTTACAACTATTCAAGGCTTATTACTCACCATAAAATCATTTCTATTCATGCTAAGGGTTACTGCTAATAGTATTATAATAATTGCTTGGAATTTGAATCATTCTTTATGAGAGGCTATTTGGTGTGGGTTCTCCACAAGTTAAAAAAGAAGTGGTGATCTACAAAACAACTAAGAATATGTACATGTCGAGCATGTAATACTATTAAACATCAAGTTGCTGACCATACTGAGACCCTATCATAGAGTTCATGATTCATATAGTCTAATGCACTTCTAATAGATGACCAAAGTTAAATAATCCAAGGACTATGTATTCATATAATATCAATCGATATGCTAAAAAAAAACCACCAATTAATTGTTTAAGACTACAAAGAAAACATTTGCCAATGTATATTTTAAATTGGTTAGTAAACCATCAAGAATCTATGACATAACAACTTCTTATAACCAAGTTTCAAGCATCCCTATTACATCATAAGTAAATATCTACTATCTCTTACAATTGTTTTGAAAGAATTATAATTTCAATTAAAAATCCCTACTTTTTCTAAAGCACCCAACCATAATTTCCTAATTTTTACTCAATGGGGTCCATAACATTCTCTAATGACCATAATCTTCATGAAAACTAATGTCCTCCTATTTGTTTTGACATGAACTTTATAAGGACAATAATAAAATGATTATATCAGTCCTCTACCAAGTTTGGGTGATTAACTCATATAAGACGACGCCATAATATTTACCTCCCAAAACATTGTGTGTGGAAGCATAGACTGAGTAAGATCAATGTGTCAATACAATTTACAATTTTCAAATGAGAGTAAGAAATAAGGTGTTGTAAAATCAATATTTAGAATGATCACAAGAATGCTAATCCACTATATGCTAACCATTCCATTGGGCTCTATTGCATCGTCAAAGAACCCATTTGCGCATCAAGAAATCATAAAAATACTAACATGCACCCAACCAATATCTAGTCAACTTTGGTCGATACTAGAAGGAATTACTATGCGATACTTAATAAATATTAACAAATCTATAATATATACATAAAAGAAAATTATATCAATCACTCCTCAAAATTTCGCACAAGTGTCCACTTAAGCCAAGCTAAAATGCAAAACACGAATGAAAATCAATGAATGCCTTCCAAGAACCTTGTAATTATCTCAACACAAGCATTCTATATGTTCTATCATTTTATCCAAGTAAAAATATTTATTCCAGCCAAACAAATAATATAATTCACAATAAGAAGATTGCATTAAGCTCATCTATATTTCAATATTAGTCAACTTTTGATTGAAACACACAAGTCACCCATCAATAGTCCCCTTGGTTCCATATCATACAAGTTAATCTTAACATACAGAGAACACATCGCATCAATAAAGAGAATGCAGACACATTCAACTTGATAACCATTCACTTCACGTCCCTTAGTCTATAGTTAATATTAACTCTATTACCCCAACATGATAGCTTCACATAACTTCCTAAGGTTGATATAACATGTGCATTAATACACTAATCCCTTACATTAACACTTTGACAATTCATTCATCCTTTCATTGGCACTTTTACTTTACCTTAAAGCATTAACAAAACTAATACATCAACCTTTGCTTATAAATGTAGTACCCTTACTCGTTTGAACTGATACTTTGTTCTTATTATTCTCAGTGGATATATTATCATTGGTTATTTAGAATTGTATAACATTGTTTCATGTTTTATCTGATTATGAGACATATGATTTATTTGCAGTATTTATGTATTTATGTTTTATGGCATTATATGGTTCATTGCTATGTACTGATGCTTTATTTCATCTATGCACTGTGTGTTGTGTATCTGCAAGTGTATGGGATGCATGGGGATGATTTTCCTTCACTCATCTCGGTGAGACAGGGAACGTCGCGAATCTCCTTCATCGGTGTGTATGTTGAAATTTCTATATATGTATATATGCATGTGTGGTCGGTGATGCAGGATGTTGCAGGTACAAGTACCGGGTAGGTACGGGGTATCGTTTCCACCTGGCTACACAGGTCTGAGCGTGCCTTATACTTTTTGATGGAAGTGAAGGAGATAGTAGTTGACCCTATTTTTAGTCAGTTACACTCGGGTGAGTGCCTTCAATTAGTCGTTTTGTCAATTGGTTTGGTCTTCATATTTTATTGTTTGATCTTTATAAAAGTCGCATGATGCTTGCTCAGTTTACGTGTCCAGTGTTCCCAATTTTTGTATGTCATTGGTAAATGTTACGTTTATTACGTCCATAAGAGTAGTTTTGGTAATTGGAGGAAAAAGAATCAAGTGATCTAGTGACTTAATATTGTTTATAAAGGATGAGTTAATATCTTGGTATGAGTTGATATGAATTTTATCAACTTGTTAGCTCGATGCTTGCAATTTGATCATTTGAATAAATGTAAGGACATAATATACTCGGAAGGCAATAGTCACTTATAAGTAGTTATTGGAGTTAAAATAAGGTGATCGTATTATCAGTGGTTTATATCGCCCATCGGGTTACTGTGATTTTGGATTATGCATGTATATAATTAGAATTATAAATATATCATATTTTATAAACTTTTCGAACGTGCAATATATATATAATTCAATTATTTGAAAATATATATATGAAACACCACTTGTTATAAATATTGGAAACCAAAATACACATTTACAAATATGATTTGCTAAGAAGGATTAATATTTAAATAATTATATTAATTAAAGTTATTAATTAATTATTAAAATATAACAAAGAAATTATATTAAAACATAATAAGAAAATTATATTAAAGAAAACAAATAAAATAGTTTCGACCTTATAAAAGGTGGCAGGGGTTAAAGTTCATGGTTTGGTCAATGGTGGTCGATGGCAATATCGACCACCCCCCTTAATATAGGGAGGGGTCGGTATTACCACCAACTACCCTCCTCCTTCGCATACCACATCTCCCTGTTCCGCCATAAACTCTGCAGCCAGCAAGCGAGGTGAGGGTTCCTGCATGTACACTATAGTCAGCGATGAGATGTTTCCTCCCTTAAACTTTGCAGTCAGCGATGACACCTCTCGCTTCTCGCTCTATTCCAAACGATAAACTATCAGCTCTCCACGCCCAGTTTCTCCACGAGCTCTAGTTCATTGGCATCTAACAGTAGATTGACCGGTTTCAGAGGAGAATGGATTGGCACGTAAGGTGGAGACTAAATCATAATCCTTAATGAACTCTAGACCTGGCAGATTACATGCGCAAGTCATTGTTTACAAACACATCAGTGATTGAAGTAATAAACCGATCTCTCCACCCAGCCGATAATCATTATCAAGGAGCACTAAAGACTGTAGCTAACCGGAGATGGACTCCTTGCGTGGAGGAAGTAGAAGAGTTAGTAGTAAAAGAGTTTTAGTTGATAGCTATCACTAAGCCCAGATTTAGGGGAGTGATGGATGTTTTTTTTTAAGTATAAAAAGGGGTGTGAGTAGAGAGGAAAGGAGAAAAGTCTTTTGTGACATCCAAGGAAGGACGAAAGATTGAAGAGAGAAGGATAGTGTTTTTTTTAGTATCAAGTGAGAGATGTTTAGAAAGGATAGTGGTAGATAGTATCAAGAGAGTTGCTTGCCTATTTCTTTGATAGAGCTGGAAGTATTGGTGAAAAGGATTGCAAGCAAGGTGCATTTTTCGGTGAAAGGGCATTAAGTTCTTGCTCATTGGTCAACAATTCAATAGGTCAGGAATTTCTTAGTTTGTGAGCATCAACATTTATAATCTCTATTATATGTCATGTTTATTGTCTTGCTTATGAAATAGTTATGATTATGTTTTAATTATCGTTACGGATTATTAAATAAAATCGTAGAATAGAAGTGGTGAATATGTTATGACTATAGAAGTGGAATAGTGTTTAAAGTTTAAATTTCACAATTGTTATTATAAGGAAGAAATGTATGATTGCGTTCAAAGCCTAGATATTAAGATTTATAAGTCATAGCTCTAGGAGAGTCTGGAAAGTAATAGTTTACTATTGATACATTACAGAGATGGTACGAGTTAAACAAATAGCACGCAAATCCATAGCAGGTTATGCTCACTACTTGAAAGTGAAGAAGGATTCTTTGACACCTGTCAAGCTCGTTGTGGATGACAATCCTGTTAAAGAGAAGCCAGCTCCAGAAGAGAGCAAAGAAAAAGGAAAAAGTCCTATTCAGAGTCCAACTAAAGAAGTTACCATTGAGAAAGGAAAAGAACCCAAGCTAGAGTGCTTGCCTGAAAAGCCAATAGTTATAAGTTTTGACTCGTCAGAGGGGTACAACCCCTTGAGTGATAATGAGTCTGTGGGGTACTTTCCCCGGAGTGAAAGCAAATCTAAAGGATATACTCCTTTAGATCATGTAGAGTCTGACAAGTGTACTTCTCCATATTTTCTGGAAGAATGATGTAACACTCTTGTGTTAAAGAGATAAATAAATCAAAAAAAATGCATTTTTCTATGAAGAAACGTATTACATCTTATTGTAAGATTTCCTTGATGAAATGAATATATCTATTTTAATCTTCGTCTATTTGTATAAATGGAAATTATTAAGGTAGCATACCTATAGTTGTTAACAAGAGTAATAGAACTCTTAAACTTATCAATAAGTGTAAAATTCTGTGTTTTACCGACCTTATTGTTCTCTGTGTCTTGACAACATGTATTCATTTTGCAAGTTAATTTTGTGATAGGTGTTGGTACGTAAGATTTCCTTGTTTTATATGGTGGTCGTAACTAAGTACACTAAGTCATGTTGTCAGTGTGTCTGGTGTGCTGTGTCTTGGCCAGTTATTTAGATGTATAACCTTAAGAAAATGAGCCACTATGAGTTGTTCGTAATGGTCAACCTTAGGTTAGTAATTATGTATCTTTCATTTGAGGTAGGTCAAGATTGGGAATGGCTGTCTATGTCACCATAGAGTTCTGTAGATAGAACTAAGCCGTAGTGTCCTAAGAGAGAGAGTGGCTTTTGAGAAGGGACCGTGCCCAAAGTGGTGATAGGATAACTCGTTGGAAGTTGGTTAAGAAAGTGAAAATCTAATAAATGACTAGGGAAGGGTAGAATAAAAGTTAAATAAAACAATGTACCTCACACATAGGTGAGTGCTAGTACAAGACTCATAATGTAGCGAGAAGGCCTGGAATGGCAAACTTACCACCTTGTCTTCGTGAGAGGATTGGTAAGGTCCGCATGAGTCTTAGTTGGTATCGGAGGTTTGGGAGAGGTTACCAGGATAACCCAGGATGGGGGCCGGGACCTATGGAGGCTGTACCATGGTATCCACCGTAAGACATGCGATGACACTTTCTCCTTAGAGTCACTAGTGTTTTGTGAGTTAGGTCACATGATTGTAAGTGGAGTCTTGTAGTCTTTTCATTCTTGTTTCATTTTGCTTGCTTGAGGGTTATCTACTATCTCCAGCATGGTGGGGTGGTTCCCTTTCGGAATCACATGGTCGGGTGGTAGTGTCACTTCCCATCGGATGTTCTGGTACATATCTTCGGGCAAGGAAGGACTTCGCTGATGATCTTGGATCGTGATTCATGTAACGACTCTTCTTCCTATCCATCTTTTAGTTAAAAACTAGAGGTTTTGAAAAGAAACTATATGTAACTTTCATTTTGTATCATTTTAGCTCATGATGTAATTTCTTTTTGAAAACATGTATTTTTGAATATTGAAAGCAAAGAAATATTGTAATATATGCTACTTCAATTATTGATTTCTGATGTATATAATATATGATTGCCTGAAGAAATTTAGATTCTTTCATTGCGGAAATTTTATCTTAAATATTTAATTTATGAAGTAATATTCGTTGGTAACCCTTAGGAAATTCAGCTGTTAAACTTCTGCTATGTTATTAGATGTACTAAGGTTTAATTCATGCATTTTAAAAAAAAAAAATTATTTCACCCTTAGTTGCATAGATTATGATGTTTTCCTTTAGGGTTCCTGACGGGGCATTACATTTGGTATCAGAGCCAAGTTTCAACACTGGGTACACTAGCTTTGTAGTGTGCCTATTCAACTTGATTTTTTATTTAGGTCTTAACATTTGTGATTTTCCTTGTTTATCCTTGTCATAAATCTGAATCTTTTCTCTTTTGTAGTATTCGGTCATGGCTAGGAGAGCTAGGGGAGGTGGCCGTATGGGTGGTCGCAATAGAGGTAGAGGTAGAGGAAGAGGTGGAGGATGAGGCCGTGGTTCTGATCATCATAGTCCTTCACCACCACATAAACATGTTAGTGCTGAGCCAGAACAATTTGTTCATCAGGACTTACCTCATGCAGAAGAACAGATTTTTGAAAGGGAAGAGCTGAGACAAATGTTTCAGGAGGTTCTTGCTAGGTTTGGCCCTAGGCCTGAGGTTGTTCAGCCAATGCCAGAAGAGAGAGAGAGGGAAAGATCACCTAGAAGGATAGGGATTGCAAACAATGAAGATCCAGTTTCTTTGGGTCACATAAAGGACTTGATGAGGTCCAATCCTCCTTTCTTTAATGGTATGGGCACCGGTCTAGAGGCAGAGACTTGGCTTATCGGTCTGGATAGGTGTTTTGCTATGTTCCCATATAGTAGCAACACCAAGGCAAGATGTGCTATTATGCATCTCGAAAACTTCGCGTCAATCTGGTGGAGACTGGAGGAGGAAATGATTGGTGTGTGCATTAACACTGTGACATGGGAGCTATTTCTGGAGAGATTCAAGGCACGGTTTCTCTTGCCCTAGTGGAAACAGACTCAGGTAGATGAGTTCCATGCACTGCGACAGTATGGTATGATGGTAGACTAGTATGAGCACAGATTCTATGAGCTCAAGCAGTATGCTGGAATTGGTAATAATGAGGCTATGCTCGTACAACATTTCTTGAGGGGCTTGAATGATCGCATTAGTGGAGGTGTTAGGGTGTTCGAGCCAACTTCAGTGGAGACAGCTGTGGCAAAGGCCCGATTGGTAGAGCTAAACCTTAGCCGTGCTCTTGGTGGGCAAATAGGTGTGCAGATAGGGAGTGCTCCTTCCAGTGCAAATAGAGCTCGTGGTAATCAGTTTCAATCAGCTACACCATTTAAAACTCCTCAGGCACCTGCTAAGGGGGGACCACAGCAACAACAACCATCAAAATCGAAACAGTTCCAGAGCCAGAAGGGTGGCAATGCTCAATTTAAGAAAAACAGAAATTGGCAGAGGAGCAGACAGGGCCCTACAGGGGAATCCTCACAAAGTGCATCTCATGCTCCTAGCCAGGGAAATTATCAGCAATCCAGTGGTCCGACAAGTAATAGAGGAGCTTGCTTCTCTTGTGGGGAGTATGGTCATAGAGCTGCGTAGTGTCCTCAACGTTTCCACAACATAGGTAGTCAACGGCCGGCAGCATCAGAGCCTACAGTGGGAGATGCGGGCAGATCTCACAAAGTGTTCGCAGCGGTGGATAACCGCCAAGCTGATCATCAAGGTACAGTTATAGAAGCAGTAGGTATGTTGCGTGGAATCCCTATCTCTGTACTTTTTGATTCCAGAGCTTTAGATTCTTTCATTTCTTTGTCTATTATGGAGCGGTGTGGACTCACGTTTGCTAAGGAGATGAATAGGTGGCAAGTAGAGTTGGCTATAGGTGTTCGTGTTTCTGTAGATGCCTTTATCCTCGATTGTGAGTTGAATCTAGGAACCATAGTTACTTCAGTTGACCTTTGAGTCATTCCTTTGGGTTCTTATGGAGTTGTGTTGGGAATGGATTGGCTATCTTCTCATAATGCTCATGTAGATTGTCACAAGAAAATAGTGGAGTGTTTAGATGACCTTGGCAAGGAAGTGAAAATTTTTGGAGTTCAGAGACCAATATCCTTACGTATGATCTCTGCTATGCAACTTAAGCAGTGCATGCATAGAGGGTGTCAGCTTTTTGCAGTTACTCTTGAGGACATGGATGAGTTAAAGAGTCAAGAAATCGCTCTTGATAGTCACCCTATTCTTCAAGAGTATGCTGATGTATTCCCATTAGATATTCCTGGTATGCCTCCAAAGAGAGACATATATTTTCACATTGATTTGGTTCCTAGTGCAGAACCTATTTCGAGAGCTCCATATCGGATGACCACTCAGGAGTTGGGTGAATTGAAGTTACAACTAGAAGAATTGTTAGCCAAGGGATTTATTCATCCTAGTGTTTCTCCTTGGGGTGCGCCTGTTATCTTTGTTAAGAAAAAGGATGGTTCTCTTCGGTTATGCATTGATTACCGATAGCTGAATAAGGTAACCATCCGGAATCGATATCCTTTGCCTCGTATTGATGATCTTTTTGATCAGGTAAAGGGAGCCAAGATATTCTCTAAGATTGACCTGAAATCTGGATATCACCAGTTGCGTATCTAGGATGTAGATATTCATAAGACAGCGTTTCGCACTCGTTATGGTCACTATGAGTTCACAGTGACAAATGCGCCTTCAGTTTTCATGAGCCTCATGAATGGGGTTTTTTGCACCTACCTTGATCATTTTGTCCTTGTGTTCTTAGATGAGATATTAATTTATTCTAGAACTATGGAGGAACATGAAGGTCACTTACGATAGGTAATACAGTTCTTGAGGGAAAACCAACTTTATGCTAATTTGGCAAAGTGTGATTTTTTTCAATCAGAGGTAAACTATCTTGGTCATATAGTTTCAGGGGAAGGTGTATCCATGGATCCTTCAAAGATCCAAGCCATTGTTGAATGGCTAGTACCAACCAACATTTTTGAAGTTCAAAGTTTTATGGGTTTGGCCGGATACTACCGTCGATTTGTTCAAGGCTTTTCCCAGATAGGTCACCCGATCACTTCTCTACAGCGAAAAGGGAAGAAGTTTGTTTGGTCAGAACAATGTGAGTCAGCTTTTCGTACCTTGAAGGAACTCCTTGTCAGTGCTCCAATTTTGGCAGTTCCAGATCCATCTAGAGATTTTGTAGTATGCACAGATGCCTCTTTGGAAGGTATAGGTGCAGTGCTTATGCAAGATGGACGAGTGGTTGCTTATGAGTCTTGCAAATTCAAGAACCACTAGTTGAACTACCTAGTTCACGATTTGGAGTTGGCAGCTATAGTTCATGCCTTGGTTAGATGGCGACATTTTCTATTAGGGCATCATTTTGAACTACATAGTGATCATCGTAGTCTACAGTATATTTTTACACAACCAAATTTGAATGCTCGACAACGGAGATGGATGGAATTTCTTTGTGAATATGATTTTGATGTTTGATACATTGAGGGGAAAGAGAACGTGGTGGCAGATGCTTTGAGTCGTAGGCGGCATGAAGTTTCGGTATTGTCCCTTGGAGTTGACTTGAGAGAGAGGATTCTCAGAGTTCTCCCTCAGGATACTTGGTATCAAGATGTGAGAACCATGATAGAGTCCGGAAGGCCTTTAGAGGGAAGATATTCTGGATATAATCTTGAGGCAGATGGACTTCTTCGTCACTATGGGCAGATCTATGTACCTTCTTTAAAGGGTCTTCGCGTCTTGATTATGACTGAGGCCCATCGTGCACCTTATTCGGCACATCCAGGTGTCAAGAAGATGCATGCAGATCTTAGACAAATTTATCATTAGGAAGGCATGAAATGTGACATTGCCGATTTTGTGTCAAAGTGTTTGGAATGTCAGCGGGTGAAGGCAGAGCATCAGCACTCGGCAGGGCTTCTTCAACCTAATTTGATACCGGATTGGAAATGGGATATCATTTCCATGGATTTCATTGTTGGGTTGCCTGTCTCTTCACATTGGCATGATGCCATCATGGTCATAGTTGATAGGTTGACTAAGATTGCTCATTTTGTTCCTATTCGAGCTTCCTATACAACAGCAGTGGTGGCACGAGTCTTCTTGGAAGAAGTAGTGAGACTGCATGGGGTTCCAAGGCGGATCATCTCTGATAGAGATCCTATCTTTACCTCAGCTTTATGGACCTCACTTCAGCATGCTTTGGGAACTCAGTTGAACTTTAGTTCAGCCTATCACCCAGAGACGGATGGTCAGACAGAGAGAGTGAATCAGGTTTTGGAGGACATGCTCCGCATGTATGTTATGGACCAGCAGTCGCGTTGGGAGGATTATATCTACCTTGTAGAGTTTGCATATAACAATGGATATCATAGCTCCATAGGTATGTCCCCCTTTCAGGCATTATATGGTCATCCTTTCCATACTCCTTTGAGTTGGGATCGATTAGAGGATAGGGTTCTTATAAGTCCGGATATTCTTCGGGAGATGGAGCAATAGGTGGGGTGAATTCGAGAGCATTTGGTAGCTACACAGGATAGGCAGAAGAAGTATGCAGATGCTCATAGGATAGATCGTCAATTTTCTGTTGGCGATCGTGTGCATCCATGGAAGAGTCCGTTCCGTTATGGAAAGGGTTCTAAGTTGGCGCCTCGGTTTGTAGGCCCTTTTGAGATTCTTGAGTGGATAGGTCATGTTGCTTACTGCCTTGCCTTGCCACCGAGTCTATCTCGCATCCATGATGTCTTTCATGTTTCAGTTCTTCGACATTATCACCCTGATGTGACACATGTTCTTGATTGGAACTCTTTGCAGGTCGAGGATGGGCAGCTTTCCATGGAACCCGTGCGCATTCTTTAGCATCGGGATTTGATCCTCAGGGGTCACACCATCGACCAGGTAAGGGTCCTATGGGACCCAAATGATGAGACCTCGGCAACTTGGGAAGATGCAGTGAAGATGAGAGAGTTATATTCATATTTGTTTTAGGCTTCCAAGAGTAAGCCTAGTCTTGG
Organism: Cryptomeria japonica; assembly: GCF_030272615.1. Lineage (NCBI taxonomy): Eukaryota > Viridiplantae > Streptophyta > Pinopsida > Cupressales > Cupressaceae > Cryptomeria > Cryptomeria japonica. The sequence continues at coordinate 815,186,003 of NC_081409.1, read as the reverse complement.
GGGGGAGAATGTAGTACCCTTACTCATTTGAACTAATACTTTGTTCTTATTATTCTCAGTGGATACTTTATCATTAGTTATTCAGAATTGTATAACATTGTTTCATGTTTTATCTGATTATGAGACATATGATTTATTTGTAGTATTTATGTATTTATGTTTTATGGCATTATATGGTTCACTGCTATGTACTGACGCTTTACTTCATCTATGCACTGTGTGTTGTGTATCTGCGAGTGTATGGGATGCATGGGGACGATTTTCCTTCACTCATCTCGGTGAGACAGGGAACATCGCGAATCTCCTTCATCGGTGTGTATGTTGAAATTTTTATATATGTATATATGCATGTGTGGTTGGTGATGCAGGATGTTGCAGGTACAAGTATCGGGTAGGTACGGGGTATCATCTCCACCTGGCTACACAGGTCTGAGCGTGCCTTATATTTTCTGATGGAAGTGAAGGAGATAGTAGTTGACCCTATTTTTAGTCAGTTACACTTAGGTGAGTGCCTTCAGTTAGTCGTTCTGTCAATTGGTTGGGTCTTCATATTTTATTATTTGATCTTTATAAAAGTCGCATGATGCTTGCTCAGTTTACATGTCCAGTGTTCCCAATTTTTGTATGTCATTGGTAAATGTTACGTTTATTACGTCTACAAGAGTAGTTTTGGTAATTGGAGGAAAAAGAATCAAGTGATCTAGTGACTTAATATTGTTTATAAAGGATGAGTTAATATCTTGGTTTGAGTTGATATGAATTTTATCAACTTGTTAGCTCGATGGTTGCAATTCGATCATTTGAATAAATGTAAGGACATAATATACTCGGAAGGCAATAGTCACTTATAAGTAGTTATTGGAGTTAAAATAAGGTGATCATATTATCAGTGGTTTATATCGCCCATCAGGTTACTGTGATTTTGGATTATGCATGTATATAATTAGAATTATAAATATATCATATTTTATAAACTTTTTGAACGTGTAATATATATATATATAATTCAATTATTTGAATATATATATATGAAACACCACTCGTTATAAATATTGGAAACCAAAATACACATTTACAAATATGATTTGCTAAGAAGGATTAATATTTAAATAATTATATTAATTAAAGTTGTTAATTAATTATTAAAATATAACAAAGAAATTATATTAAAACATAATAACAAAATTATATTAAAGAAAACAAATAAAATAGTTTCGACCTTATAAAAGGTGGTGGGGGTTAAAGTTCATGGTTTGGTCAATGGTGGTCGATGGCAATATTGACCACCCCCCTTAATATAGGGAGGGGTTGGTATTACCACTGACTACCCTCCTCCTTCGCATACCACGTCTCCCTCTTCCGCCATAAACTCTGCAGCCAGCAAGCGAGGTGAGGGTTCCTGCATGTACACTGTAGTCAGCGATGAGATGTTTCCTCCCTTAAACTTTGCAGTCAACGATGACACCTCTCGCTTCTCGCTCTGTTCCAAATGATAAACTATCACCTCTCCACGCCTAGTTTCTCCATGAGCTCTAGTTCGTTGGCATCTAACAGCAGATTGACCGGTTTGGGAGGAGAATGGACAGGCACGTAAGGTGGAGACTAAATCATAATCCTTAACGGACTCTAGACCTGGTAGATTACACGCGCAAGTCACTGTTTACAAACACATCAGTGATTGAAGTAATAAACTGATCTCTCCACCCAACCGATAATCGTTATCAAGGAGCGCTAAAGACTGTAGCTAACTGGAGATGGACTCCTTGCGTGGAGGAAGTAGAAGAGTTAGTAGTAAAAGAGTTTTAGTTGATAGCTATCACTAAGCCCAGATTTAGGGGAGCGATGGATGTTTTTTTTTTAGTATAAAAAGGGGTGTGAGTAGAGAGGAAAGGAGAAAAGTCTTTTGTGACATCCAAGGAAGGCTGAAAGATTGAAGAGAGAAGGATAGTGTTTTTTTTTAGTATCAAGTGAGAGATGTTTAGAAAGGATAGTGGTAGATAGTATCAAGAGAGCTACTTGCCTATTTCTTTGATAGAGCTGGAAGTATTGGTGAAAAGGATTGCAAGCAAGGCGCATTTTTCGATGAAAGGGCGTTAAGTTCTTGCTCATTGGTCAACAATTCAATAGGTCAAAAATTTCTTAGTTTGTGAGCATCAACATTTATAATCTCTATTATATGTCATGTTTATTGTCTTTCTTATGAAATAGTTATGATTATGTTTTAATTATCGTTACGGATTGTTAAATAAAATCATAGAATAGAAGTGGTGAACACGTTATGACTATAGAAGTGGAATAGTGTTTAAAGTTTAAATTTCACACTTGTTATTATATGGAAGAAATGTATGATTGCGTTCAAAGCCTAGATATTAAGATTTATAAGTCATAGCTCTAGGAGAGTCTGGAAAGTAATAGTTTACTATTGATATGTTACAGAGATGGTACGAGTTAAACAAACAGCATGCAAATCCATAGCAGGTTATGCTCACTACTTGAAAGTGAAGAAGGATTCTTTGACACCTGTCAAGCCCGTTGTGGATGACAATCCTGTTGAAGAGATCCCAGCTCCAGAAGAGAGCAAAGAAAAAGGAAAAAGTCCTATTCAGAGTCCAACTAAAGAAGTTACCATTGAGAAAGGAAAAGAACCCAAGCCAGAGTGCTCGCCTGAAAGGCCAATAGTTATAAGTTCTAACTCGTTAGAGGGGTATACCCCCTTGAGTGATAATGAGTCTATGGGGTACTTTCCCCGGAGTGAAAGCAAATCTGAAGGATATACTCCTTTAGATCATGTAGAGTCTAACGAGTGTACTTCTCCATATTTTTTGGAAGAATGATGTAACACTCTTGTGTTAAAGAGATAAATAAATAAAAATAAAGGCATTTTTCTATGAAGAAACGTATTACGTCTTATTGTAAGATTTCCTTGATGAAATGAATATATCTATTTTAATCTTCGTCTATTTGTATAAATGGAAATTATTAAGGTAACGTACCTATAGTTGTTAACAAGAGTAATAGAACTCTTAAACTTATCAATAAGTGTAAAATTTTGTGTTTTACCGACCATATTGTTCTCTGTGTCTTGACAACGTGTATTCAATTTGCAAGTTAATTTTGTTATAGGTGTTGGTACGTAAGATTTCCTTGGTTTATATGGTGCTCGTAACTAAGTACATTAAGTCATGTTGTCAGTGCGTCTGGTGTGCTGTGTCTTGGCCAGTTATTTAGATGTATAACCTTAAGAAAATGAGCCACTATGAGTTGTTCGTAATGGTCAACCTTAGGTTAGTAATTATGTATCTTTCATTTGAGGTAGGTCAAGATTGGGAATGGCTGTCTATGTCAGCATAGAGTTCTGTAGATAGAACTAAGCCGTAGTGTCCTAAGAGAGAGAGTGGCTTTTGAGCAGGGCGTGCCCAAAGTGGTGACAGGATAACCCATTGGAAGTTGGTTAAGAAAGTGAAAATCTAATAAATGACTAGGGAAGGGTAGAATAAAAGTTAAATAAAACAATGTACCTCACACATAGGTGAGTGCTAGTACAGGACTCATAATGTAGCGAGAAGGCCTGGAATGGAAAACTTACCACCTTGTCTTCGTGAGAGGATTGGTAAGGTCCGCATGAGTCTTAGTTGGTATCGGAGGTTCGGGAGAGGTTACCAGGATAACCCAGGATGGGGGCTGGGACCTATGGAGGCTGTACCATGGTATCCACCATAAGACATGCGATGATACTTTCTCCCTAGAGTCACTAGTCTTTTGTGAGTTAGGTCACATGATTGTAAGTGGAGTCTTGTAGTCTTTTCATTCTTGTTTCATTTTGCTTTCTTGAGGGTTATCTACTATCTCCAGCACGGTGGGGTGGTTCCCTTTCGGAATCATATGATCGGGTGGTAGTGTCACATCCCATCGGATGTTCTTGTACGTATCTTTGAGCAAGGAAGGACTTCGCTGATGATCTTGGATCGTGATTCATGTACCAACTCTTCTTCCTATCTATCTTTCAGTTAAAAACTAGAGGTTTTGAAAAGAAACTATATTTAACTTTCATTTTGTATCATTTTAGCTCATGATATAATTTCTTTTTGAAAACATGTATTTTTGAATATTGAAAGCAAAGAAATATTGTAATATATGCTACTTCAATTATTGATTTCTGATTTATATAATATATGATTGCTTGAAGAAATTTAGATTCTTTCATTGCGGAAATTTTACCTTAAATATTTAATTTACGAAGTAATATTCGTTGGTAACCCTTAGGAAATTCAGGTGTTAAACTTCCGCTATGTTATTAGATGTACTAAGGTTTAATTCATGCATTTAAAAAAAAAAAAATTATTTCACCCTTAGTTGCATAGATTATGATGTTTTCCTTTAGGGTTCCTGACGGGGCATTACAATAAACATTAGCTCTCAAGATTCCTTAAAATAACTATGAATTGTAAAAGATTCCCCTAATCCATCTATTCCATAAGTTCCTTAAATTTGCCCATCTAATATTATCTGACAATAATTGATAGAGTGAAAGTCTTGAACATACCAGATTCTATTAAATAAGGTACACATAAATAAATAATTTGAATCAAACAATTAAACTCATAAATACCATCCTAGCTACAATAATCGAAGGACAAGAACCGATGAGTTCATAAGGTTTTAAATATCATATACAAATGCATAAACATATATGAAGATTGGGAGGATGAAAATTTAATTCTTTTACAAAAATAAGATCCTATATATTATATAAGCTTATCTAATATACTAACAACTTAATCATACCTACCATGATAAGTGGACTTTTACAACAACAATATCATATGACATGCCTTTCTAAAAATTGAAGGGTTCATAACTATTTATAAGATCCTAGACCATCTTAATAATGGGTGAGTAAACAATGATATAGGTAAGTAATAAATTTCATATAATTGAATGAGTTCATAATGATATAGGGTTTTGTGTAGTCCATCCTAACAGGAAAAAAAAGCCAAAAATAATCCAATCGGTGACTAGGAAAAGGGACCCCCACACTCTGCAAAATAATCTGCAGGCTATGCACTCTCGAGACTATAGGAAGTCAAGAGGTCGATGTGAGGCAGGTAGTGTGTGGAAAATCAATGATGGATGTTTGCAAATGGTCGTATTTGGCCAACATAGAAAGAGGCTAAACAAAGGGTACACAGCTACAAAGAGTATTGATTCCATAATGCACCGAAGATAATGACTAGAAGACATAACAACCAAGGGTTCCAATACAAGAATTGAAACAGAATAAGAAGATTACTATAATGTGAATAAGAAGAAACCACAAACAGTCAAGGAATGTTAGATGAGCATTGAAGATCTTTGAGTCAAGTTCAAATAGGGGAAGACTATCTAAATATTTAAAACCTTGGCAAGGAAAAAGAACATGGGAATAGAAACCCACAACTTCACATCCAAATAAGAATTCATACAAGTACTATGGAATAGAGTAGCAACATAGATTAAGTTTTCAAGCATCATCATTGGTCAGTGAGGAAGGAAAGAATAAGGCAAACCTTAATCCTCAAAGATTAAATAGTCAGATTGAATAATGACAACTGGCATGAACACCAAACAGTAAATGTAGGCTCTAAAATACCAAAATTGGGACATGGCGATAGCAAATAGAAGAACACACAAATTCCTTAGTTTAGAAATCCCATCACAAGAACTAATTTACTAGTCAGATAGCACAAGTTTCAAGCAAGAAGACATACCAATACAAGAACAACTGATTCTATCACCAATAACAAAATACTAACAGTATAAATAGAATCCATCGATTACTGCAGGAAGGAACAAACATTTGAAAGGAGCACAAAATAAGAATGCTTAGCAATCTCCCACTATGAGTCAACTTGAAAGATGAGAAATTTTTTCCAGAAAAGCCCAGAAGACCCTTCCCCCAACAATCAAAAGAGCCGCTAATATCTACCCCCCCCTCCTACGTCTTCTTCCCTCCCAGTTCCTCCCACATTTGCATGCCCTCCATCATTTGTTTTTGTATGGGGTTCACTGAAATAATGTATCAATGCAGGAATCAATCTCCTTAGGTTTGAATTTTTTGTAACCATCCATGACTCAATAGTTTCATATGGGTCTAGCATGATTAAATCTGGTGCAAACTTGTACTACAACTTTGGAGAAAGATTTGGTTTTTTTTGTAATACTTCCAAATCTTTTCTTGTCCTTCCTTGTTGAGTGTCATCATGGATTATAGTCTCATGTTGCTCCTTAAGACTAGCAAAAAACAATAGTTCTTTTACCCCTCCATCATTTTCTAATGCGTCCAGCAGAGAGGTAAGACATGCTCATTTCAATCTGCCAGCACACCTTATCTGCAGCAACCGTCTTTACAGCTACCAATCCCACAATACTCGCAATTGATGCCACCACCCCTCCATGTAACATATTATACCTATTCGTAATGGGAGGCTTGATGGAAAGGGTGGAAAGGACAAGATCGGTATCAACACGATTAATAGTCAAATGATGGAGAATTAGCGCCTCTTTGAAGCCCATGTCATGAGATTGAGGGGGAACATAATTAGCTGAACACATGGCATCAATCTAGTTTATGGCTACCGAATGGGATGGTGCATTTGGGTCAATTTCTACTCGAGATAGCATAGGATCCATTGAATTTGCTGCTATACTTCCAACGTTAAGTATTGTAACTGCTGAATAACACTAGTGTGGAAATTTTTGAAAAATATTGGAACATCTCTAAAATGCTATTATTATCAGTTTTATAATTGGTTATATTTAAAGCAAATAACATGGGTGACAATTTTCATGTATAATCATATAATTAAAAATTAACCATAAAACAAATGTCCTAAAATATCCCATTTTAATACTAAACTTATAATGTTTGTATCAATTGGTAGGAAGAACTTGACATGGAGGGTCGTTACAGATAACTTATGAAAATGATTTGAATTACTTGCAAGATATAATTGTTTTGGAAAAACCATTACACAATAACTATGAACATTAGTATTGATTTCCTTAAAAGAAAATTAAATGATTGAATAGAAAGAATTTGGAAATGAATTTTAACATCTACTTGTTTGAAGCAAAAAGTACTTAATAATAATCCCATCTAATTCTTCCATATGAAGTAATACGAATTTCATCTACAAATGATAACTCTACTTTAAATGTGAATCCTCAAACTTGAAAGGTACTAAATTTCTTGAAATAGAATTTAAATTATCAAATAATTATACTTTGGAAATGAATTCAATACTCACTTGTTGAAGGGAAAAGGAAACAACTATTCAACAATAAGCTTCAAATTAACCATATTATTCTTAGTTACTAATTATTTGAAAAAGAGATTAGACAAGAGTGTAAACACTTGCTATTTAACAAAGTAAATAATACTAAGTCTCCTAATAAACAATTCTAATCAATAAACTTCTAGTTTCTTTTGAACTAATACCTTTGCAAGATTATAAAGTGATAACTAATTACTCCTTCCACTTGAAGTAACGTTAACCTTATCGTTGGATGCATTCTACAAATAATAACTTTATAAATTTCAAATACTTCGAAGGGAGGTAATATTTGCTCCTTAAATTACCCTCAATTAGAATTGTTATTTAATTTCTAAGTGATCACGAAATACGTTTCTTGAAACTCATTTGCTAAAACAATTTCGGTTTTGAATAAACTCTCTTTGCATCCTAATTAATACTATTACCAGATGAATATTTAACTATGCAATTTACCTCTAAATTTAATGTTAATTAAATTTATCTTTATTAATTACTTGTAATATTAAGTGCAACTTTTCCTTTTTACTAGTCTTGTGTTTATTTTAGCTAGAAGGTGAATGATTTTAACTATTAAAAGAAGTGACTATTCGCAATGCCTTTTATAATCATATCTTGGAATCTAATAAAGAAACAAATCAAATAATCAACCTTTCAAATTGAATAAAAACTTTGTCTAACATTAACTCATATTACTGAAATACCTAAAAGGGTTACTATGAATCTAAACACATTTACTTGTTAGGTAAATTCATTTAACATTTGATACTTTTAATAATTGAAATATACAAAAGATAGTATTGAAATCTAATAATTAAAGAACTTAAATATTTGAAATGTATTGAATGTATTGAGGGAACCCACTTACTATTGGACTTAAATATTTGAAATTTATTGAATATCTTCAGGGAACCCACTTACTATTAGGATTTAACTATTTTATGAAAAGATCCAAAACTATGGAATAAGTGTGTCATTAGTGCAATAACATTTGGCTTGCTTCATTTTTCCTAAGTCAAACTAATTTGTTTAATAAGGATATTTAACTCTTATATCTACATCTTAAGAAGGATTAATTCAAGATGATAGATCTCTTAATTCTCGATTATCTAATGAAATTCTCAAGTGTTAATTGACTCTTTTTCCTTATGCAATATTTATCTCTTCAAAACCCAAGGGACTCTTGTCCCATCATTAAGGAGATACTAACTCTTTGTAATTTAAAAAAAGTTCAAATTGCAACTTAATTTTCCATAATTAAAACTCCAATAAGGTACCCATTAATATGGGTTAGACCCTTTTCGCTTAAATTTTCCTTTAATATATTAATAATCTAATTCCTAAAACTAGAGATGATATTTTAAATATATTTCCATTCATTTTAATAAGGTTGTATGTTAAATGGGTCTCATTAATCCTTTTTAAATATATATCAAAAAATAAAACCATTTTTCATTAAATAGACCTCAATAAATAAATCAATTTCTCACAAAATTCGATTAATTTTGATCTATTAAAATTAATAATTATAAAATAATCCTAAATGATTTTTTAATCACCAAGTGCATAATTAAATTTCAAAGAACTATAAGCTTATTAATTTTAATGATTCAAAATAACTTTCAATATTCTAAAACATTTTTAATTTTAAATTAAAATAAAAAATAATAATATAAAAAATAATTTTGAACTACTTATTTTTATGATACAAATAAATTTCAATTACTTAAAAAACTTAGAATATAAATAAATTTTTCAATTATTTGAATAACACAAAATTTAATTACAAACTCTAAAGTATAATTCAATTTTAATAAAACAATTCCTAACTCAATGTATATATGTTTATTTAATCTTAAATAAATAAATAAAATTTTAAAAATAAAAATAAACTTACATCTACAAACAAATTTAGAACATAAATTTAATATGATTTTAAATAATTTTGATATATATTTTTATATAACATATATTTGAAGGGAATTTTACTAATCTATTAATCAAGGAAAGATTTACTTTTTTTAAAATTTATTTCATACATGCACAGGGAATAATTTTTTTTTTCCAAAAATCCAAAGAGATGAATATGTTTCTAAAAAGTATAGAGATGAACTTTTGTTTTCTATAATGCAGAGAGATGAATGTTTTCCTAAAATCTATAGACATGAATATTTTCCTAAAATCCACAGAGATGGATATTTATCTGACTTACACAGAGATGAATATATTTATATTTTTATTTTCTTTATTCTTATTTTATATTACTTTGGCAATAGATTTATTTTTGTTCAAGTTATTCTAAAATGGATAAAAGAGATTTCTTTTTTAATAAAATAAAATTAAAATATAAAATTTCTTATGTGCAAAATTATGAAAGAGATGAGAAGAAGATTTTCTTTGAAAAGAAAAAGAAAGCAATGAATGTGCAAGAGGGGAACTTGGATTTGAATGAAGAACCTTGCTGACCTCCTTCAATTTCTCCTTGAAGCTTGGTAATGATCTTCTCCAAAATCCTGCAACAAATCTACAAAATTTCTCCTACAACTAACATGGTATTGAAAATAAATTCATAAGAATTTCAAGACTTGTAGTACCCCTACCCTAATCTATTTCTAACCTTGGTTTAATCTTGATTAGTTAATCGTAATATTATGTTATAGTCAGATGATTGATTTTACGCATCACTGTTGATGTGGTTTCACACTAGTTATATGCAAGTTATTCAGTGTTCCTATTTCGTGATATTAGCATCGGACTAACGCTTTCATTAAGTTATTATATATGTATGCATGTATGTTCTTTGGTTGCAGGAGATTTCAGGTACAACGTCGCATGAGTGCGAGGTTCGTCTTCACCTGGATGTACAGGTTTGAGTGTACCTTTTTAATCCTTAGAGTTGGATTAGGTGGTCGTAAGACCCTAGTCGACCTTAGTCGTGCTCTAGTGAGCATCGCCAGTCGTCGTCGGTAATCCCTTTTTGTTTGGGTTTGCGAGTCGTCTGTTTGGTTAACCTTCTCGGTTTGCGTGCTTGGTGTGTTTGGTTAAATTGATTAATTTGTCCTTAGTAATTATCTGGATTAAATTAATCAGGTTTTCATTGATATTGAATTGCTTATTTTAATTGGGAGTAAATTCGATTAAATGACTGATGGTGAATATTAAATGCATTTATATATGCTGTTGAAAAAGAAATTTTTGTATTTTATCGCAATAGACGTAATTGCATTCTGTTGGATTATTAAATTAGAAAGGTTAAATTTGATTAGATGAGAAATCGATTTTGATTTGAAAAACAATTTAAATTGTTGTTATAGTTGAAAAGAATTAAATTTTGTGAATTATTTTTAAATAAGAATTTTTATTCCAAAAATGGAATTTTTGGGTCAACTCTTCCATATAACCCAAATTTGGGGAAAAATGGAAGGATGGACAATTTGGGGAAGATTTTGGTTGGGAAGAAATTTTGGAGGTTTTGGGAAGGAATTTTGCTGGATCTGACAGGTGGGCTCTCCTTCAGTAATCTCTACCAGGATTACGAATGAAGGTAGGATTCTGAATTATTTTCTTGCTTGCCAAAAGAATTTCTGGTTGTAAGAGTTGGATTTGTTATTGAAAAATCAGTTTGATTGATTAAAAGAGTAGATTGGAATAAGATCTTGAATTATCCCTCCTAGATTTCATTCTATGTTTTCAAATCAATTTTTGGTTTGCTAAGAATGATTTTAAATAAATAAAATTGAAATATATTTGGGGGTTTGGCAGATTAGATGGTAAATTTGGGAAGAACAATCTTGTTTGGCCATTATGCTGATTGATTTTGGAGAAATCTTCCCCTTTCCTGATCTGGGTATGTTTATAATGGTTTATGAAGGAATTAAAACCCAAAAAAAAATATATATATATATTTATTTCAGCCTGTGTGAGACTGGGTTTTTCTATCCTTGCTGTGTATGAAACTTTTTAACAGCAAATTTTTTTTTAAAAAAATATTAGTTTTGAACGAAATGTTAAACACTTTTGTTTTTTTTTGGTTAATAGAAAATTTGGGGGGGGTTGCGGTATTGCCAAGGCCCTCGACCCAGGTTTGGGGAGAGCCAAGGCTTCCCTAAGCCTGGGGAGAGGCCTGTGGAGGCCATGGCGTGCCCTCCACGCAACCAAGGCTGGGTGGAGACCACGTCATGGTCTCCCCAGCCCTTCTGCAGGGAAAGGGAGGCCCGCGTGGGAGGAGCCCACGTGGCCCCCACGTGGGTTTTCCTTGTAGTTTAAAATATAATTAGTGTTTAATGTTTTTTTTTATTATTTTTTTTATATGAAAAAAATAAAAATAAATAGATTTGTTAAATTAAAAGTTTTCTTCAGATTTAATTTCCAATTATTGATTAATGATTATTATATATATATGATTAATGGAAAATTAATTTGTGTATTTATACTAATCGATATTAATTCGAAATTTGTGCAAAAGCATTAATTATTAGTGAGATATATTTTATTAATAGAGATTAATAATTATTTATTAACTAATAATTAACTGGGTTATTGTGCACTATTAGTCATTAATTGTGTATATTTTATTTATCGTGGAATAATAAATATACTCTTTAATTAACAGTTCATTTTGGATTTTGCTATACGTGCGTAGGGAAGTAAGATTTGGATTTTGGAAATGATTATCTTCATTTAGATTCCCTTTTTATATTATATTCCGTGATCCGTTTTATGCATCTGGGTTTGAAAAATATGAAACTGTAGAGGTTGGTATCGAACCAGTATGTCAATGACGTTTTGATTGGAGTTTAAATATCTCATTTTAGTTGATTAATGGTTGACTGAATTTTTATTAATATGAATTGGTTTAAACACTCATTATGGCTTAAATTGCCTGTTCGATGCTTTGAACCTTAGGAGTTAGAAAACCAAGAACAACTTAACCCTTGATGAGATAGATAACTATATTTTGATTTAGATCTTGTAGAAAACTTGATTGACTTGTAATGATTAAATCAATTTGAGGAAATATTGTCTTTTCTGATTATTGCCTTGCGAGTTTAATTTCTATATTCGCCTTTAATTAGGAATGGCATGTTTTGCTTTGTTTAGTAGGACCCTGTCGTATGGCTTGACTTGGGGTACCTGTTCCAGTCCTCGATTTCGAGTTGACTGTTGTATTGTGGTAGTGTCATTTTGATCATATCCTCCTTGTGTGTGAGTCGATTGATGATCGTGGTTAACCTTAGTTGTCAGGTCTCTAGTTAGTGTAGTACCCCTACCGTAATCGATCTCTAACCTTGGTTTAATCTTGATCAGTTTATCGTGATATTATGATTATAATCAGATGTTGATTTTACGCATAGCTATTGATGTGGTTTTCTCACTAGTTTTATGCTAGTTGTTTAGTGTTCTTATTTCATGGTATTCATCGAGCTAACGCATTCATTAAGTTATTATATATGTATGCATGTATGATCGTTGGTTGCAGGAGATTTCAGGTACGAAGTCGCATGAGTGCGAGGTTCGTCGTCACCTGGTTTTGCAGGTTTGAGCATACCTTTTAATCCTTAGAGTCGGATTAGGTGGTCGTAAGACCTTAGTCGGCCTTAGGCGTGCTCTAGTGAGCATCGCCAGTCGTCGTCGGTAATCCCTGTTGTTTGGGTTTGCGAGTCGTCTGTTTGGTTGACCTTCTCGGTTTGCATGCCTGGTGTGTTTGGTTAATTGATTAATTAGTCCTTAGTAATTTTTTTGAGTATTTATGCATTTGTGCAGTGAAGATTAATGGATTAAATTGATTGAGAATTCGTTATGCGTTTTTCATTGTTAATGAATTGCTCGTTTTAGATTGGAAGTAAATTTGAATTTAATGGCTGATTTCGATTATTAAATGCATTATATATATATGCTGTTGAAAAGGAAGTTTTATATGTTATCGCCATAGAGTTAACTGTATTTCGTTAGATTATTAATTTGAAAGGTTAAATTGATCTGATATGAGAAATCGATTGTAAAACTGAAAAGCAAGTTGTATTGTTGATATTGTTGAAAAGAATAAAATTTTGAGTATTATTTTTAAATAAAAGTTTTTATTCCAAAAATGGAAATTTTGGGTCAACTCTTCCATATAACCCAAATTTGGGGAAATTGGAAAGGGGGAAAAATTTGGAAAAGATTTTGGATGGAGAAAGATGGTTTTGAGCAGCTGGAGATTGGGATTCTTCAGCCGATCTTGCCAGGAACGCGAGATCAGGTAGGATCCAACTCTCATTTTTTTTAGTTTTTGTTTAAAATGAAATGGGGGTTTTATCTTGGATTTAAATTTTCCTTCGAATGCCATGTTTATGGATCGATTTGGTAAATTACCAGCTTGGCTGGAAGTGATTTAGAGGTGCTGTTAATTCCTCTTGTTTTTTTGGGCGTTTTGTTCTGAAAGCTCGAATTGTGTTTTAAAGGAAATGAAAACATTTATTCTTAATATCGAACTGTGTTAATTTTTAAACAATATTTATTTTCCAAACCCGGCCTGTGCGTTTCGTTTGAATTTAAACCTGTGAGTTTTGTTCGAATTGAACCCTGTGCGTATATGTGTTAACCTTCTGGGCGTTTCGCGTTGTTTTATCGAACTGGGCTTTGTTTGAACCCCCGGACTGCGCGTTGTTTTTATTGTTTTAACGGTGTTTTGGGGTTGGAGGCGGGGAGCGGAGCTCCCCCGCTCCTCCTCCCCCCTTCCCCCGCATGCTAACCTTATGCCTCCCCCGCGCTGTGTGTTAGTCTATGCCCGCGGCACACTGCGGTGGCCGCAGGGCGCCGCGGACCTGCGGGCACCGCAGCGGCGCCGCCCGCATGGGCTCCCCTGCGATTTCATGTGGACGGCGGCTAGGGTTAGGGCACGGCCCGCCCAGCTCGCCTCCCCACTTACTTTTTTTAATGCGTTTTGTAATTTTATGCATGGTTTAAAAAGAATGGTTATTGTAATGTATATTTTGTTTAGTATTTTAAAAAAAAAAGAAAAGGGGGCATATGATAGTATATCATTTTAATGAGAGTAATTTTAATGTTAAGTTTAATTAGTTTTAATCTGGATTAGGGTGGCATATAGTGGTAAATGATAATTAGATATGGATTTATCTTATAATGGGTTTATAAGTGAATTAATTATTCAATCCCATTTCTCGACCTATGCTCCTTTCCTGATTAAGTTTTAAATCTGTTGATTTTCGCAATTGAATATTGTTGCTTATATTCTAATTGATCTTGTTCTAGTAAAATTGTACCTCCCCTTCTAGCTAATTAGGGAAGATGGCTATTTGTTGTAGTATTGTTTAAAAATAATAGAGAATAATGTGTTATTGGAAATCGTTGGAATACGATGTAAATTCTTCTTAATGAGGTTTTGTTGGAGATTAAATACCTTGTTTAATTGATTAATGGTTGTTTGAGTTTAATTAGTATGAATTTGGTTTAAAAAACTCATTATGGCGTAATTTGCCTGTTCGATGCTTTGAAACTTAGGAGTTAGAAAACCAAGAACAACTTATCCCTTGATGAGGTAGATAACTGTAACCTATTTTTTTTAGATCTTGTAGAAAACTTGATCGTCGTTTAATGAATAAATCAAATTGAGGAAATATTGTCTTTTCTGATTATTGCATTGCGAGTTTAATTTCCGTATTCGCCTTTAATTATGAAATGGCATGTTCTGCTTTGTTTAGAAGGACCCTGTCGTAAGGATGATTTGGTGTTCCTATTTTAGTCCTCGATTTCCGAGTTGACTATTGTATTGTGATGTTGTCATAATTGGTCATATCCTCTTGAGTGAGTCGAATGATGATTCGTGGTTAACCTTAGTTGTCAGGTCTCTAGTTAGAGCACCGTCAGTAAGTGATTACCCTTGAGTCGTGTTTGACCTGATGTTTGTATCTTCTTGAACTCCGTTCGTCTTACCATGTGTATTCCTTGGGTTGAGTTCGTCTGAGTTAGTCTAGTGTCGTATGGGAAAGTGGCTTTCGATTGGGGGCCGTGCCCAAAGTGGCTGCTGGGTAACCCGTCGAAAGTGAGTCTAATAAGTGATAACCTAAGTAGATTAGAAAATAATCTCTAAATAAGATAACGTGCCTCACACATGGGACGAATGCTATCATAGATTCGGCATGCTGTGAGAAGGCCTGAAATGGCAAACCGTCTTCCTTGTCTTCACGAGAGGATGTGTGGGTCCACATGAGGCTTGGATGGGCCGGAAGTTCGGATTAGGTTTCCAGGGTTACCAGTGTATGGGCCGGGACCTATGAAGACTTGCCATGGTATCCATACCAGGTTGTGTGATGACACTTGTCCCTACGTTCGCTATTGTGTTGTTGTTTTGTCCTGTTTTGAGTTCCTTTGAGAGTCGTCCCTTGTCTCTGCTCTTGTGAGTGTCGGTTTCGTATTAGACCCTTGGGCGGTGATGGCTCAGTGTTATGGATGCTCTCTTGGACCTCTTGTTTTAGCTTTGATTATGTTCAGCTGGATCCTATATTTTTTAAGGATCGTTTATGTATTATTGACCGTTGGGGTCGTTGTATATTGCTTATGTATCGCCTTGATGGCTGGATTGTATGATGTAACCTCTTGTATTCTTAACTTTATTATTTATCAGAGGGGGTCTTGCAGTTGAGCAGACCCGGAGATGTAGCCCTTTAGGGGTGAACTCCGAGATCATTATGGTGTTTTGTGGTGTATTCTCTTATGTTTCCTTTATTCAGCTTTATCATGTATGTTTAGCTTATGTAAAATGGTTAAGTGGATAAATGGAATTAACTGTTAATGCTTATACTCAGTTCTATCTTGAATGCCATGTGGATCGAATGCATAATTGGTTGAGATGCGATTTATCGTAATGCATGTGTGAAATCGTCCTTTTAATGCAATAAGTTGGAATATGGAATAATGTATCTTAGAGTAATGAATTGTACTCAGTTGTTGTTAAGGAATTTAAATATGCTTGGAAAGATCTCTTATGTTTATGGTGAAAATCCTAGTGTATTAGTATGTTAGATGTATGGTTTGTAATTTTAATTGAAAAGCTTGAATGAGGTGGATGAATGGATCTTAATGGATGAATCTTCATTGTGATTTATATTTCCGTCCTTTGAAAGAAATTACCCTATTTATGAAATTATCTCGTTATTAAAAATAATCAGCTTATTGGATTAACTGTGTGAGTTAATGGAATTGTGAAAATTAAGTAATCTCATTGGGAAACTCTTTAGGTGTTAGTTGTAGTCTTCCGCTATGTAATCTGAATCTTGTTATCTTGTTGCATCTTATGTGTTGTAACTTTAAAAAAAAAAAAAAATTTGCACTCTATTCTTGTTATTTTAGCTTATCCCTTCGGGGTTTCCTGGCGGGGCATTACATTTGGTATCAGAGCCCATGTTGCAAACATTGGGATCTCTGGTGTCACGTGTGCCCTCTATTGGTGTGAGGTGTATCGACCTTATGTGTATGCTTGTCCTCCTTTTGCATGTGAGTGATTGAGCAGACCATGTCTTGTGTGGAACGTGTGTGTTCACACCTTGTTTTGCCTTCTTGATGTTGGTGTTTGAGTGCTTATTGTGCATTGTTGCTTATTGAGGTCTTGGTCTATGATTACTCTTATTTGGAAAGAGAGTCGTATGTACCTTCCCTTATTGAGTGTTGTACTCTTTAGACTAATCCATTTGGATTGGTCCATGCTTGTCTTGAATCTGAAAGTGCGAATTATGTTTGTTTAAAGATTATGATCTGGCTTAGTGTTGTCCACTTGAAGGACTTGTATGGCAATTATTGAATGCTTATTTTGTGAAAAATTAAATGAGTATCACCATTCCTCTCCCTCTTTCTGGAAATTAAAATGATTAGGATATGTGTGATTATCTTTGATTTGAGTTTCTTGTTTGAAAGAGAAAAGGTTGTGATTTCTCGTACCCTTGGGTGAGCCTTATGTCGTCTATGCTTTTAGATCATTAAAAAGGGCTATGGGTTTAAAATTTATTTTGGTTAATGGGAGAAAACTGTATGTGTACGTTTAAAGAATTCTCCATGTGTGTTTTGTAGGAGTAGCATGATTAAATTCTACCTTGGTAAGGTGCATTGATATGCAAATAGTTGAATTATGTGAAACTGCTTGGTTATAGAAGAAGTATTATAAAAGAGCATGTTATTGTAGCTCCAAGAGAGTATTAATGTGTTCTCTGAAAGATTGTTTTATGTGTTTTCCGAAAGATTGTCTTATGTGTTTCATTAAACCAGTTTGATTGAAGATTTATTTTAGCAAATGCTCCATTGAACTCGCTTTTGGGTGTGTGTAATTACCTTAATGTGTTTAGAAAGTGTGAATGAAAGGCTTGTTTGATGTGCATGCATTAATATGTGTTATTTGGAGTAATAACTCTTTGCTTATCTTGATCGTAATGTGATCTTCTCTAATAGGTTGCAATTATGACATGTGTCTATATTGTGTTATTTTATGTGAGTGTTCTTAAGAGGTCTTGCATTATCGGAAATATTGCCTCTCTTGATCTCCGTTTTGGTTATAAACTAGAACCTCTTGTTGCAACCATAATCATTGGAAATGGTTTTGTTAGACTGATTGTCATCCTTCTAATCGATAGCGAAATGAAAACCGTGTAATTAAATGATAGGCTTATAGTGGGAAATTTAATATTGCAGCGTGATCTTGTTTGATCTTGCGTGTTTTGTAGGAAATGGTTTGGTTATCAAACTCCTTTTCCCTTCTCTTTGCCTAATCGTAAGAATTTTAGAAATGATATTAAGAGTGCATTGATTTTCATTGAATGCTTATAAACATGTGAAATTGTGTGTTTGCTTTTGGCTTCATAGTGATAGATGAAAGTCTTAAGCTTTAGAAGTGAATTTGCTTAGCTAGTAATTTAGTTATGAATGCTTAGTAAGATTCGAGAAAGATGTAGGAATAATGTCATTTCCTTATGTAATTGTGAATTGTTAATAATTTCAGTACTTGAATCTAGAGTAAACGTGATTCAATTATTTATATAGAAAGCGTAATTGGAATCTTCCTTGTATAGATGTTAGCATACTGAAAAGTACTCCCCGTAATGTGACTAAACCAGTGCTGGTGTAATTGTGTGTATTGTAAGAAACCAGTGCGTATTCTATGTGCCCATGGATTGGTGAAGTAATCAACCATGGAGGATATGTTGCTTATGAGTATGGGAGACCATACTGTTTACGTGATGTTGCTTATTTGTTTCCCTACTGAGTACCAAACCTCGAGTTGTGGGTAACTCGGTATGTTAAGGGGTAGTATTCGAAGCGACCGTTCCTTGAATAGTATGGATTGGCGTGCGAGTAATGTCGACGCGAAGCGACTTTAGCTTCTCTACTTCGAGGAATGATATAGTTGTACTACTAAACTGTATCAAGGTGTACTCAATACTTTCCCTTTGATGAACCTATTTATAGGTTTATGTGTGTTAGCCTATTCTCTTCCTTATCTGAGCATTTTGTAATGGTGATTCTTGTATATCATGATGGTATTATTTGGAGGATCCTTTGCCTTGTCTTCATGAAAGGTAGGTTTATTCGCATGTGCTGCCAGTTAGTATGGTTGGTGGGCGTGTGGGTGGACCGAGTCATGTATACCTCTGACTTACGGCGAGTATCCTTCTAGATACGTCGCTATGCAGGATGTGACCTGCGCGTGCTTTTCCGTGAGGTGCACTACCATGCGGGATACGTCCATTGTGTGTTTTCTCCACTTGGGGTATTGCCATGCCACGTGACGACGTCATGCGGGGTGATGTCGAGGTGCACACCGCCATGCCATGTGGATAGTGTGACTATGTCGCACCACATGATGAGCTACTGCAATAGCTAGTCAGTTGTTCCTTCCTTCCTCGTTGGTGGCTAGATGCTAGTCACACAGTGCTGTTACGTGCAGTTGTGATATTCTTTATATTTCTTTGGGGATCAACAATTTATTTTACCTTGACTTTGAAGGTTTGGCCACGAACTTGTGATCTTCTGCTCTTTGATTTGGTGTTGAAATTCTGGATTATTTTCTTGCCTTATTGTTGGAATTGATGATTTATTATCTTTATTCATCTGTAGTTTGGTGGCTGAACTGGTTTATCATTATTGTTTTCGGATGCTGGTCTTGTGTCGAAATGTGAAATTCCTCTCCAAGGACGTATGATGCGGAATTGGTAGAGTGTGTGCGAGGAAGTTGTTGTAGGGAACCGTGAGGATGGGGGTATGTGAGGCTGTGATGCAGCTAGTATCCACTACCTACCTATGTGTGGTGACTATCTCTTGGAGGCTAACCACCTTGTACAACAAGGGATATTCACAAAGGTCTTGTATGGAAGGTAGCACCGCTATGGTGTGCCTAGCACCATCGAGCCTTTGAGCGAGATATTGGATATTTATGATCATATTGTTGTTATGAGATCAGGCATAGAGATGTTGATCGTGCATGTTATCATTGACCGAGCATTAGACATGCTCACATGTGGCCTTTTCTGTTATGCATTCCAGTCATGTGGATGGTTATTATTTGTATCATGGAGTAAATTGTGTTAGCTTGTCGCTATGTTATGGGACATAGTCTTTGGAAAGGTTTTCTTATGCCTGGCAAGTGTAACCATTGAGTTATTTATGTTGCTCTTATTTCATGAGAGTTAATTTGGCTGTAGAAATTGATATTTTGAGCTAGTTCTATGTTGTTAAATTTTATGATAAAGATGGATTGGTAAAGGAAATTGATCTTATGGCATGTTTTTCTGTCATTTTTGATCGATGATTATGGCAATTGTTGGTTACCTCCTTGTAATGTTTTAATTTGGTGCAATGAAAGGAAGAAATTTCTTGTTTCTCTACTATGATTGTGGATAATTCCTAGAATATTTTAAGGAACGTATGGTTTAGATGTATCTTGCCAATTGATAATGGCATTTGTAAAGGATTTGCAATAATATTTCATTATTTATGGAAATATTTCTATGTGCAATTTGATCTTGTTGATTGAGTTTTAGGGCTGATGCGTACGACATGTTCTTCATCTAGCCTTACGACTTCCAGGAGTAAGTCGGAACCTAGGGGGGGAGAATGTAGTACCCCTACCGTAATCGATCTCTAACCTTGGTTTAATCTTGATCAGTTTATCGTGATATTATGATTATAATCAGATGTTGATTTTACGCATAGCTATTGATGTGGTTTTCTCACTAGTTTTATGCTAGTTGTTTAGTGTTCTTATTTCATGGTATTCATCGAGCTAATGCATTCATTAAGTTATTATATATGTATGCATGTATGATCGTTGGTTGCAGGAGATTTCAGGTACGAAGTCGCATGAGTGCGAGGTTCGTCGTCACCTGGTTTTGCAGGTTTGAGCATACCTTTTAATCCTTAGAGTCGGATTAGGTGGTCGTAAGACCTTAGTCGGCCTTAGGCGTGCTCTAGTGAGCATCGCCAGTCGTCGTCGGTAATCCCTGTTGTTTGGGTTTGCGAGTCATCTGTTTGGTTGACCTTCTCGGTTTGCATGCCTGGTGTGTTTGGTTAATTGATTAATTAGTCCTTAGTAATTTTTTTGAGTATTTATGCGTTTGTGCAGTGAAGATTAATGGATTAAATTGATTGAGAATTCGTTATGCGTTTTTCGTTGTTAATGAATTGCTCGTTTTAGATTGGAAGTAAATTTGAATTTAATGGCTGATTTCGATTATTAAATGCATTATATATATATGCTGTTGAAAAGGAAGTTTAGTATTAGAATGTTATGATGAAATCCTAGTGTATTAGAATGTTAGATGTATGGTTTGTATTTTTTTTTAAATGAAAAGCTTGAATGAGAATTATGAATGGATTTTAATGGATGAATCTTTGTTGTGATTTATATTTCCGTCCTTTGAAAGGAATTATCCTGATTATGAATTATCTCGTTATTAAGATATTCAGCTTTGGGATTAATTGTGTGAGTTAAGTGAATTGTGAATTTAAGTAATCTCGTTGGGAAACTCTTTAGGAGATTGTTGTTGATGTCTTCCACTATGTAATCTGAATCTTTGATGTCTTGTTGCATCTTATGTGTTGTAACTTTAAAAAAAAAAAAATTTGCACTCAATTCTTGTGTTATGGCTTTATCCCTTCAGGGTTTCCTGGCGGGGCATTACAAGACTACTTTATCATCCAAAAAAAAATGAACTCCCTCCGCTAATTTTTCAAAAATTTAGAACTCAATATATAGAAAAGAGAGTCATTTTCCCACTACAAAAGAAATTAATTCATTTCCATATTGTTTTCCCAAAATAATTTCATGCAAAATGATTAATTGTCATAGTGGGGGTTACATGCATAAATTGAATTTGAAATTATCTTCTAGAACCTTCTCATTTCCTCCTACAACATGTGCTAAATAGAATATTGAGAAAATAAACAATTTATGAATTAATTTCATGCGAAAATGACTGTTGTCATAGTGGGGGTTACATTTGACCATGCATTCAAAATTCAAATTTCAATTCTCCTCCAAAAATGCATTTTGTAACTTCTTTGTCACAAAAATGCCATGAATAGAATTATTCATGTCATAGAATAATTTTGTAACTCCCATGTCATATATTTGCTAAATATAATATTTATTCTTTAATATTTTAAATTTTAAATTTCTTTTCTAGAGTCTTCTTATTTCTCCCACACCATGTGCTCAATTAGGATATTGAGAAAATAAGCAACTTTCAAATAAATTAAGACCTCATGTGTGTGTCACCACTTAAATTACTTTTTATTTAAAAAATTCAACCTCATTTCAATTTATCTTTTCTTTCTAACATTACTCATAAAATAAATATAATAATAATAATAATAATAATAATAATAATAATAATAATAATAATAATAATAATAATAATAATGTAGCGTCCTAAAATTGTGACACTTGCAATTTCGACTGCATTTTGGTCTTCACGATGGCGACGCAACACGCAACCTGAATGGAGACCCTGAAACCTGATTACGACACTGAAAACTGCATTTTCTTGTACCCTGGCCTGAACCTCCTTTGCACCCTGCTGTCCCGGGAGGTGGGGCCAGAGCACCCAGCGCCCTGGTCCCTAGGTCCTATTTTGGGCCCAGTCTCCTAAGGAGATTGCGGGTCTTTTTGTTTGCAATTTGGAAATTAAATTTCCTGGTCGGCCTAAGGTCGGGAAAATCAGTCTATCAGCCCTAATTGACAAGTATATAAATGACATTTTCCTCTTTCATTCGGGATGATGGAAAAGGCATGGAAATTATACTCAAGCATTCAAGCATTCAAGCATTCCTTCAAGCAATTGATCATTTCAAGTCTCCATTCAAGGCTAAGTGTTGCATTCAAGACAAGGATTCAACCATTGAAGAGGAGATCACATACAACATACTACTACAACATACAACATACAACATCTAAACCTTCGCACATAAGGATACAAACATCCTTAGAACAAGGTATTAGTACTTGTTTTACAGTCATTTACATTTACAGCACTTGCTCATTTCTTGGTTAATTCCAAAACCGGGGTTTGACCTAAAGGCAAACCCCTAATCCCTAACCCCCCAATCGTCTTCTCTTTTCTATGTGTAGGTTGTAGGTACGCGGCTGAAATTGAAGATCTAGAATCCTTGTGCAGAGACGAACAGATCCCCCTTTGTTTCGCGGATTTTTCGGAGGACCGTGGCGCCGGGCGCCATCGTCCCAACAACTTTTGCTCAAATTTGCAGGACAGTGCAGTATCGACATTTTACTGCTAATTCCAGGTCTACAGCTTCATACTATATCCCTAACTCAGTTTATAAGCGAATCTTTGTCACTTTCTATGCATGTTTAGCTTAATTCTTCTATCAACATTCTTTACAAAAGAGGGTAGCCTTGCTGTCTTAACCCTTGAAACACATTTAGCATCCAATCTTGCATTGTGTGGGATTGGATCTTGTGGGTTTCAACCCCTCTTTTGAATGTAAAGTCTCTCCCCTAAGTGAAAACCATCAACCCTAGTGAATCTCCCTTCTCTCTCCTTGGAGTTGGAAGAAGGGAGAGCAACTGGGGTTCGATCGCGATTTTCCGCTTTACATTTTGGTGAACCCGACGTGAACATCCTTTCTGATTTTTCATGCTTAGATCTGAAAAATTGATTACATTTCCATGTTTGATCTTTTGCAAAATTTTAGAGGTGATTGCATAAAAACCCTAAATTTTCTTTTTAGTAATTGAACTTGCGAAATGTCTAAATGTTAATGCTTGTTTCAGATCTGCCCTTCTATTACAAATTATCAATTCATATTTGTGCTTCAATTTTGAAAATTAAGTGGTTAAGTGTCAAAACCCTAATTTTTGAAACCCTCTTGATTCAACCTTTGTCCGACAATTTCACTGATCAAAACATCTCCAAATCAGCTGTAACTTTGGATTCCACAATAAAATCACAATATCTTTCATCCTTGAAAATTTGGAAAAAAGTTGCGAGGACCGTGGCGCCGAGCGCCATCGTCCCCGACATTTTTTTTGAAATTTCGGGAGCAAGATCTTACTGTATTTTCCTGCTAAAATCCAGAATTTTGGCTGATTTTATCAATTCTAACACCTTCAAAATTACAGTCAAAGTTGGTCTTGTGATTGCTTGGATTAAGGTTTTTAAACATTCAAAAATCATTGAAACTGAAATTTTGTGTCAAAATTGTGTTCTTACTGTCCTAAATCTGAAAAGTGTGTTTGCATTCATTCGAAATTTCAGTGCTTTATTCAAATTCTTACAATTTGTGACTTTTGAAATTAAGTGCTTAATTACAACAACTTTGATTTCCACTTTCAAAATTGAATTTTGCGTGAAATTGAGTCAACTTTTGAATTTCAAAACTTGCATTGCTTTTTGCATTCCCTCTAAAATCATAAAATTCAAAATTTCAGTTTCCCTCTCTTTTTCAAAATTCAAATTTTGCATTTTTCGACAATCTTGGTAGGGTTCAATTTTGAGATTGCAACTTTAATTTGGCCTACCTACAGATCGTAAAATCACTCAATTTTTTCAGATTAGCTTTAAAATCATCATACCTTTCATCCCTGCAAATTTTGAAAAAAGTTGCAAGGACCGTGTTGCACTCCGAGCACCACGGTCCTGGACATTTTTTTTGAAATTTCGGGAGACTGTCGTGATTGCATTTAACAGCTTAAATCCAGAAGATTGGCTAATTTTACTGAAAATTGCTACCTCTAAATTCAAAACATTCTCTCTCTCTCTAGTGCATGAGTTTTACAACAATAAGCCCTACCTACACTATTCCCATTAGACGAAGCCGTAGAATTAAGTCTTTCCAAGGTTTAACTACTGAGGAGATGGAACCTAATTTGAATAGCCTTTTTAACGAGGACATGGGTAATTCCTCTAATCCTCTTAATGATGAAGAAGCTCTCCATGATGTTTCTGAAGAACAACTTTCAAAATTGGATAACCAAATTGACGATTTTCACCAATGGATGTCTCATGAGTATCCCGATAGTCAAGCTCTTCCTTTAATTGAGGGTCTAAAACGTATGCTTCAAAGTGATAAGAATGGAATTGATATTTTGCGTGGTATTGCACACATTGTGGATTCGAATGTGATGCCTATGAAGAGTTGTGCTGAAAATTTGGGTTATACACAACCTCCTACTCAAGTCAATCATTCTATTCCTTTGACAACTTCTATTGCTAGCATACATACCTTTACATCAATAATAATGGCTACTTCTACACAAGACATTCCTCTTGTGATCACCAGTCATGGGGGCAACCCTTCTTCTTCAATTAACCCTCTTCCTTCATTTAATCCGACTTCTTCATACATTCCTTCAATGAGTGTTCCTATTACATCTTCACAAATGAACATGATGCAAGGGGGCAATTCATTTAACCATTCTATTCCTCCTTGTAGTGTTCCTCCTATCCAATCATCCCCTATGATTGACTATAATAGAGTCCCACCACCTT
Source organism: Cryptomeria japonica (assembly GCF_030272615.1). NCBI lineage: Eukaryota > Viridiplantae > Streptophyta > Pinopsida > Cupressales > Cupressaceae > Cryptomeria > Cryptomeria japonica. The sequence continues at coordinate 815,160,700 of NC_081409.1, read as the reverse complement.
ACTCTCTACCTTCTTTCAATAACATAACACCTCCATCTCAATCTAACACATCTAATATGAATTCTTCGACTGAAGCGACCATTAACAATCTTGCACAAACTGTCTCTTCTTTACAACAACAAATTGCCTCTATGAATCAATCTAAGTTTAGTGTGCCCACATTTGATGTTGCGAGCCCACTTTCTCTTGACATTGTTCGAGCTATCCCTCCTAAACATGTCGAAATCCCGCATGTGGAACTTTATAATGGTAAAGGTGATCCTCTAACACATGTTAAGACTTTTCAAACAATTTGTACTGATTTTGCTTATGACCAAAGGTTGCTTGCAAAACTGTTTACTAGAACATTAAGAGACAAAGCCCTACAATGGTATTGCTCGTTACCTTCTTATTCTATTACTTCTTTCGAACAACTTGCAAATGCTTTCATTCAACAATTTCAAAACAATATAAGTCCTAAAGTTACTTTGATTGATTTAATGCATTGTAAACAAGGTGTTAAAGAAAAAGTGACTGATTTCATTGGTAGATATAAGCATTTGTATGCTCAAATTTCTTTTCCAGTGCCTGACAATGATATTCAAAGAATCTTTATTTCTAATTTACAAAAAGATATTCGAGACAAACTTCTGTTTTCTGAGTTTACTTCTTTCCAACAGTTGTGTGCCACTCTTCACAATTATCAACTGACTGTGAGTCAAATGGAACAATCACATCCTATGGCTCCGAGTGATAAGGGTGATAGCAGTCAACAACCATTTGGGAAGTTTAAACAGAAACAAAGATTCCATCAAATTCAATGAAAACATCATCAACAACAATGTGAATGCAGCATCAGGTGTGCCTTCTATTTCTAAATTTTTCAAGAAAGAAAGAAAGTATACTCCTTTGAATGAATCATTGCATAGTATTATGAATAAGTTATTGGAACAAAATGTGCTTACTCTTCCTCCTATAAGGAAAATTGATCCTACAAAGATTACTTCACCTTATTTTGATAACAAAGCTTTTTGTCACTTTCATCATCAGCCTGGGCATGATACTGAAAAATGTTTTTCTTTAAAGGGTAAAATTCAAGATTTGATTGATAATAATACTATTTCTGTTTCTAGAGTGAATGATAAAGGCAACACATCTGTAGCTCCTCCTAATCAAAATCTTCATATTTTCACTGATCCATTACCTTCTCATACCTCTAATGCGATTGAGACTAATGATTCCTCTTTTTCATCTGATGGTCTTGTGTCTATGGCTCTGAATGTGATTAACTTTGTAGAGCAGCAAGAAATCCCTAAAGAACCTTCCATCACATTTGATTCCAGTGAAACCATTAGGGCACCTGATGGTCCTTTATACATAGTTGCAAAAGTCAAGAATACACCTTGCCGTGGAGTGCTTATTGATCCTTCGTGCATGATTAATGTTATTACTGAAGAATTTCTTTTTACTTGCAATTGAATCAAGTGATCTATGACAAAACAGATGTGATTGTGAAACTATTTGATGCATTTTCTTCTCCCGCAATTGGTTCTATTACATTGCCTATTGAGGTCCATAACAAATCTCTTGATGTGAACTTTGCTATTATTCCTTCATCCGAACAATTTCGTGTGAAGCTTGGCTATCCTTGGCTATCTTCCATGAAAGCTATTGCTTCTCCTATCCACAAGTGTTTAAAATTTCCCCATAATGGTGAAGTTGTTACTGTCAATCATAGTCTCTTTAAACCAGCTGAAAGAACCTCTAGCGTTCCTATTGATTACTTTTGGCCTAAACAATTCCAATCTCTTCCTCCGCGAAGTGATCATCTTTTCAAATCTTATCAAAAGTGGAAAACAGATATGATCCTATCTCTAAGTGAACCTAGAACACCTAAACTTGATATTCCTATCATTCTCGAGAAGGAAGTTCTTCCTTTGGAAGACAAAACTAATGTCTTTCCTCAAGAAGATTCCCAACCCATCCCTATGGATGTAACTATGTCTATGCCTAATAAACCTCCTAAAAGTAGACCTATCCCTCCTCGTCATGATGGACTGGGTCTCCTTCCTAAACCAAAAATTCCTCCTTTATATGGAGCAGTTCCTCCTCCGTCCTTTTATAGAGAGAAGAGACCTTCTTCTTCTCCTATTATCCAGCCTAAGAGACCACAACCTAAACACCCAAGTGATAGGGATGAGAACATTCCTCCTCCTCAATCTTCTTCACTTCCTACTAAGACTAGACGAAATCGTTCTGCATGTGAACGTCGATGAAAGTGTCATCTTAGGGCTCAAGCAGCTACTTCTCAAACTTTACAATCTCCAAAAACACCTTCAACAAGCATTATTCCATTTTCTCCTCAGCCGGAAATTGAGCCTAAATCTCCTAAACATAAGATGCATGATGGTTTTGATCTTGTGCGAGTTAAAGATCCTATTTTTATAAATCTTGATGATGATATAGATGAAAATGTTATTCATGATGAAAATGCTACTTCTCTTGTTCATTCTGATAGTGAGTATGAACTTGTTGATATTGATAACCATTTATCTAATGAATTTTCTAAAGCACTTATCCTAGCTCCTAGACAAGAACACCGTGGCTTGGGATATGAACATAGCCCTTGTTTGGATCTAGTGATAGCTCCATCTGCTGTGTTGGATGTTCTTCCTCTAGCATGTTCCCTGCCTTCCCGAAACATCGATCAGCAAGATCGGGGGGTAGATGACGTGCTAGACTAGTTACATTAGCATAGCAGATTCTCTCCTCCTCTCTTGTGTTACTTCTTCTATATGTTATTCTCATTCTTCTATTTTTTGTCCTTAGTGTTGTCTACTTGAGGACGATGCAAAACATTGAGATCTCTCGATCTCTCTCATGTTGACTCAAAAGACACATGTGTTCCCTTCTTCTAGGTGACCTTCCTTGATTGGGGAATGACGAACAATTATGCATACATACATATGATATATATACATGAATTATCATACAACATACTGACCCCAAGGAAAGCGAAGTCACCTCGTGCTTTGTGTTTTGTGTCTATTATCCTTGGGTTTATCTCACACTTGGGGGCTAAATCCTTGCGATAACGTGCTCCTTTCCTTTCTCATTCTTATATGTATCACTACCTTAAAGCAATCACCCCCGGTGAGGCATGTGCAATCGCTTTAACGTAGGGGGGCATACATCCCGTTCATATCTTTTCAAGATACTTGAAAATTTCTTGACAAATTTAACCTTGCCTTGAAAATTTTTGATATCTTTCTTGCATGACTCATAGTGAGGGAACCTTACTATTGACGGTCATGGTTCTCCCTCGTGATCTTCCCTTTTACTTTGTCAATCGAAGTCGTAAGATCCTTAGTCCACTGGGGGCTTGGTGTATCTTGCCTCCTTGACGTGGTGAAAGTCTTTCAATGTTGTTTCCTTTTACGTTACTGGAAGTATGAGCATACATACTCCCGCTAAAGTGGGGGCTAAATGTAGCATCCTAAAATTGTGACACTTGCAATTTCGACTGCATTTCGGTCTTCACGATGGCGACGCAACACACAACCTAAATGGAGACCCCAAAACCTGATTACGACACTGAAAACTGCATTTTCTTGTACCCTGGCCTGAACCTCCTTTGCACCCTGCTGTCCCGGGAGGTGGGACCAGAGCGTCCAGCGCCCTGGTCCTTCAGGACCAAGGCGCCCAATGCCCTGGTCCCCAGGACCATGGCGCCCAGCGCCCTGGTCCCTGGGTCCTATTTTGGGCCCGGTCTCCTAAGGAGATTACGGGTCTTTTTGTTTGCAATTTGGAAATTAACTTTCCTGGTCGGCCTAAGGTCGGGAAAATCAATCTATCAGCCCTAATTGACAAGTATATAAATGACATTTTCCTCTTTCATTCGGGATGATGGAAAAGGCGTGGAAATTATACTCAAGCATTCAAGCATTCCTTCAAGCAATTGATCATTTCAAGTCTCCATTCAAGGCTAAGTGTTGCATTCAAGACAAGGATTCAACCATTGAAGAGGAGATCACATACAACATACTACTACAACATACAACATACAACATCTAAACCTTCGCACATAAGGATACAAACATCCTTAGAACAAGGTATTAGTACTTGTTTTACAGTCATTTACATTTACAGCACTTGCTCATTTCTTGGTTAATTCCAAAACCGGGGTTTGACCTAAAGGAAAACCCCTAATCCCTAACCCCCCAATCGTCTTTGCTTTTCTGTGTAGGTTGCAGGTACGCAACTGAAATTGAAGATCTGGAATCCTTGTGCAGAGACGAACAGATCCCCCTTCGTTTCACGGATTTTTCGGAGGACCGTGGCCCCGGGCACCATCGTCCTGACAACTTTTGCTTAAATTTGCAAGACAGCGCAGTATCAACATTTTACTGCTAATTCCAGGTCCGCAGCTTCATACTATATCCCTAACTCAGTTTATAAGCGAATCTTTGTCACTTTATATGCATGCTTAGCTTAATTCTTCTATCAACATTCTTTACAAAAGAGGGTAGCCTTGCTATCTTAACCCTTGAAACACATTTAGCAGCCAATCTTGCATTGTGTGGGATTGGATCTTGTGGGTTTCAACCCCTCTTTTGAATGTAAAGTCTCTCCCCTAAGTGAAAACCATCAACCCTAGTGAATCTCCCTTCTCTCTCCTTGGAGTTGGAAGAAGGGAGAGCAACTGGGGTTCGATCGCGATTTTCCTCTTTACAAATAATAATAATAATAATAGCAAGTCATATCAAGGTCCAAAAAGAGGGTTATGACATCCTTCCCCCCTTAAAAGTGAAAGCATCTGCTGCATCATAATTGAGTCTTCCCATGTAGTATTCCTTTTATCATATTGATTCCATTATATTTGAATAGAACAATCCCTTTGTTGCACAATTGTTATTGGTGCTTCTCCAAGACTCTGAATGGCTCTATCATTATTCCCCTTGATTCCTAAGAGGATCATTCCTTACTTCATCAAACCTTATCGAATAAGTTATCCTATTTTAATTGCCCTTATTAGTATTGTATCTATCCCTTTGATTTTGATAATGATGTGGCTTCTTTATTGATCCTTGTTGAAGTTTGCATTTCCCTTGAATTCATGCTTGGCCTTTAATGATTGATTCATGTTAAAATTATATCTCGTTATTGCTAGGGCTTGAATCTTCCTTTCTTGTTCTTTCAGGTACTTCCTTCATGCCTACAAGTCTATGCACATCAACTTCTGCCCCAAGTTGGTATTGAGCCCCCAAAATGAACTTTTTTATTTGACCCTCTCATATTTTGACACATAGGTACGCACTTTAACAATTTGGCAAACTTATTTCGATATTGTTGAACTGTCAAAGCCCTTGTTGTAGATTATGGAATTATGTTACCTTCTCATTGAATAATAATTGTGATAGTCTCCTCTTATAAAAATGGTGAATAAATTGATCTCATGTGATTATATCCTTTTTATACCCATTTGCTCCTTAGTATTAGTCCACTAACAAGCTGCATCTCTACTGAGTTGATAGGAAACCCCATAGTGTCTTAATTGTTCCACTAAAATCTTTTAGTTCAATGTATTTTCCCTTTTCATTCAACCAATTCTCAGCTCCTTCACCTATTTCTTTCCTTCGAACTTAGGTTGGTTAATTTCCGAGAAATCCTTAGATAGCTCCAACATATTGTTTTCCCTCATTTATTCAACTATTGTGAAGTTATAATTTTCAATCCCACTTCTATTTATTTGATGTCATTTTGCCTTGCTCTATGGTCTTGCATTGATTTTTCCATGGAGTTGATCTCTTCCCTTTGCTTAGTTAATATGTTGATTATAGTTTTGAATTCTTGTTTCTTTATTCCTTTAGTCTAGTTGATTCCATCATTGTGATCTTCCCTTTGACTCCTTGAAGTGGTGGTATGCTTTCCTCTTCCACTTTCTTTACCTTCTAGGTCTTCAAATTTGAATTTCTTATTTAGTTCTTGATTTAATATATAATAATTTACCTCTACAACCTCCAACTACTTCCAAGATACTCTTCAAAATTACATAAGTTGAAGTGAGCTAAAGGCCTAGAATTGAACCCTCGCTCTGATACCACATGTAATAACCCACTTAACTTAGTCCAAAAAGTCAACTGATTTTTTTTTTAATATATAAAAATATTGATTTTTATTCTTACTTATTCTTTTTTTTTTTTGATTCAATCAGATACTTAGGTACATCTATCCAAATAAGATAGGCATCCATCCAACCGGGATGGGCATCTAACCATATGGGTTAGGAATCTATCCATATAGGACTAGGCATCTAACCATATGGGTTAGGCATCTAACCATACAGGTTAGGCATCTATCCATATGGGATGGGAGGTTTCATCCACCCAATCTAGGATAGGCATCTATTCATAAGAATAGGATATGCTCTGGCTAGAGACTTTAGACTCATCGAGACCGTCCGGGTCCTGAGCCACTCTCTAAAGAATACACTCCCCTACTAGGAGCGCACCTAGGTCACCATCCTTAGGAGTATTAAAATAATTACACAAACAAGCTTGAGTTCCACCTCAGAATTTAGCCTAAAGCCTCAGGAAGTCAAGCGAATCCATACGGGATTCCTTCTAAGTATGCATTGAATTAACTTTAACCTTTCAATTATTATTTGCACCATTTGATTAAAAGACCAAGGAGCTTCAAGAACCAACTACTCACCCATAACCAAATCCTAATCCCCATTCTCGAATGCCTGAGTACAAGGGACAACTTCATCCCTAGACTACCTACATTCCCATTTGGGCGCGGGATCAAGGCGTAGAGTATGTAGTTCTAGTTTCTAACTATGGTTTAATGTAAACTATTTGGTGGGTACATAATCCTTTATAGGGTCAATGTCCTAGAAAATTTCTCTATGATTGCTACCCATGATGGTAGCTCTATAGAAAAAAAAGCTCAAGATGGCCTTTTGCTTGTGGCCTAAACAACTAAGTCCTATTTCCTATTAAATACATCACCCTTAATCCATTATAATCCATTGAAATCATCAAGATAAAGAAAAATTTTAAGATCTTCCAACACATCCAAACCCTAATGGGGTTATCTAAAGTTCAACTGATCAGATGTAAATTCATTTAAAAATTAATCTTTTTAGATTATTGATCCAAGGGGGATTAGCTGCCCCTTGGATTTTAACTTCCAGATGACCCTTATTTCTCCCTGGCGATTTAGAGGGATGATGTCACAGATGCTATTATTGCAGCTTTATTTGGCATTAAGTGTAGTAGTTCAACATGACAACATTACCCATAAGTGTGACCCAAAGGTACCATATATACCAAATGCCATTAATTTCTTATTTCAACTCCTCTTGTTTAGTTATTTAACTAGGAATTTAACTTTGAATTCATGAATCTTAAATGAAACTATATACCAATACAATTATGAAAAAGAAACTATTATATACAAGGAATTATCGCTTGAATTTAAAGCTAAAGTATGAATTTTAAGTAATTGAAAGGAACGTAAACAAAACAACTACTTGGAATAGTATTTTCTCTAAAAGAGAGTTATGATAATTAAACATTCAAAAACTTGAACTAAATACATGAAATTACTAATTTCTTGGAAACCATGATACTTTCAAAGATAACTTATGAAAATTATTTGAATTACTTGCAAGATATAATTGTTTTGGACAAACCATTACACAATAAGTATGAATCCTAGTACTGATTTTCTTAAAAGAAAATTAAATGATTAAATAGAAAGAATTTAGAAATAAATTTTAACACCTACTTGTTTGAAGCAAAAAGTACTTAATAATAATCCCATCTAATTCTTCCATATGAAGTAATACGAATTTCATCTACAAATGACAGCTCTACTTTAAATGTGAATCCTAATACTTGAAAGGTACTAAATTGCTTGAAATATAATTTAAATTATCCAATAATTATACTTTGGAAATGAATTCAATACTCACTCGTTGAAGGGAAAAGGAAACAACTATTCAATAATAAGATTAAAATTAACGACATTATTCTTATTTACTAATTGTTTGTAAAAGAGATTAGACAAGAGTGTAAACACTTGCTAGTTAACCAAGTAAATAATACTAAGTCTCCTAATAAACAATTCTAATCAATAAACTTCTAGTTGCTTTTTAACTAATACCTTTGCAAGATTATAAAGTGTTAACTAATTAATCCTTCCACTTGAAGTAACGTTAACCTTATCATTGGATGCATTCTACAAATAATAAATTTATCAATTTCAAATACTTTGAAGGGAGCTAATGTTTTCTCCTTAAATTAACCTTAATTAGAATTGTTATTTAATTTCTAATTGATCACGGAATAGGTTTCTTGAAACTCATTTGCTAAAACAATTTTGGTTTTGAATAAAATCTCTTTTCATCCTAATTAATACTATTACTATATGAATATTTAACTATGCAATTTACCTCTAAATTTAATGTTAATTAAATGTAGCCTTACTAATTACTTGTATTATTAAGTGTAACTTTTCCTTTTTAATAGTCTTGTGTTTGTTTTAGCTAGAAGGTGAATGATTTTAACTATTAAAAGAAGTGACTATTCACAATGCCTTATATACTCATATCTTGGAATCTAATAAAGAAACAAATCAAATAATCAACCTTTCAAATTGAAGAAAAACATTGTCTAACATTAACTCATATTGCTGAAATACCTAAAAGGGTTACTATGAATTTAAACACATTTACTGGTTAGGTAAATTTCTTTAACATTTGATACTTTTACTAATTGAAATATACAAAAGATAGTTTTGAAATCCAATAATTAAAGAACTTAAATATTTAAAATGTATTCAATGTATTAAGGGAACCCACTTACTATTGGACTTAAATATTTGAAATGTATTGAATTTCTTGAGGGAACCCACTTACTATTAGGATTTAATTATTTGATGAAAAGATCCAAAACTATGGAATAAGTGTATCATTGGTGCAATAACATTTCCCTTGCTTCATTTTTCCTACGTCAAACTAAATTGTTTAATAAAGAGATTTAACTATTATATCTACATCCTAAGAAGGATTAATTCAAGATGATAGATATCTTAATGCTCGATTATCTATTGAAATTCTCAAGTGTTAATTGACCCTTTTTCCTTATGCAATATCCATCTTTTGAAATCCCAAGGGACTCTTTTCCCATCATTGAGGAGATACTAACTCTTTAGAATTTAAAAAGAGTTCAAATTGCAACTTAATTTTTGATAATTAAAACTTGAATAAGGTACCCATTAATATGGGTTAGACCCTTTTCACTTAAATTTTCCTTTAATATATTAATAATCTAATTCCTAAAACTAGAGATGATATTTTAAACATATTTCCATTAATTTGAATAAGGTTAGATGTTAAATGGGTCTCATTAATCCTTTTTAAATAGATATCAATAAATAAAACCATTTTTCATTAAATAGACCTCAATAAATAAATCAATTTCAAACTAAATTAGACTAATTTTCAACTATTAAAATTTATAATTATAAGTTAATCCTAAATGTTATTTTAATCACCAAGTGCATAATTAAATTTCAAAGAACTATAAGCTTATTAATTTTAATCATTCAAAATAACTTTCAATATTCTAAAACATTTTTAATTTTACATGAAAATAAAAAATAATAATATAAAAATAAATTTTAACTACTTAATTTTATGATACAAATAAATTTCAATTACTTAAACAACTTAGAATATAAATAAAATTTTCAATTATTTGAATAACACATTAAATTTAATTACAAACTCTAAAGTATAATTCAATTGTAATAAAAAAATTCCTAACTATATATATATATATATATATATATATTTATTTAATCTTAAATAAATAAACTAAATTTAAAAAATAAAAATAAACTTAAATCTACAAACAAATTTAGAACATAAATTTAGTATGATTTTAAATAATTTTGATATATATGTTTATATAACATATATTTGAAGGGAATTTTACTAATTTATTGAGCAAGGCAAGATTTACTTTTTTTATTTATTTATTTCATACATACACACGGAATAATATTTTTTTTTCCAAAAATCCAAAGAGATGAATATCTTTCTAAAAAGTACAGAGATGAACTTTTGTTTTCTATAATGCAGAGAGATGAATGTTTTCCTAAAATCCACAGACATGAATATTTTCCTAAAATCCACAGAGATGGGTATTTATCTAACTTACATAGAAATTAATATATTAATATGTTCAAGTTTTTCTAATATATATATATATATTTCATTCTAAAAAAAACTGATTTTTTATAAAATAAAGAAAGTTGATTGAGGAAAAGATAACAGATTAAACAATATTTGAATTTATATATGCATATTTTGAAAAAAAATCTATTAACCAATTTATTTCCTACATGAAGAATAAAAGAGAAGATTTTTTATTTTTTTTTGGATAGAAAAGAAATTTATTACATGTATTTGATTAAATCAATTAACAAAAATAAAAAAAGATTTCCTTGCAAAAATTTAAAATGGATAAAAGAGATTTCTTTTTTAAAAAAATAAAATTAAAATATAAAATTTCTTATGTGCAAAATTCTGAAAGAGATGAGAAGAAGATTTTCTTTGAAAAGAAAAAGCAAGCAATGAATGTGCAAGAGGGGAACTTGGATTTGAATGAAGAACCTTGCTGACCTCCTTCAGTTCCTCCTTGAAGCTTGGTAATGATCTTCTCCAAAATCCTGCAACAAATCTACAAAATTTCTCCTACAACTAACATGGTATTGAAAATAAATTCATAACAATTTCAAGACTACTTTATCATCCAAAAAACAATGAACTCCCTCCCCTAATTTTTCAAAAATTTAGAACTCAATATATAGAAAAGAGAGTCATTTTCCCTCTACAAAAGAAATTAATTGATTTCCATATTCTTTTCCCAAAATAATTTCATGCAAAATGATTAATTGTCATAGTCGGGTTTACATGCAAAAATTGAATTTCAAATTCTCTTCTAGAACCTTCTCACTTCCTCCTGCAACGTGTTCTAAATAGCATATTGAGAAAATAAATAATTTCTATATTAATTTCATGCGAAAATGATTGTTGTCATAGTGGTGGTTACATTTGACCATGCATTCAAAATTCAAATTTGAATTCTCCCCCAAAAATGGATTTTGTAACTCCTTTGTCATAAAAATGCCATGAATAGAATTATTCATGTCATAGAATAATTTTGTAACTCCCATGTCATATATTTGCTAAATATAATATTTATTCTTTAATATTTTAAATTTTAAATTTCTTTTCTAGAATCTTCTTATTTCTCCCACACCATGTACTCAATTAGGATATTGAGAAAATAAGCAATTTTCAAATAAATTGTGACCTCATGTGTGTGTCACCACTTAAATTCCTTTTTATTTAAAAACTTCAACCTCATTTCAATTTATCTTTTCTTTCTAACATTACTCATAAAATTAATATTATAATAGTAGTAGTAATAATAATAACAACAACAACAACAACAACAACAACAACAACAACAACAACAACAACAACAACAACAACAACAACAACAACAACAACAACAACAACAACAACAACAACAACAACAACAACAACAACAATAATAATAATAATAATAATAATAATAATAATAATAATAGCAAGTCATATCAAGGTCCAAAGAGAGGGTTATGATATCCTTAATATTTTGTGAAAATTTTAGTGCTTAAAAACTTATCCTACCTTAAGTATTACCCTAAATTGACTCTAAGCACTGGGTTGATCATCCTTATCCAATTTTACTTAGGAACTTTGTCTATCCTAAGTAAGAAAGGTTATTTATCCTAAATCAGAAATGACCTAGGTTTACCTAGTTATGTCTTGACCTTAATCCAAATCCAATCCAAATGTAATGAAATCCAAAACTAAGTCCAAAAATTCCACCAAATCTTGTTCATTCATCTACAACCATGCTTGTTCGTGGTGACATGCTGCCTTAAAAGATTTTCCATTTTATTGTCTAGGAGTGAGCTTAAAAGAAAAATATAATGGATTCATATACTAGTGAGATCCTCAATACCAACACACATTATGAGACACATGGCTCCAAGCAAGAGGAAGATGTTTTATTTGATCAACTAGATGTATCCCCATGATTATCCTCTTTCTTGAGTGATGCATATAATCAAGAGATGATAGAAAAATGATAAAGTTTAATCTGAGTGCCTTCTTGTTGGACCTCGTTTGACATGGGGCTAGGTTTCCTTCAAATTTTGACACATCAATTCTCATCACTCTACCAATTGGATATTTCCTTAACAATGTTGCACCTATTCTTGATACCATCTTGAATCCATCATCACATAACCCCACTTCACCCTCCCCTACCTCTCCAACTATCACTCCACCTTCCACTTCCAAATTCTTAAACAACATAGCAAACTTCATACATATAAGCCAACCTCTTCCAACTTTAGTGCAAGCTTGCCAACATCCCATCACTACATCTTCATATCAATACATTAGTTCAATCATTCCACCCACTTCCAATTATCATATTCCTCGATTGGAACATCAATATCGTCCACTCCACCACCAATAGTCTGACACTCCCCAACTTAGTGACTTGGAAATAGAGCTTAATGAAATGAAACACTTACTCAAAAACATGAAGAATGAACATAAAAAGTAAACTTATACATTTGAAGAAATATGCCCATATCTTTCTGACAAATCAATTTTTGTGGTTCCTTATTCTCTTAGCTTTGAGATCTTAAAATTTGACAAATACAAAGGAAAAGGTGACCCTAGGGAACATGTCAAATAATTCTTCATAACTTCTCAAGAGGTCTCTTATAGTGACATCTATCTAGGGAGAGTCTTCCCTAAGAGCCTAGGAGCCCCTTCTCTCGCATGTTTTTCTAATTTTCCACATGTATGCATCACTTCATTCTCTGATTTAGCTGAAACATTTGTGACTCATTATATGTATAACATTGAAAGTTATACATGTATGATGTATCTATACAATAATAAACAAAGGAATGTGGAAAATTTTGCTAATGATGTAGAAATTTTTATCCACAATCTTGTGTTTGAAATGTCCTTTCGTTTATGTGTGGAATGTCCTGAAGATTATGAAGAAGTCACCAAAAAAGGCTTGGCCTTGGTACATGCATTAATTGAGAAAGTTGTTATCAAACATTATCAAAACGAATCTCATGGTTCTCCTCCAATGATAAGCCTAAGTTTTGGGGTAAAAATAAAAATATGGTAAATGATGGTGTGACAAATGTTAAAAATATACAAATAATTCAAGTACCATCCAATCCACCAACAAAATCAAACCCACCTTGCAATCCTCCCTCTCACCAAAAGAAAATCAAACCTAATACAACTATCTCCATAAATCGCAAACCAACCCTTCAACAAAGTAATCAAGCCAAGTGTGAGTACACACCTCTCACTCAACCTATTGATGTCATTTTTCAACAACTTACTACGGCCAATATAGTACAATATCATATTACACGGCCTTATAATGAGAATCAACACAATCTCCCATGGTACAATAACATTGAATATTGTGAATACCACTGCTTCAAAGGTCATGATACTAAAAAGTGCATGAAATTGAAGAACTATAATCAAGATCTTATTAATAGAGGAGAAGTTGAGGTAGTAGGGAATAAGGAAAATATATCTAATGAAAAGCTCAAAATTTATCAAGACCCCTTTCCAAAGCATGATAAATGAAAAGCTTCATCATCCCATGATGTTACTTATGATTATATAAATACCATATCATCCTTTGAATCCCTTGTTGGTCCTATAGAAGTATTTTATGATCATGTTAATATCATAACCATCAAAGGAGCAGATAACCCTACCACACCCCAAAGGAGGAGAGTTTTCCTTCAAGAAACATCTACCACCCTTGTCGATTTCAATGTTACCACTCACTAAGGGAGATTCAGTATCCAAGGGGATACTCCTCCTCCATAGTCATCCTCTAATGCTATATCCACATCTCATTATAATATCCTTGACCATCTTAGCAAAATCCTACACAAATCCCCATCCTTGAGTTGCTTAAATCACCACCTATCTATAAAGAAATCCTTGAAAACTCTTTGCTTGAGTCTTGTGTCCTTGATAACATCAATGCTTCACAATTACATTCTTTGATAGGAAATATCACTTCCCAACATCACCTTGTCTTTACTTCTAAAGATGTTGTGTACACCAATCCATCTCATAACAAACCCATCCATACTGAAGCCATTGTACATAAACATAAAATAAAAAGGGTTCTTATAGATGGTGGATCCATTCTAAATTTGTGTGCATATAAGTTAATAAAAAAATTGGGATACCCCAAGAATATTATTTATTCAAAATAAAATATCACAATTAAAGCATATGATGATGTTGAAAGGGTCTCTAAAGGAAAAAATACTATGCCACTTCAAGTGGGCCCAACAACAGTAGAAACAATGTGTCAGGGGTTGGATCTTGAACTTCCATACAACACCCTCATTTGTTTTCCATGGATTTATTCCATTCAAGTCATTCCCTCCACTTACCATCAATGCCTCAAACTCCCATTTAATGGTAAGGAAATCACAATTTCCGCTAATCCACGACCTTTCCAATATTATGAACTTCTTGAAGGACAGCACACCTACCATTGTCCTCTCAACACTCTAACTTCATCACCATCAATCAACAACTCCAATGTCACCTTCGATTCCACATAACTCAAGATCAATTCCAAAATCATTGACAATGGGTGTGGAGAATATGTCCTTAAGAATGCACTCTATATGAGACCTCTCCTTGCCTCTAGTAAGTCCTATGGTAGGCCTAAACAAATTAAAATGAAAAAAATGTTCACCATTCAATGCAAGAAGAGTACATTCCAGGAGTGGGGCCCTCTTGATGAAGAGAATCATGATACAAATGTCACTTCATGGCTCTATTGAGAGGAAGATGATGAATGTACAAATATTCCAAAAGACATGTATCCAAGAGCATTCCCCATTGTAGAAAAAATGGGCCATCAAGGACATGGTCTAGGACCTAAAGAAGAAGGAAGGAAAGAACCTTTTGCACCAATCTCTTACAAGCACAAGAGAGGATTAGTTTACTTTCTAAGAACGTAATTTAACTCTCAAAGTTGCTCCTGTAGCTTATTTTTCCAATGTCAATGACTCCAATGAAGAGAAATTTTATGAAGTGCCTTTTCAATACCTTGATGACCTTTTTGATGAAGCTCATGTATACAATATCACTCCTTCAACTTTACCCAATCTCCTATTTTTATACCATGAAGTCATTGAATAGGACCAACAAGGACCACCTACCCTCGACATCCATGTTGATGATAGTGCCTTCTTTGTACTTTCAAACATGTACAGCCTTGAAGATCACATGATAGTTCGTGGCATCAAACTTAATAAGGAGACATACTTTGGTAGTCAAGCCAACTCCCTTAGTCACAAAAATGAAAATAAAAACCCAAATTCCCCTAGTGAAAACCTCAATGAGGCATTATTGAACAACAAAAAAGTAAAAAGAAAGGATGTATCCACTAGTGAAAACCTAGACCAAGCGCTAGAGGATGAGGGAATTGACTTGCCTACCATAGTTCCCCCATTGCAAGAAACGTCCTCATTATTGATTAAATAAATTGAAACAATAAATTTGGGGACAAAAAAAATATGAAGAATACATTCATTGCCAAATCTCTCACTGATCAATACAAACAAGATGTAGTAACTTTTCTCAAAGATATACAAGTTAACTACACTTGGTCATACACTAACATGCTAAGATTGGATCTAGATTTAGTAGTGCATCATCTTGTCATACATCTTAATGCAAAGCCCGTCAAGCAAAAATTGAGAAAAATACACCCTCAAATTTCTCTTTTAGTCAAAGAAGACCTACAAAAGATGTTAGATGTGGGATTTATTTCGCTTATTGACTATCCAGAATGGTTTTCAAGCATAGTATAGGTCGAAAAACCCACTAGAGCAATACATATCTACATAGACATTAGGGATCTCAATAAAGCATGTCCTAAGGATGATTCCCCTTACCAAACATTGACATCATGGTGGATCTAACAACTAGAAACAAGAGGCTTTCCTTAATGGATAGTTTCTCAAGATATAATTAGATCAAAATTATTGTCAAAGGTCAACATAAGACAACTTTGCTACTCCATGGGGAAATTTTTGCTATCAAGTCATTTCCTTTGGGTTAAAGAATGTAGGAGCTACCTATCAACGAGCTATAACCACTATATTTCATGATTTTCTTGATGATATCATGGAAGGCTATGTACATGATCTCTTAGGAAAATTAAAGACACAAGAAGGACACATCATTGTCCAGAATAAGATCTTTGAAAGACTGGAAAAGTAAAAGTTACATCTTAATCCTAAGAAATGTGTTTTTGGAGTTACTTTTGAAAGACTTTTGGGTTTTATTTTATCAAGAAGAGGAATTTAAGTAAATCCAACTAAGGTGTAGGCTATTATGGACATGCCACCTCCAAATAATCTCAAGCATATTCACAATCTTCAAGGAAAACTCCAATCTTTTCATAGATTCATCTTGTAACTTGTGATTAAGTGTTAATCGTTCACTTTTACTTCATAAGGATACCAAATTTTAGTGGGATTGTTTGTGTTGAAAGTAATTTGATAATCTTAAGGAATATCTAGCTTCCCCGCATGTTCTGATACCTCCTTTTCCCAGACAATTACTTCTTTTGTATATCTCTACTATAAAAATTGTAATAGATTCATTACTAGTGTAATTTGATGGTTGAGGAAAAGAGTGTGCAATATAATATTGTTGTCATGAAGGATTGTGCCCAATTTCTCAATCTCTAAATCTCTGCGACCTCATGCAACATGAAACACCTTTGAACCTATGGGTTTCTCATGATGAAGGTGAGTCTCCAGATTATGGGCTAGTTCCCTCATAAAACCTCCTAAAACTAGTGGTACTTTATCCGAATAATCCAACAAACACAACAAACTAGGGAGGTCTTTCTCCCAACTCACCTATTCAAATAGGTGTCAACTCTTCACAAACTCTCAAGAGCCCTCACAAGGCTAATAGTTTCTCAATAGGATTCAAAAACCCAAAAGTGAATCCATGCTTCCCAAACCCTGTCCAAACATTAGAATCCATTAGATTAGGTTCAAAAACCCTTTTAAAAGGTCAAATTGAGTCTCCCAATAATTATACCTCACCAAACTATTTAACCTCACTCACACAAACTCAACTCCTATTGGGACTTCAACTTGTCCCTAGGTATGACTCACAATGGCAAGGGAATACTTGGAAACATAAGGATTTCATGATACCTTTTAAGAGACTCCTAAAAATAAGCAAAGAACTACTCTTGACCTTCCCGTCCACCCTAATTGCCATAAAAGATCTTGCTGCTATATCCCTGGTTCACTGTGGCGGCCACAACCTTGTTTAGAACAGTCATAAAAATCTAAGCCATCTCCCCACTCTAGGGCCTCCTATCACCTTAAAAGGTCACTAAGGACTCCCACACACCTTTCCAAATTATCTTCCACTCACCAAAATCATTCATATCACCACATTCACAAAATCTCAGTCCACTAGGTCTTTAGGACAACAATATACCCAATTTTAGAACTGTCATAAAAATGGTCAGTATTTTGACCAATAAAGGGAAAAAAATACTTGTTTAGGGTGTTAAATAACCCCTCACACCTTCCCAAGCCTTCAACCAACTTATAGGAGCCCAATCTTGCACTCTCACCACCCAAACACCATCAATTCACTGTCATTTCCAGACTAAGACACAAAACCTCAGATTTATGTCACCTTTTAGCACGTGAAAACTTGTATGTGGCACCCTAAAAGGAATAAAATTTGAAAATATTCATTTAAAATGGTCATCCCATCCATTTTCATGAGTATTTGATGATGGGATGACCAAAAATTACATATTTTTATGTCACTGGTTATCCTAGCAAGGGTTTGTACCTAATTTTACAAAATTTATGATAACTTGCTCAAAACAAAGTGAAAATGAATAAGAAAAAAAGCCAAAACTTCAAGGACTAATTTATATTTAAATTACAATACATTTATTATGTCCAAAATAAGTATTTAATAGTGAAAAACACTTGGTATCAGACTGCTACACCTAGAAAACAAGAAAAATGCAGGGTAAACTTTGAATTTTTAATACTTATGCCTCAATACATGATCCAACCAGAAATTGAACATGTAAATGAAGATATTACAAGGATATTTCATCCCTAAAACTTTCATAACCACCATTTGAACACCAAATACCAACAAACCACTTCCTAATGCACTTTTTTTATAAGAAATTTTGCATTGACAACATTGTCAATTTTGACAATTTTTGTGCAACTTGACTATAAACCCAAAATGAGACCAATATGACTTACAAGAATCATTAATACATCCAATTAGGCCAAATATTCTTCATACATGATAAAATACCTCATTTGATTCCTTGGACACACTTCAGCCTTATAAGGACAATTTTGACAATATGAGACAAGTAGGACCATATATTAAACTTAGACATTACAAATTGGTCTTCAAGGACCTTATTACATGAGAATGGTCATTAATAAACTTATTACATCTTGAAATTATTTTCAAACTTAAAATGACTCAACATGGCCAAAAAAAAGCATATGGCCATCTAAGTGCTCCTACACAAGAACTTGATTGGGAAAAGTGATAGAAAGATTGTTTAAACTAAAAACTATGACTATCAGGAGGTGATACACAAAAATTTAAGTCTGAAACTCTTGATTTTGACTCACAAGTTGACCCAAAAAAAGCATGAATTTATTCACAACTTGATAAAAATCACATAACAAATTGATGTTTCATATGGAGGCTTTGTTTTCAATGTTTATCTGAAGGAAAATAAGTTTCACACCTCTAACTTGATTGAACAAATAAAAACATAGCAGACAACTTATATTACTTGTGAAATTTCTTGTTTTAGCATTATAATAATGAAACAAATTAAAGGATTTCAAATAAATTCACAGTAATTAAATCCAATCATTCATTGATAACAAGAGAACAAGAAAATCTTGGAGGAACCATAGCTTTATTGAGTCTAAAAGGAGTATTTTGTTGTTACAAAGGTAAATTCTCTGAAACTTGAAAGAAAACCTATTGAGTTACAATACTTTTACTGCTGTGTGTGTAGGCAAAAAACAAAGAACTAGAAGAAAAATAAAGAATGGAAGAAGACTTATAGAAAATAAGTCCTGAAAACAACTCAAGATGAACTGATTGTGCCTCTTTGAATGGAGCTCTAACTGATTTCTTCTTTCGTGAAATTATATCCAATTTGCATGAATGTAGCCTCTTGAGTCAAAATCAATGAAAAGGCATGCAAAAGGGGCCTTAGAACTTCCAAAAACTAGTTGTCAACTACTCCTAAAGTTGTCTTAAGTGGCACTGCATCCATGTAGGGTCAAAACTAATTTTTAACTATTGTATTTGCTTTGAAAATTCCACCTTTTACTACCTTACGTAGCCCTTGAATTGATGGTTGAATCTTAAAACTCATCTTTGCCTTTATAATGATAACCTAAGTTGATATGCATGATATGAAGGTTTAAGTTTTTCATGGCTACTTTTGATTATAATAAAGAGGGACTAAACACTCTCCTTAATGTATATAACACCACAATACCTTCTTGGAAATTGTTCTCACGTTAATTGGAATTTTATCATAACAATGTAATCTTCTAGTTAATTGGAAATTGTTCTCACGTTAATTATTTGGTTGTTATTAGAAATGACCTAACGAAAAGGTCAAGAATATGGATGATTGAAAGAAGGAGATCAAAGGAAAAATTCATGTAATGGAAAACAACTTTCAAATCATCAAGAAAAATCTTGGAAGGGTAGTTAAATTTTGTTGTTATTCAATTTAAAACTTTGTAGAGAGGATTCACATCCTCTTTGAGAAATTAAAAAGCCTTTGAGTAGAACATATCATTAAAGGTAAATCTAAAATAAAAATGAGCATGATGGGCCTAACTCTCAATCCAAGGGAAGCAAAAAGAAAAACTCTTTGAAAATCAGAAGAGACACCTAGTTAGTTTTTACAATGTCCAAGAAAAATTATGTCAGTAGGTGCTTGAGGTTGTTGAAACTTTGAATAAATATAGCCATGCTACTATACTTCCTTTTCTATTTCTTTATATTATTGTTGTTTGGTTAGTTTATTTTAATTGTATGTTAGATGGCATTTTGTTGTAGCCCCTAGTCTTTTTATTAAATGTTGTTTATCTTGCTTATCTTTTTAGTTAGCTTTTTGTACACGGTTTCAAGGTCCCTTCAAAACTTGTTTTAATATCAATAAAAATAATATTAAACTCAAATTTTATTACTATCAATGGATATAATAGGATTCACTATTCTATACATGATATATATTTCCATAACAATCATTGCTTCTTAAGAGATACTACTTAATCACATTAAATTTATACGATTACAAGCTTGTTGCAATCATAAACTAGTAGCACTTCATTAATTTATATTTTTTTCTTTTAATCTAATTCATTTTAGTGTTTATATCCTATAAATAGGTAGTGTGGATCTATTATTGAATTTTATTCATTGATATTGACCAAATCTAATAAAATTTCATGTTTCTTTATCCTATATATAGGTCATGTGAATCTCAAGGAAAGCCAATTCCCTTCACAAAAGTGTATGCCTATCTTGCAATTACATAGCCAAATTCTAAAATCTCCTTAAAAAATAGCACAATTTATTTCATTTCTTGTGAAAAGCTTGTTATTACAAACTTGGTATCTTTTTTTATACATATTTTAGATGTTGTGCCTGTGAAGTGTGATACCTGCAGCTGCAACACAAAACATGGAATAGATCATTACAAGCATGGTTAGCAAATTTAAAACAAAGAAAGATAAAACCATGGCAAAGCGATATATTGCCTCCTAAGAGATGCAAGAGTAGATTTTCTCTCAGACCTAGTTAAGAAAATTCCAGTGACTTGACTACACCTAGATGGAGGATTTAAAATTATAATGATGCAATTAAGCTAGAAAAGAGAATTATTAAGCTACATTATTCAACAATTATGTTATAAAATGATAAAATTAAGCTAGATCTAAGATGCAATTTCCTATAATAATAATTCTCAAATGATATGCTAAGAGATATTATGCCTATAGTAACAATGTCTAAAATGAAAATGAGATGGGATGATTAGTGCTCCAAACTGGGGGATATTTATAGGATTTCCAAGGCCACAGGTGGGGTGGTAGGAATCAATGGTCAAGATTGAGTCTGAAGATATCAATGGTCAAACTGGAGGAGATTGGAAAAGAGGTTGGAGGAAAGGGGACATTTGTCATCTCTATGGTGACAAGTGTCAAGAAGTTTTTCTCGTGAGAGGGCAAGTGTCTAAGGAAAGGGGACATGTGGCCCAAGAATGTGATGTGTCTCAAGGGAAAAGTATCCACACCATAGGAGGTTAGGATGCATATGGGTAGTTTGAATTTAAAAATTCAAATAATAGGAGAAGACTAATTAACTTTTAACAACTCATAAATTGATTTGTTTTAACTAATTAGAAGATTAGAAGAAATGAATTCTAATGGGGAGGGATTAATTAATTTAAATTAATTAATCAAAGGGGACTATTGAAATGAACCTATTAAATAAATCCTTAGATTTATTAATATATAGATAATTGGGAGAATTTAATCAAATTATTTAATGAATTCAATTAAATTGGTAAGGAGGATTAATTAAATAATTGCTTATTTAATTAACTATCTGCAGACCATTTTTAGGCGTATACATTTTGCCCCTCTTTGAAGCGACATGTGATGACATGTTGATTCAAAGAATAATCTCATTTTTATGATGATATTGGTTCGATAGGATGCCCTAGCTATTGATTGATAGATTGCGGTATGATGGTGCTCCCTCGAGAGATCAATTGAGATAATTGACCTATGGAGTTTTGCAATTTTTTGCAAAATTGATATCCCGATTAGAAATAATTTGATTTCTGCAACTGTGTTTGATGAAAATGCAAGCTCTACAATCATGGTGATGTGGTTCTTTGTTATTGATAAAGATTGCTTGGTTAGATTCATAAGATTGAGATTCAGTCAGGTTTCAGGAAGGACACCTCCTATATAAGACAAAGATGATCAAAGTGTCTAGTTTCAAGAACGATATATCATATATAAGACATGATCAGAACGTCTGGTTTCAAGAAAGATACATCTTGTATAAGACATGATAAAATAGATGAGATGTGATCTATTGATAGAATTGATAAGGTTGATTAGATAAAGAATTAATAGTTTGTTGATATCAAGTTAAAGGAAGATTTGGATATGCTGATGTTGGTTTTGTTGAGAGGGTAGCATAAGATTTTTGTTGGGTCTATAATATCTGGAGAGATATGAGTCATCAGTTTGATTGTGTATACACTTATGATGATACAATGATGATTCCTATGATAGATTTAACCTTGGATAAAATGAGCATGCGGGATCCCATGCAAGAATGAAATGCAAGCTAAATGCAAATGCCAATGCAAATGAAATGCAAGGCTACGACCGGACCAGTCACTAGATTATTGCATTTTTGTCATCATTGAGCTTTTGAAATGTGGAAAGTGAGTGCAAATATCAATGGTATAATTAAACTATGATGACTTGAACACTTCCTTCCTAAGTTTTGATATGGCAATTTAGCACAAGCATCGAGGTATAATTGAACCAACATGACCTGAGTGTTGCTTGCATAAAACAGATAGTATTAACCATTTCAATATGCAAATCGAAAATGTCTTCGATGATACTCCTATGATAATATCCTGAGACAAATTTGGACATATTAATGATTAATTTATAGACAATAGACAAAAAAATATCATGTTCCTTCATTGTTCCTCTAGTCAAAGACATCCTAGAGTCACTCAGAAATCATGATAGAAAAAATTAAGATAAAAATGTTGAACAATCATGTTAAAATAATTATCCAAAAGATATCATCCATGGAAAAGTGTGTGAATGTTCTTATACTGACTTTGTAATAAGTTGATGGTTGATAATTTGATCTCATGTTCAATGTTGGATATGTCTCAGTTTTAACTTCATAAGGGTTCTTTAACTATTGTTCTACCTGTTTGATTAAGCTCAAAATGATCAAGAATTTTGCCCTCAGCTAGGTGCAGGATTTTGTGCCAAGACTAGAAACAAAGTTGTTATGATATAATCAATGATCCAAACCATGGCGAGAGATTAGCTGGGATGCCTACGTATGTACAAAGGTTTCATTTTGGATATGAGTAGTGCTGAATGAATGCAAGAGGAATGATGCATGAACTAATAGATGGAAAAGCTAGTAGACAGATAGCTCCTATTTGCCAGGTTTTCACCATCTCTTTTTTTGCACTTTTTCTCATATTTGATTTTCTGCTTTTACACTTTTTTTTTATTGTTTTTTATTTTTCTTCTTTTTCACTATTTTTTGTTTTCTGCTTTTTTAGACATAAAATTTCTTCAGATGCATGCTATTGATGGGTTCGTTGAGCTGATCTCCATCCTGTGTTGATAGCTGATATGCTCCTGATCCAAATAGTGTTGTGACCACAAATGGACCTAACCAGTTTGGTTCAAACTTTCCTTTCTTTTCTCGATCTGACTGGTTGCATGGATTTTCCTTTAGTACTAGTTCCCCAACTTGAAAGGCTCATCGTTTGACCCTTTGATTATAACTCGAGCACATTTTTTGCTGATATACCTTTAAATGATAAAAGACATTTTGTCTTCATTCATGGATTAATTCTAACTCTTGTAATCTAGATACTCGTTCTTCATTTGGGATGAGACCTTTTAATGATACTCATAGAGAAGGTATCGCTACTTCTATTGCCAGTATTTCTTTTGATCCATAAACAAGAGAGAAAGGTGTGGAACCTATTGGTGTATGGATACTGGTACAATAGGCCCATAGAGAAGGGTTTAACTGAATATGCCAATCTCTTCCAGCATCATTCACTATCTTTTTGAATATTTTTAAAATAGTTTTGTTTGATGCTTCTTCTTGCCCATTTCCTTATGGATAGTAGGGTGTGGAGAATCTGTGTTGGATCTTGAATTTCTCACATAGCTCTTGTACATCTTGATTCTTGAATGATCTCCCATTATCAGTGATAATGGTCATTGGTATTCCATAGCGACATATGATGTAGTTCAAGATAAATGCATCAATTTTTTTTCCTATGATATTTGTGAGAGGTACTGCCTCAATCCATTTTGTGAAATATTTTGTAGCTACAAGGATGAATTTGTGACCGTTAGATGAAGAAAGGTTTATCTTTCCTACTAGATCAAGACCCCATTGGTAGACAGGCCAAGATATTGCCAAAGCATGAAGTTCTTATGCTGGTGCATGAATCAAATTCCCATGGATCTGACATTGTTTGCATGTTCTATCTATCTAAAAAGAATCTCATTCCATAGTTGGCCAGTAATAGACCAAGCGTATGAGAGTTTTTGAAAGGGTAAGATCACTTGAATGAGTGCCACACATGCCATTATGGACTTCATGTAAGGCCTTCTCAGATTTTTTTTGTTTGAGAAATTTTAAAAGAGTACTATCTAGACCTTGTTTAAATAAGGTATCCACGACAAAATTAAAATGAGAGGATTGGCGAATAAAGTTTCTCTTTTGATTTTTTGATAAGTTAGGAGGGAAGATATTATCTTTCAGGTTTGTGTAAGTTTGGTCGTAACGGGAGGAATCATGCCCCACAAGGTGACAGATAGTTTGGGAATCAGGACAATTATGAGCATGGTAAAACAACTCTTCCACCAGGAACTCATAATGTTGTTCATTTTCCTATGTCTGAAGGAGAGAAGCAAATGTAGCCATGACCTCTACTGCTTTGTTCTCATTCCTTGGAATCTGCTGAAAAGTTATTTCTACAAAGTATTTCTTGATATCATCAACCATCTTTTTATAAGGCATTAACTTTTCATCCTTTATTTGATAATCATCATTAATTTGATTGATAACAAGTTGCGAGTCTCCAAAGACTTGAAGTTGTGTAATGTTCCATTCTATAGCCATTTTGATACCTGTTACCAAAGTTGCTTACTTTGTTGTGTTGTTGGTACATGGAAAGCTTAATTTGTATGCGTTTGGAATTGTATGACCTTGTGGTGTGATGAATAGAATACCTACTCCTCATCCATGTTGTGTTCCATTATTGATGCTTTCTCTTGGACTGATATTTGGGTGATATATTGTAAGATATGGATTGAAACCTGGAATGTCTGCATATGAACAAGTAAAATTGATTTGCCATCTTTTAAAAGGTTTCAAATATTTTTGCCTTGCTAGTTTTGATAGAGAGGTTGCTAGATATAGATCAGTTGTGCCAATGATATCTACCTCTGTTGGTTTGATCAGTATAAATGACCTCTCTTGATAAAATTCAGGTAAGGTGTCAAACCTCCCATCTTTTAGCACCTTGAGGAGGTTTTCACCATTAGATGCGTCCTTTCTTTTTACTTTTTCCTGATCTAATGTTGTCAAGAAGTGGTTTTCAGCATTAGACTTGATATTCTTTTTGTTCTTTTCACTTTTGCGACTAGAAGATTTGGCACCCACTTGACTAGAAGATGTGTCATTGAAATTTATGGTGAGAGTTGTTATAGTTTCGATTGCATTAGGATATACAAATATGGCATGGTCATTCAGAAATTTATCAATGGTGATATGTCCTTCATTTTCCCAGTCCATAGGTTCAGGAGGGATTAAGGATAAAGGATCCTCATGTTGACTTATGTCAAACATATTAGGGGTCATGATAGTGATATCAGAGCTTTCAATATGTATTTCCATGTCTATAATGATACTCTCATCAGAATGACCTTGCACAATAAGTTCTTGATCATCCTCGATTAAGTCCAAGTCATCCAAATGTGATTCTAATTCAAGTGAACTAGTTCCTAACGTTTGCTCTACATATGTGTGAACTACATCAACTCCTTCATCTCCTTCATAGAAATTTTCTTCAGCTGATTCTTTAGAGTGATAGGAATCCCATTCCCATTCATTAGAGTCTATATCACTTGCATCCTACAATCTACAGATTTGTTCATATAGTATTTGATTTGTTTCTTCAACTTTTGTTGCTATATCTTTTCTTCTTTCATATTCAACTTTTTCTAGTTTGAGATTGAGTTCTGTCAACTCTGCTTTGAGCTCTCCTTGACTTATAATATCTCCTTTCTTGTTTTGATTGAGATTTAATGTTGTTTGAGAGGTGCTATTAGTTTGTTTGTCTTGTTGAGTTGAAGCTTAGTTCTTTTCCCATTTCATGTTTGCTGGTGTTTGTTGCTTATCTAATGTTTCTTCTCTTTCAATTGCTAGTTGTTCTTGTCTATTTTCAGATTCCTCTTATTATTGGCTAAAAGATGTGTCTTCTGGTAAAGTAATTTGTCCATACCCTAAGCCTGCTTTGTCAATAGCCTGCTCAGTATGAGGTTGAATAGGTTCTGAGATACCTTCTTTTCTTTTTCCTATAGGACCTGTCACAGTGTATCCCATTTTTCTGAGAATGTTAAATCCTTTTCCATACTTTTTTGTAGGTATGTGGACATTGTTGATCTTTTGTTGAAATTCTTCATCCTTGTATAGCCACTGTAGCAAATCTTTGTCTTTTGTTTCCTCTGATAAGTTTCCAGCACTAACAAATGCTCCATAAAATATCAGAAAATATTTTACAATTGGTTATTGTTTAGAGTTTGATGGTTTTCCAAAGGATTTAGGATAAAGTGGTAATTGTGATATTGAATATTCTTTGTTCCCTCAATCTCTTAGCTGCATTTATTTTTCCATACTTGATATAATAGAGGCAAATGTTTGTTCCTTAGATTGTGTGTTCGAAGATGATGCCTCCCTATTATGAGGAATAATGACTTCTTGAACTGTTTTAAGATTACTACAATACTGAAATGGATTTGAATTTGCTGAGATCGTGATTTCCTTCCCACTATAGGGAAACTTTAAGCATTGATGGTATGTTGATAGAACTACTTGTATGTCATGTATCCAGGGTCTTCCCAAGAGTATGTTGTACAATAAGTCCAAGTCTAGAACTTGGCATGTTGTGTCTTTCTATAAAGGTCCCACTCTAATGGGTAATATCGTAATTCCTTTAGAGGAACATTCTTCTTCATCATATGCCTTGAATGTGATCTTTTTCAAGGGATCAACTGCATCTTCTGAATAACCTAGAGCATGGACAAGACTTAAAGAGAAAATGTTCAAGCCAACTCCCCCATCTATTAGGATACATTTAACGAGCGCTCTATGAATGATGACTTAGATTTGCAAAGAAGCATTATGGGGATGTTGCAATGAATTTATGCTTGGATGTGAAGGAGATGAGCTTTGAATAGGATCCTCTAAAATAGGCTTGATGGGTATATTGTTTGGTGAGGATGCTATGAAAGATTCTTGCAAGTCTTCAAGAGGTGTAGGAATAGATTCCTTTGGAGAGTCAATTTTCTTATGGAGGGATGAACCATTACTAGACATAGGTGCATGATTTTGATATTTCTCAGCCAAATCCTTTAGGGATATCTTTAAGAGTTGCATAAAAGAACCACCTTTCTTTGGAGATGTATTTGAATCCTTGTGAGGTTTTGACATAGTTGAATTTTGATTTTGGACTTGTTTGATTTCTTTGATATATTATCTTTTTACTTGTATTTTGCTTTGGTATTACATGTTTCTATGATCTTCAACTATTTTAAATATTTTTGTTTCCATTTCAGGGGTTTGATTGTCCAAAAGTTGTTTCGATTAGTGATCAACTGTCAATGTAAATGTGATAGCATGATATGACATGAAAATATGATTCAAGTGTTTAAAAGTTTGCAAGTTTTTTGATCATCAGTTTTGGAGTGCAATGATGATGATCTGATAAAAACCAAGTCTAGTAGGAATGATATATCATGCGATGTGGGACAAGATTATCCTGACCAAACATTATAGTTTCATGATAAAGGATGATAGATCTTGATGAGAAACTATGTTTGAGTGATTAGTTTATCAAAGAGGGTGATAAGGCACTTTGAGATGTTTAGATCTTGAACTTGTTGAATGTGAGAACTTGAAAATATTGAGGTGTTTGTTTCTAAAGTCTGATTTGACAGATGATAACTTGACCAAGTGAACAAAGAAGACAATCTAATTACAAAATGATAGATGATAGGTGTTTTTGGTCACTGCAAATTGACCGAGCAAATATGACAAATCTGAAAAAGATGCACAAGAAGATAGTTCTAGACCAACAAAGAAAAAAATTCATACGACAATACATATAAGCCCATACGACAAATAAGAAATTTCATATCACAAAGCTCAGGCTTGTACAAAAATTCCCCCTAAGCCAAATGATAAATAAAAGGTCTCGTACGATACAACTTAATAAGCCATATGACAAAACACTTTATGCTAACAGGCTCATACAACAATTTTTACCAGTTCATATGACAAACTATGTTCCTTGTATGATAGAGAATAGAATAGAGAAAAATATGTTTGTTTGGCTGAATTTTGATCAATGAAGTCTGATGTTTTGCTTCTATTTTCTAGTTTTAAATGTTTGGTTTTCAAATTTAGGGACGAATACATAGAAAAGACGACCACTGAGTCTCACACAATGGATTCTCAATGTCATATTATACGACTCCAAATGCTAATGGGGGCACGATATGGGAAGTGTCTTGGGAGAGTTGCTATCTCTCTTGAACAAAGATTATCACCCTTTTGAAGGTGAATCGGGTAGCTTATAATTTAACTGGAACTAGTAAGGGATTCTTTTGACACGTCAGGGTATAATACTCAATTAAGAGGTCTCCTAGCCTTAAAAACCAAGGTTTGATATACCCAAAGGTATGAAGGAGAGCTATTCCCAATCACTATCGTTGACTTGATTTTCAACAAATCATAATTATCTATAGTGGGTTAGATTACTTGGCGTTAGCTATTCCCACTTAGGTCCTTCCCCTCTCACTGATCTTAATGGCTAAGAGTTATTAGCTCCTTAGGAGGACAGACCCGCTAAAGAAATGCACTAATGAAAGAAAAGGATGAGTCTAGCTTTCTGAACACCTAAGAAAGGTGAGAGCATACTTGCATATCATCAAAACACATAAAACATGATTATTCATTTCTATTACGAAAAACAAGTGTGCCTAGAAAGATTTAAGAAAATACACAAAGTTTTGTTGAATTCTTTTAGGCAACCTACAAAATAGATGTATTAATAGTCATGATGTGTTTTTATGCAATGAGTCTTTGACAAGCGTAATTTTTGACAATCATCCTACAAAAAGTAGTTAGGCTATCGAAAAACTCACAAACAGACCAAGGTTAGCATTAGTAATAATCAAATAAAATCATGAAACCTCCAAAATAAAGTCTATTATAAAAACACAGAAGCAGAATGTCGTACGACATGATTTACCTGTTCGTATGAGAATCTTTCTGAGATCGTACGAGTGCAAAAGCAGGCTCGTATGACAAATCAAAAGCTCATATAAGTAATAAAGAATTACCTTCCAAGTTCACAAAGGAGCTAGTATGAGCCAAAAAAGGAACTATGCGAGATTCTGATTCCAACCCAACTAGAAATGAAGATTTGATGATGCTTGAGAGGTCAAAAATGGATTTTCAGCCCCATAGTGGGTGTGAAAATGTCATGCCTATGAAGTATGATACCTGCAGCTACAACACAAAACACTCAATAGATCATTACAAGCCTGGTTAGCAAATTTAAAACAAAGATAGATAAAACCATGGCAAAGCGATCTATCGCCTCCTAAGAGATGCGAGTGTGGATTTGCTCTCAAATCTATATAAGCAAATTCCAGTGACTAGACGACACCTAGATGGAGGATTTGAAATGATAATGATGCAATTAAGCTAGAAAAGAGAATGTTTAAGCTGCATGATTCAACAATTATGCTAGAAAATGATCAAATTAAGCTAGATCAAAGATGCAATTGCCTATAATAACAATGCTCAAATAATATGCTAAGAGATATTATGCCTATAAAAACAATGCCTAAAATTAAAATGAGATGGGATGATTAGTACTTCAAACTAGAGGATATTTATATGATTTCCAAGGCCATGGGTGAGGTGGCAGGAATCAACAGTCAAGATTGATTGTGGAGATATCAATGGTGAAATTGAAGGAGGTTGGAAAAGAGGTTGGAGAAAAGGGGACATTTGTCATCTCTATGGTGAGAAGTGTCAAGAAGCTTTACTCATGAGAGGGCAAGTGTCTATGGAAAGGGGACATGTTTCCCAAGAATGCAATGTGTCTCAAGGGAAGAGTATCCACACCATAGGAGGTTAGGATGCATGTGGGTAATTTGAATTTAAAAATTCAAATAATAGGAGAAGACAAATTAACTTTCAACAACTCATAAATTGATTTGTTTTAATTAATTAGAAGATTAGAAGAAATAAATTTAAATGGGGTAGGATTAATTAATTTGAATATATTAATCAAAGGGGACTATTTAAATGAACCTATTAAATAGATCCTTAGATTTATTAATAAGTAGATGAGTGGGAGAATTTAATCAAATTGTTTAATGAATTCAATTAAATTAGGAAGGAGGATTAATTAAATAATTTCTTATTTAATTAACTATCTTCGGACCATTTTAGGTGAATACAGTAGACACATAAAAATTTCCACTAATTTGTCCTCATTTAATTTCAAATTTCTCCGAACTTCGGTCGAATCCTTATTATTACACAATTATTTCTGCATAATTCATTATTCATAATTTCTATCTTTCATTATACTATTACTAATATATCATCATTTATCTATTAAATTTATTAAATAAAACATTATGTCATATTCATTTACACTCCTTCATGCATTCACCTTATATGAATTTCTCTATTTATTTAATAAAACCCTTTAATATCCCCTCCTACCACTTACCATTTCCCCTTTACCATTCATCTTCTTTGTACCAATCATCTTGCATTATCCCATATTCATCCCACAACATTAAATCACCCGAAGAAAATCTATTTAAACAAGGCCCCCTCTATTATTTGGGGATATCATCTTTATGCACCAAACTTATGTCAGTTTGCATTCTTTGTGATCTTTTCATTTCATTTTATTTAGGTTCCTTTGCATTAATCATCTTGAATCTCCAAAAAACCATAGCTTCTTGTGTGTGTGTCTAAGAGAAATATTATCTACATGAGATCTTGGTTTAAGGAGTGCAATGGAGTAGATTGTGTGACATGCATGTGTGTTTTTTACAGGAAAAACTTCATAGTTGGATGGTAGAAGATTGAATCTTGTATTCAATCCATTTCCTCCATCTACACAAATTTAAATAATAATCATGGTGCCAACATCCTTCCAATATAATTATGTGTTTGCATTATTGACTTACAGCACAATAGTGAAAAAATAATAATTGAAACCCTAACTATTTTTCTCAAGTAGTGTAATATCCCTTGCCACTTTTGATATAAATTTTCAGAATTCTTGACCCTTGAAGAATTATGTCAAACACTTTTCTTATGACTGATATGAAACTTCAGATTTGCATACTTTGAATGGCAATGATATAAATGCTTGCAAACAACTTCTAAATTGTCTAATTGTCTCCTAGAATGTATATGCAATAGTTTTTGTGTGTTTCAATACACTACAATGAACTTAAGTTGCAAGAAAATTACATCTACTGCTGACTCAAATTAAGACAAACAGTTGGCATGCAATCAGACATATATAAACCAAACTTATCACTCCTTTTTTTGGAAATCATTTTCTCATTATATTAGCCGACTTGTACCAAAATACATTGACTAGAAACAATGATCACTTTCAGATTATCTAGAGACATATGACAACCATAGACTCAAACATACACACTGAAATTACTATGAATCATTAATGCCAAATGAACCTAGAAGGCAGTGCCTAGGTTTTTAAATGAAGAAGCAATCAATATTTTTCTTCGTTGAGTCTCCGCTTGGCCAAATCAAATTTATTTCCAAATCACCCCACTGCAAATGTGATTGGAAGTAATTAATTGATCCTAGATCCTTGGTATCCTTTTAAGCCACAAATGTCATTGTTTAGCTCCTCATAGGTGGGCACACCAATTTGTAAAGGAACGGATGCCTCAAGAATGAGATATGAGCAAAATCATGGGGATGGAGGTGTGGCATGATTTTTTTTTAGACCTGATGTACAACTTGTAACCTCCTTATTTCTCTTTCAAAATTCTTTAAGATGAATCGTCTAATCTCCTTAAATAAAATCGATGCACATGAATGTAAAAATAAGGATGAGTTGAATACACCCAATCCCACTTATCTTGAAGATGCCATGAGAACTCAATGAGAACAATGATGAAGGACTAAATTATCCTTCTCTCTTAGCTCCAACCCTTTAGAGGATCTTTTACCACCTTAGTTATGCAGATCATAGGGAGGTCTCATTCCCAATGATCAAGTCTGTAGACAACCCTTGGCTCCACAACCACAATACAAGAGAAGATAACAAAAACTCATGATCAACCATGAATTTCCCTTCTTTTATTTTTTTCTTTTCATAAACCATCATAAGATACCTTCTACAAGATCCCCCTCCTTATTGGGTAGGTACACTTTATTATTATTTATTATATATGTTATTTAATTGCACTCTAAAATATTATTTTATTGTAATTAAAGTGCACACATCTCATGATACATGTTATCTCCTTATTACTCCATAAAACCAAGAAGAAATAGAATGTGAGACCCCAAATTTCTGCCAGGTCAACCCCCTAATCAACTCCTTGTCCTTTGAGGGTCAAATTATAGGCCAACCTCATGAATGTCCATGTGCTAAGGAGAAGGGGACATTACAGTCCACCCTCGTTGAAATTGCTTGTCCTCAAGAAATCTCAATGTTGGATGCTGCAGAATCTCCTCACTCTGCAAAGTAGCATCCTCAACCAGAAAATCCTTCCATTTGATCAAATATTTCTTGATAACTCTCCTCCTCAACTTCTTCTCCCTGACATCGAAGATAGCATTAGGTACTAAAATCAACTTACCCTCATCATCCAAGGGTGGTAAAGTCATGAAATGAATCACATGATGTCCTAATGTCTTCTTGATGCATGAGACATGAAATACATTATGTAATTTTTTGTCCGTCGGTAACTCAATCTCATAAGCCACATCTTTGACATGCTTGATAACCCTGTAGGGTCCATAATACCGTGTCTTAAGCTTATTGACACCACTCTTCTTGAGAGTGGATTGTCTATACAGCTTCAACATCAGATACACCATGTCACCCACCTCGAATGACCTCTCTAATCTCTTTTGATTTGTGTATTCCTTCTATTGATTTTGTGCCATTTGAAAATTCTCTCAAAGAGCCCTCATAATATCTTGATTCTCCTATAAAATGTCTCTCGCACTAGACACTCTACTATCACTCAACAATAGATCAAGAAAGATAGGCACCTCATACACATACAATGCCATGAATGGAGTCATCTAAATAGAAATTTGGTAAGTGGTATTATAGAAATACTCACAAAGATAGATCTACTTGACCCAACCCTTCTTCTACCCTGCAATGTAATTTCTAAGATATCCCTCCACCCACTTAATCGCTATTTCTATCTGTCTATCAATCTGCGGGTGGTAGTTGGTGCTTAAAGTAAGATTGATCCCACAAAGTCTAAAGAGCTCCTACAAAAAATGGCTTATAAACCTTCTATCTCTATAACTCACTATACTCGGAGGTAAACCATGCAATTTGAATATCTCTCGAAAGAAGAGCTTTGCTACCTGAGTAGTTGAATATGTAGTGGTGATAAAAAAGAAATGAGTATACTTAGTCAAATGGTCAACCACCACATAAATACATTCCTTAACCTGAACCTTAGGTAAACCTTTGATGAAGTCTATGGAGATGCACTCCCACTTCCTATCAAGAATCAGAAGTGGCTAAAGTAAGCCTGCAAGGTACGTGTGATCCTATTTATTCTGCTACCAAACAAGACACTCTCTGACATATTGAAGAACATCTGATTTCAAACCCTTCCAAGTGAACCTCTTCCATATCTGTTTGTATGTCTTGAAGTAGCCAAGATGACTTGCCATAGGTGTATCATGAAAGGTTCTCATCACCATGTTCTTCACATCTGATCCTGGGGTCAAAAATATCCTCCCCTTGCAAATGATTAAATCATTCACAATGGAGTACCTATCATCATGAATCGACCCCTCAATTAAACCTAAAGCCCAAGAGTCCTTGGCATATTCTACCACAATCATATGTCTCCAATCCTCTGAAACCTCTGCCATGGAGCTCAAATGTGAACGATGAGATAGTGCATCAACAACTACATTCTGTGTACCTTTGACAAAGGAAATGTCAAAGTCATATGATTGCAACTTGCTTACCCATTTCTGCTTCCTATCATTAAGATCCTGTTATCCAATTAAATGTCTCAAGTTATTATGATCTATTTTTACAATAAATTTGTTGCCTACCAAATACTGCCTGAATTTGGCCAAAGCATGCATGATGGCCAGCATTTCCTTATCATATATGTTGTAGTTCCTCTCAAGACCTCTCAACTTCCTTATCTCAAATTCTATTGGATGTTTGTCCTACATAAGGATAACCCCAATCCCTTCACCTGAAGCATCACACTACAACTCAAAGGTCTTGTTGAAATCTACCAAAGCGAGTATTGTGCAGGTGGTCATAATTTGTTTGAACATCTCAAAGCATTCCTGCGCTTTGGGAGTCCAAACAAAAGCTCCCTTCTAAGTCAAATCTATGAGTGGAGCTGCATGTCATGAATATTCATTAACAAACCTGCGGTAGAAACCACATAAGCCTAAAAACCCTCTAAGTTGTGTAAGATTCATAGGTGTAGATCATTCTACAATTCCCTTGACCTTGTCAAGGTCAATACGCACTCCTTCTACATTGATGATGTGACCTAAATAAAGTAACTTTGTCATACCCAAGTTAGACTTGGACTCCTAGGCATATACAGACTCCTTGCCAATAATTACCAAAACTATATCAATATGTGCAATGTGTTCCTTCCATGTCCTGCTGAACACCAAAATGTCACCAAAGAAGTGTAAAGCGGAAAAATCGAACCCTAGTCGTTCTCCCCTCCCCAACTCCAAAGAGAGAGAAGGGAGTCACTAGGGTTGATGGTTTTCACTTAGGGGAGACTTTACATTCAAAAGAGGGGTTGAAACCCACAAGATCCAATCCCACGCAATGCAAGATTGGATTCTATATGAGTTTCAAGGGTTAAGACATCAAGGATACCCTCTTTTGTAAAGAATGTAGATAGAAAGATTGAACTAGTAATGCATGTAAAGTAGGAAAGATTCGATTATAAAAAGAGATAGGGATATGGGACAAAGCTGCAGACCTGGAATTAGCAATAAAATGTCGAGACGGTGTTGTTTTGCAAATTTGAACGAAAGTTGACAGGACAATGGTGCCCGGCGTGCACATGGTCCTCCGAAAAATCCGCGAAACGAAGGTGGATCTGTTCGTCTCTACACAAGGATTCCAGATCTTCAATTACAGCCACGTACCTGCAACCTACACACAGAAAAGAGAGGACGATTGGGGGGTTAGGGATGAGGGGTTTTCCTTTAGGTCAAACCCCAGTTTTGGAATTAACCAAGAAATGAGAATGCTGTAAATGTAAATGTTTGTGATGTAAACAAGTACTGATACCTTGTTGTAAGAATGTTTGTATTCTTACATGCGAAGGTGTAATGTATGTAGTATGTTGTATGTTGTAAGTGATCTCCTCTTCAAAGGTTGAATCCTTGTCTTGAATGCAACACTTAGCCTTGAATGGAGACTTAGAATGATCAATTGCTTGAAGGAATGCTTGAATGCTTGAATGCTTGAATGCTTGAATATCATTTTCGTCTTTTTTCCATCTCTTTCAAATGGGAGAGGAAATGTAGTTTATATACTTGTCAATTAGGGTTGAAAGACTGATTTTCCCGACCTTAGGCTGACCAGGAAATATTATTTTCCAATTTGCAAACTTAAAGACCCGAGACCCAAAAGAGACCGGGCCCAAAATAGGGCCAGGGACCAGGGCACTGGGCGCCATGGTCCCACCTCAAAGGACAGCAGGGTGCAAGGAGGATCAGGCCAGGGTGCTAAAAAATGTAGTTTTTGATGTCATGAACAAGTTTCGGGGTCTCCATTCAGGTTCCGTGTTGCATCGCCATCGTGAAGACCCAAATGCAGTTGAAATTGCAAGTGTCGCAATTTTAGGACGCTACATTTAGCCCCCAGTTTAGCGGGAGTATAAGCGTACGCTCATACTTCCGGTAAAGTACAAGGAAACAACATTGAAAAAATTTCACCACATCAAGGAGGCAAGATACATGAAGCCCCCAGTGGACTAAGGATCTTACGGCTTTGATTGACAAAGTAAAAGGGAAGTTCACGAGGGAGAACCATGACTGTCAGTAGTAAGGTTCCCTCACTATGAGTCATGCAATAAAGATATCAAAAATTTTCAAGGCAAAGCTAAGTTCGCCAAGAAACTTTCAAGTATCTTGAAAAGATATGAACGGGATGTATGCCCCCCTACATTAAAGCGATCACACACGCCTCACCGGGGGTGATTGCTTTAAGGTAGTGATACATATAAGAAATGAGAAAGGAAAGGAGCACGTTATCACAAGGATTTAGCCCCCAAGTGTGAGATAAACCCACGGATAATAGACACAAAACACAAAGCACAAGGTGACTTTGCTTTCCTCGGGGTCAGTATACTGTATGATAATTCATGTATATCATATGTATGTATGCATAATTATTCTTCACTCCCCAATCAAGGAAGGTCACCTAGAAGAAGGGAACACATGTGTCTTTTGAGTCAACATGAGAGAGACCAAAAGAGATCTCAACGTTTTGCATCGTCCTCAAGTAGACAACACTAAGGAAAACAAATAAAAGAATGAGAATAACATATAGAAGAAGTAACAAAAGAGAGGAGGAGAGAGTCTGCTATGCTAATGAACTAGTCTAGCATGTCATCTACCCCCCGATCTTGTTGATCAATATTTCGGGAAGGTAGGAAACACGCTAGAGGAGGAACATCCAACACAACAGATGGAGCTATCACAAGATCCAAACAAGGGATATGTTCATATCCCAAGCCACAGTGTTCTTGTCTAGGAGCTAGGATAAGTGCTTTAGAAAATTCGTTAGATAGATGGTTATCAACATCAACATATTCATATTCACTATCAGAATGAACAGGAGTAATATTTTCATCATGAATAACATTTTCATCTATATCATCATCAAGATTTATAAAAATAGGATCTTTAACTCGCACAGGATCAAGACCATCATGCATCTTATGTTTAGGAGATTTCGACTCAATCGTCAGCTGAGGAGAAAATGGAATAATATTAGTTGAAGGTGTTTTTGGGGATTGCAAAGTTTGAGAAGCAGTTGCCTGAGCTCTAAGACGACGCTTTTGTTGGCGTTCACGTGCAGAACGATTCCGTCTAGTCTTAGTAGGAAGTTGAGAAGATTGAGGAGGAGGAATATTCTCATCCTTATCACTTGGGTGTTTAGGTTGTGGTCTCTTAGGTTGAATAATAGGAGAAGAGGAAGGTCTCTTCTCTCCATAATAGGAAGGAGGAGGAACTGCTCCATATAAGGGAGGAATATTTGGTTTAGGAAGGAGACCAAGTCCATCATGACGAGGAGGGATAGGTCTACTTTTAGGAAGTTTATTAATCATAGGCATAGTCACATCCATAGGGATGGGTTGGGAATCTTCTTGAGGAAAGACATTAGTTTTATCTTTCAAAGGAAGAACTTCCTTCTCAAGAACGATAGGAATGTCAAGTTTGGGTGTTCTAGGTTCACTTAGAGATAGGATCATATCTTTTTTCCACTTTTGATAAGATTTAAAAAGATGATCACTTTGCGGAGGAAGAGATTGGAATTGTCTAGGCCAAAAATAATCAATAGGAACGCTAGAAGTTCTTTCAGCTAGTTTAAAGAGACTATGATTGACAGTAACAACTTCACCATTATGAGGAAATTTCAAACACTTATGAATAGGAGAAGCAATAGCTTTCATGGAAGATAGCCAAGGATAGCCTAGCTTCACATGAAATTGTTCGGATGATGGAATAATAGAAAAGTCCACATCAAGAGATTTGTCATGGACCTCAATAGGTAATGTAATAGAACCAATTGCAGGAGAAGAAAATGCATCAAATAGCTTCACAACCACATTTGTTTCATCATAGATCACTTGATTCAATTGCGAAGTAAAAAGAAATTCTTCAGTAATGATATTAACCATACAAGAAGGATCAATAAGCACTCCATGGTAAGGTGTATTCTTGACTTTTGCAACTATATATAAAGGACCATCAGGTGCCCTGATAGTTTCACTAGAATCAAAGCTGATGGAAGGTTCTTTAGGGATTTTTTGTTGCTCTACAAAGTTAATCACATTCGGAGTCATGGACACAAGATCATCAGGTGAGACAGAGGAATCAGTAGTATCAATTGCATTAGAGGTATGAGAAGGTAATGGATCAGTAAAAATCTAAAGATTTTGGTTAGGAGGAGCAACAGATGTGTTGCCTTTATCATTCACTCCAAAAACAGAAATAGTATTATTATCAATCAAATCTTGAATTTTACCCTTTAAAGCAAAACATTTTTCAGTATCATGCCCAGGATGACGATGAAATTGACAAAAAGATTTGTTATCAAAATAGGGTGAGTTAATCTTTGCAGGATCTATTTGCCTTATAGGAGGAAGAGTAAGCACATTTTGTTCCAATAACTTATTCATAATACTATGCAATGATTCATTCAAAGGAGTAAACTTTCTTTCTTTCTTGAAAAACTTAGAAATAGGAGGCACACCTGATGCCGCATTCACATTGTTGTTGATGATGTTTTCATTGAATTTAATGGACTCTCTGCTCGTTTTAAACTTCCCAAATGGTTGTTGACTACTATCACCCTTATCACTCGGAGCCATAGGATTTGCTTGTTCCATTTGGCTCACAGTCAGTTGATAATTGTGAAGAGTTGCGCACAACTGTTGGAAAGAAGTAAACTCAGAAAATAGGAGTTTTTCTCTAATATCTTTTTGTAAATTAGAAATAAAGATTCTTTGAATATCATTGTCAGGTACTGGAAAAGAAATTTGAGCATACAAATGCTTATATCTACCAATGAAATCAGTCACTTTTTCTTTAACACCTTGTTTACAATGCATTAAATCAATCAAAGTAACTTTAGGACTTATATTGTTTTGAAATTGTTGAATAAAAGCATTTGCAAGTTGTTCGAAAGAAGAAATAGAATAAGAAGGCAATGAGCAATACCATTGTAGGGCTTTATCTCTTAATGTTCTAGTAAACAGTTTTGCAAGCAACCTTTGGTCATAAGCAAAATCAGTGCATATTGTTTGAAAGGTCTTAACATGTGTTAGAGGATCACCCTTACCATTATAAAGCTCCAAATGCAGAATTTCAACATGTTTAGGGGGAATAGCTCGAACAATGTCAAGAGAAAGTGGGCTCGCAACATCAAATGTGGGCACACTAAACTTAGATTGATTCATAGAGGCAATTTGTTGCTGTAAAGAAGAGACAGTTTGTGCAAGATTGTTAATGGTCGCTTCAGTTGAAGAGTTCATATTAGACGTGTTAGATTGTGATGGAGGTGTTATGTTATTGAAAGAAGGTAAAGAGTAAGGTGGTGGGACACTATGATAGTTAGTCATAGGAGATGATTGGAAAGGAGGAACGCTACAAGGAGGAATGGAATGGTTAAATGAATTGCCCCCTTGTGTCATGTTCATTTGTGGAGATATAATAGGAACACTCATTGAAGGAATGAATGAAGAAGTTGGATTGAATGAAGGAAGAGGGTTGATTGAAGAAGAGGGATTGCCCCCATGACTAGTGATCATAGGAGGAATGTCTTGTATTGAAGTAGTCATTATGTTTGATGTAAAAGTAGGTATACTAGCAATAGGATTTGTCAAAGGAATAGAATGATTGACTTGAGTAGGAGGTTGTGTATAACCTAAGGTTTCAGCACAACTCTTCATAGGCATCACATTCGAATCCACAATGTGTACAATACCACACAAAATATCAATTCCATTCTTATCACTTTGAACCATACGTTTTAGACCCTCAATTAATGAAAGAGCTTGACTATCAGGGTATTCTTGAGACATCCATTGTCGAAAATCATCAAATTGGTTATCCAATTTTGAAAGTTGTTCTATAGAAACCTCATGGAGAGCTTCTTCATCATTAAGAGGATTAGAGGAATTACCCATGTCCTCATTAAAAAGGCCATTCAAATTAGGTTCCATCTCCTCGGTAATTACACCTTGGAAAGACTTAATTCTAAGGCTTCATCTAACGAGAATAGTGTAAGTAGGGCTTATTGTTGTAAAACTCATGCACTAAAGAGAGATAGAAGATTTTGAATTTCAGAGGTAGCAAATTTCAATAAAATCAGCCAATCTCCTAGATTTAAGTTGTTAAATGCAATCAGGACAATCTCCCGAAATTTCGGAAAAAATGTCCAGGACCGTGGCGAACGGAGTGCACACGGTCCTCGCAACTTTTTTCAAAATTTTCAGGGATGAAAGTTATGATGATTTTAAAGCTAATCTGAAAAAATTGAGTGATTTTACGATCTGTAGATAGGACAAATTAAAGTTGCAATCTCAAAATTGAACCCTACCAAGATTGTTGAAAAATGTAAAATTTGAATTTTGAAAAAGAGGGGGAAACTGAAATTTTGAATTTTATGATTTTAGAAGGAATACTGAAAGCAATGCAGGGTTTGAAATTTAAAAGTTGACCCAATTTCATGCAAAATTCGAATTTGAAAGTGGAAATCAAGGTTGTTGCAATTAAACACTTAATTTCAAAAGTCACAAACTGCA
Source organism: Cryptomeria japonica (assembly GCF_030272615.1). Lineage (NCBI taxonomy): Eukaryota > Viridiplantae > Streptophyta > Pinopsida > Cupressales > Cupressaceae > Cryptomeria > Cryptomeria japonica. The sequence goes on along the minus strand of NC_081409.1, from coordinate 815,119,549 downwards.
AAAATTTGAACAAAACACTGAAATTTCGAATGAATGCCAACACACTTTTCAGATTTAGGACTGTAAGAAACACAATTTTGATATGAATTTCAACTTCAACAATTTTTGAATGATTAGAAGCCTCAATCCAAGCAATCGCTAGACCAACTTTGACTTTAATTTTTAAAGTGTTAAAATTGATAAAATCAGCCAAAATTCTGGATTTTAGTAGAAAAATACAGTAAAATCTAGCTCCCGAAATTTCGGAAAAAATGTCGGGGACGATGGCGCTCGGGGTGCACACGGTCCTCGCAACTTTTTTCCAAATTTTCAGGGATGAAATATATTGTGATTTTATTGCGGAATCCAAAGTTACAGCCGATTTGGAAGTGTTTTGATTAGTGAAATTATCAGTCAAAGGTTGAATCAAGAAGGTCTTAAAAATTAGGGTTTTGACATTTAACCACTTAATTTTCAGAATTAAAGCACAAATATGAATTGACAATTTGCAATAGAAGGGTAGATCTGAAACAAGCATTAACAATTAAACGTTTCACAAGTTTAATTACTAAAAAGAAAATTTTAGGGTTTTTTATGCAATCAACCTCTAAAATTTGCAAAAGATCAAACATGGAAATATAATTAGGAAAGCAAAATTTTCAGATCTAACCATGAATAATCAGAAGGAGGATGTTCACGTCGGGTTCACCAAAATGTAAAGCAGAAAAATTGAACCCTAGTCGTTCTCCCCTCCCCAACTCCAAAGAGAGAGAAGGGAGAGTCACTAGGGTTGATGGTTTTCACTTAGGGGAGACTTTACATTAAAAAGAGGGGTTGAAACCCACAAGATCCAATCCCACGCAATGCAAGATTGGATTCTATATGAGTTTCAAGGGTTAAGACATCAAGGATACCCTCTTTTGTAAAGAATGTAGATAGAAAGATTGAACTAGGAATGCATGTAAAGTAGGAAAGATTTGCTTATAAACAGAGATAGGGATATGGGATGAAGCTGCGGACCTGGAATTAGCAATAAAATGTCAAGACGGTGTTGTTATGCAAATTTGAGCGAAAGTTGACGGGACGATGGCGCCCGACGTGCATAGGGTCCTCCGAAAAATCCGTGAAACGAAGCTGGATCTATTTGTCTCTGCACAAGGATTCCAGATCTTCAATTACAGCCGCGTACCTGCAACCTACACACAGAAAAGAGAGGATGATTGGGGGGTTAGGGATGAGGGGTTTGCCTTTAGGTCAAACCCCGGTTTTGGAATTAACCAAGAAATGAGAATGCTGTAAATGTAAATGTTTGTAATGTAAACAATTACTGATACCTTGTTGTAAGAATGTTTGTATTCTTACATGCGAAGGTGTAATGTATATAGTATGTTGTGTGTTGTAAGTGATCTCCTCTTCAAAGGTTGAATCCTTGTCTTGAATGCAACACTTAGCCTTGAATGGAGACTTAGAATGATCAATTGCTTGAAGGAATGCTTGAATGCTTGAATATCATTTTCGCCTTTTTTCCATCTCTTTCAAATGGGAGAGGAAATGTAGTTTATATACTTGTCAATTAGGGTTGAAAGACTGATTTTCCCAACCTTAGGCCAACCAGGAAATATTATTTTCCAATTTGCAAACTTAAAGACCCGAGACCCGAAAGAGACTGGGCCCAAAATAGGGCCAGGGACTAGGGCACTGGGCGCCATGGTCTTGGGGGACCAGGGCATTGGGCACCCTATTCCTGAAGGACCAGGGTGCTGGGTGCCATGGTTTCACCTCCAAGGACAGCAGGGTGCAAGGAGGATCAGGCCAGGGTGCTGAAAATGTAGTTTTTGATGTCATGAACAAGTTTCAGGGTCTCCATTCAGGTTCCGTGTTGCATCGCCATCGTGAAGACCCAAATGCAATTGAAATTGCAAGTGTCACAATTTTAGGACGCTACAAGAAGAGAAGCACAAATTTCTGCAATTGTGAATGAAACGCCATGTTCATCATGGACTGAAAACTAATAGGGGCATTGGTTAGCCCAAATGGCATAACTACAAATTCAAAATGTCCACAATGACAATGAAATGTTGCCTTATCAATGTCCTGCTCCCTAACTAGAATCTGATGATATCCCAACCTCAAGTCAATTTTAGAAAAATGTTGTGCACCATGTAGCTCATCAATCAACTCATCAATTATAGGGATTGGTTACTTGTTCTTGGTTGTATTTTTGTTCAACAACTTGTATTCAATTCACATCCACAACGTACCATCCTTCTTTTTAACCAAAACCATAGATGAAGTGAAAGGTGACTTACTAGGTCGGATATGTCCCACGGCTAGCAGCTCCGTCATGGTTTTTTCTATCTCATGCTTGAGCCACTTAGGATGCCTATAGGGAGTGACTATCACGGGTTTTGCTCCCTCTTCTAATTCAATAATCTTCTCTATCCCCCTATCTCAAAGTCTACTAGGTGGAATCTCGTTGAAAACCTTATCATGCTTGATCCTCAACTCCTGGATGTCAGGTGGATAGATAGGTTTCTACTGCTCCTCTTGTGTTGGTTTCAAAACACATCTTGATGCCCACTAAACCATGTCATGACACAAGAGACACTCGATCCTCCTAAATGAAATAGTCTTGCAGCTAGTGTCCCCAAGTGCCTTCAACACATGTGTGTTTCAATCCCTTTCAAATCTCATTTCCATCTTGCAGAGGTTGATGGTGAATATTCCTATGTCATGTAGCCATGTCATCCCCAAAACCATATATATTAGTGTCTCCCATTTTTACCACATAAAAATATTCCTTGAACTCAAAATTATTTGAGCGCATAGGAAGGTTGGGAATCATCTTGTCACACTTAAGAGTGTAACCATCACCAACCTTCACTCATATTTAATATAAGACATGTGGGGTTCAACTCAACACAACAAAAAAATACCAAAATCTCTTTCCCGGACCTTCTGAGCTCTGATACCAATTTGATGTAAGACAGGGGGGGTTCAACTCAACAACATATAGACACACTTTACAACTACATGTTCTCTCTTCACAAAGACACCTTGCCCCATAGGTTACGAATAGAAAATGAGGGATATAATGTTCACAAAACTAAATATACTTTAGGAAAACCTTAGGTCCTTCAAAGAACATAATTTCAACACCTTATAAACTCCCACTACCACAGATTCCTCTAATTGTCACAATTTCCACATAACTTGTCCTAGAAGCTAGCAACACTTCCATTTTTTACTGTCAATAATAATTTTTGAAGAAAATGTACTATACAAGCTATAAAAACATATTTGAGTACCCATTTGGATTCTTTAAAACACATCAAAAAATTAGGTAGGATCATTTTGGACCAAACCTCTCAAATAATGAATGTATTTCTATAATTTGGTCTAAACTTTTGAAATTCATGAAGAAATCAGACGAACAATCATTCATAACATTTGCATAAAACATAATGAAAAAAATCAGTTCATTAGAGTTTTAGATAACCTAGTTATGGACATTTCTAGAACGTTTTATGTAGATCGAAAGGTTAAATAAAGCGAGATGTCATTTTTCTCAAGACTGGGTACAATAGGCAGGGTTCAGACCTACATTCACCAAAATGGCCATATCTTTTGCAAATTTCTATTAAAATTAATTAAAAAAAAGGGAAATAAACTATATTCATGTAAATATCATCTCTAATTAGATTCAATCCTTTATCATTTCATAAAATAACATACAATTCACTACAATAGAGAAAATGAAATTTATTTTATGACTTGATCTTCAAAACTCCAACCCCCCTCCAAAAATTTGACCATACAAGGTTTATATATACTATTTACAATGTTTCCCAGTTTTTTTTTCCACCTTCCAACCACTCAACTACCTATTCACAACTCATGACTCTTCAACTTCCAAAAGTTGTAAAGTTGCTTAAACAACATTTTACAATAGTTTAACAACATATTTGATAAAAAAAGACTCTACATGAAACAAAATCACCAAAAATGGTCATAATATGACCTTATTACATGATATAAATTGAAAACATACTATTAGACCCTTATTTGCATTATTGAACCAGTTTTGCATTAGGTGCTCCTACACCACTAATGCAGGGGCATCCATGTGGAGTGAGCCCAAATTGAAATTTAAAAAATCCTTGAATTATATTTTCAATGTTAGTTCTTGAGGAGTGGAGCCCGTCAAAAATAAAAACTCTAATTTTGGCAAATCAATTTATGGTTCTGATTTTTTCTTTTTTGGGAGTCAATGTGCAGCTAGTGGTAAGACACCAAACCTAATTTTAACAAATGGCCAGACGAGTGTAAATGCTCATTCATGAAGCTAGAAATGAATTTAATATAACATTTTGAGAAGGCATGAGGGAGGTGATTTGGACATAGCACTTTGGAGAGGACAAGTTTTTGGAGTGAAGGGGATTGTTTTTGGGAAGAGGGGTTTTAACAAAAGATAAGAAAAACCCATATTTTGGAGAGGACAGGGGAACTGGTGATGTTGAGGAGTCCGATTTGAATAAGATAATTTTTATAGTTCATTTTCTGTGTGTTCTTGCTCTTGTAAATCAATTTATTTTCATATTTGAATGCATATTTCTCGGTCTTACAGACTATATTCAATGTACTATCATTTTAGAGGTTGTTGTAATGGTTTATTAGTAAATATGGTATAAACATCTCATGAATCCATTGTGTAGATTTTGAATCTATTTCATTGTTCAATGTGGTATTTGATTTGGGTTGTATAAGGTTGTGTTTGATAGCAGTTTTGTGTGAATGCCCTCTGCATCAACTTAACAACTTTAAATGAATAGTATAGAGAAGGGAATGACATCCATCATAGGTAAAATACCTTATCACATGGGTTTCTACTTCCCTCCATAAAAAAGGCAGAGAGGAGACATGTAGTATCCTGAGTTGAAGAGTCAAGTCTTTCTCGTGTCCTAGCAAATTCTTCCCTTGCAGAGACCACATCTGGGGATGTTGGATATTATTTTCCTATTCATGGAAGATGGGACACTTTTGAATAGCTTCCTCTAATGCTTCTACTCTTAACCCTTTCATTACTAATTCATTGTTCCAAAAGGTCTATGTGAATTGTTTTGTCATTTCAACATTAAACTTTGTTAGCCTCAAGTAGTAATGTACCCACCCATACCTTTCAAAAAATAGAAAGCATCTTGCATCTAAGTGTAGTATGGTGTAGTTTGTAGGTTCTCTTCTAATAGTGTTATCACTCATTTACTCTCTTCTTCCTTCATTTGTAATTGCAATTCAGTTATTTCCCAAAAAATTCACCCCATCCATCAACTTTCCCTACCATTCTCAGTTCATTTCCAATTATATTTTGTGAGGTGATCAAATGGTTATGATGTCTACTACTAGTTTACTCATATAATACAACTAACCAAGGTTCTTAGACTTAACTAATAATTATGAAAATAATTTTAGCAATACAAAAGACAAAAATCGTTATGACTACCCCCAACTTAAAGCGTTAGTTTATCATCAAATTAATAGCAGGGGGATAAGGGGTATGAAAGACTTGGAGCTTGGGATTTTGTAATTGTATATGACAAGTGAATAAATAAATATGCATGTGAATTATAAAGTTGAAATAATATTGATTATGCAATAAATAATTTAATGCTTAAAATAATTTAGTGCATCTTTTAAGAAGAATAAAGATAATATATTAATAGAGTAGAATAAAGGAATTTTCCCCCTTAGGGATCAAGACACAAGATTTATCAAAAGGAGGAATGTTGTGAATGACTCTCCTAGTTAGGTTGATGGGAATTTGGGTACTAAGGAGGTAGGGGATAAACAAAAGTTAGGAGGGGATAATTTAGTGAGTGGAGCAGAAGGATCACTTAGATCGGTCACTTCCCCACCATCATCTAATTAGACTAATGAGGATGAAAATAATTGCTCTACCTTTCCTAGGGACTTGCAAAAAAGATCCCCTTTTCCTGGGAGTGGCCTTGAGAATCCTTTCGATCTTCTAAGTATTGAAAGGGATGTTGTGGTTGACAAATTTGGGATTTTGAACTGGTTGCTTCTAGATCCGAACCAAGCTAATTTTAATATCTTATCTAATAGAACAAAAATGGTTATATTAGAGCAGGTTGATGATTGGGATGCCTTAGGGGCTTGGGTTATTAATTTGATATCCGATAAGGAAAATAATAGAATGTTTTATATCATTGAGAACATTACCAAATATGTTGCTCACTTAAAAATGGGTTATGAAGGAAGGTTGGGGTTCCTCGAAGCTAAAATGAAGAGAATTGATGACAACCCCACAAATTTTATCAACATCAATTTTAGAACCATTCACAACAATACTTAAGTGATTCAAATAATTGCAAATCACTAGCACAATGCATAGACTTTGCATTCTTGAGATAACATTTTAATTGACTTGGATTTTTCTAAGAAGGGTAAATATGCAAAGGATGATAATTGTGGCTCATCAACATAGACCCATGGGCATCCCAAGGAAAAAAGGGAACATGCAAAGCTCAACCTACAAGATCTGAGGAAGTGAAGTCTTTAAAAATAGACTAGATGAAAGTAGAAGTCACTGAAGCTTTGAATAATCTTTCTTTGACCTATTTTTTTAGATGTCTTTTTATTTTTTGTCATTTTTGTTGTTATTGAGATACAAGGTGGATGTGTGTATTCTGTTTACAAATCTATGTTCTTAGGGTTTCGAGATCCCAAACTATTTTTTACTTGATAAAAAATATATACATGTTGAATAGAAATAATTTATAGTTATGGATTGTAAAAAAATTTAATTTGAGCAAAAAGCATGCCAGGTCCATAAGATCAAATTAATATAACTTTTATAATGATGTCATAAATTAGTTCCTAGATTTTCTTTATTCATCACTATAATCCAAACCATGTTCCTTGTTGTCATATTTAGCATTACTTTGTTTCTATCCTTAGTAGTCAAACTTTTGGATTCTTGATGGCTTGGAGAGTGCATGATACAAGTTTCCTCTCTCTTATGAAATACTTCATCTACTATATAGCTTCATTTATCTAAATTTTGTTATAGAATTAGTCAACAAGTCCTTATCTCTTGCAAAAATAATTGTAATGGACGTGGGTAATGTATATTCTGATGAAAGGGTGAAGCATAAAGTTACTATTAATTTAGGGTTCTAATTATATGGCGGCCCTAATCCTCCTCCATCTCTTAAGTTAGATATGTTTCTTTAGGTTTATTTGAATCTTTACATTCTAATTCATGCCTACTTTTTTAGGAATATTAAAAAACTATGACTCCATAGAGTTGATACTTGGCAAGGCTCCTCTAACCATTGTAAAAAATTGTTTTTATGATTGTAGTGCCCCTTCCTGATTCATTTTTTTATTTTTGCACTTCAATAGACCATATTCCTATAGCATAGACTAGCTTGAGATGCTTTTGATAGATGTTATGGATTTATTTATGTTTTAAGTGCTTCATTGTTGATTAAGGTCAAATATAACATGTTTGTAATATATTATACCTATCCACCTATTTTGTTGGACAAAAGTAAATGGTACGTAAATAATATATGTATTTTAATATTTGTCTTGAACTATGTGTGAGGAAGGTATAATATATGGTTTATGAAATATTATGATTGGTCAGCTTGTATTATAGCTTTGAGTTTGATTTCTATATTAATTCAACTTCTTGAGCATTCACGTGGGTTGGAAAATTTTGAAAGCTTTTGAAGATTTTGATCTGGAGAGTTTTGCATTGGATTTGGATTCATTTGCTGAAGGATTTTTTGGATTGCATCTTCAAATTTTATTTCATTTCTTCATTTTTTAGGTTAACTTCATTTTATAGCACTCAACAATTGATTTAGAAAAGATTGTATGTTGTGTTTTCAAAAGATTCCTTGGGGAATTTGTAATTGTAGTTTGCAAAAAGCTAATGCTATTTGATAAGGGATTTATTGGGGTGAATGCTTTTCAAAGGTTTGGTTTTTCTAAAAATTAATTTGCTGGAAATGTATTATTGTCTTCTTTGTGTATGAAAGTGTTTTAGCTACTATATTTAATTGATTTTGGTTTGAAATCATATTGGTTTATCCCTTGGTTGATTACTTGAATCTCCCTTCATCCTGAGCTTCTTTTGTTGTTTTAACCTTTGTGTGGATTGTCAGGAGTCCTTTGTGACTCTCTATGACTACACAATTGACTATAAAGACACTTCCAAATATATGCAAAGGCTGAAATTGAATATTTCAAGCCTTCCTTCAGTTTCCTAAAGTGGGTTACAACTTTTCTTTCTTTCTCCCTTGTTGTTGTAGCCTTCTATGTCTAAGATTTTGCACTATGGGAGATGATTTTCTTCATGCGAATTTCAGCACTGATTATGTTTAAAATGTTTTTGATTTTACTTGTTAGTAATTGGATCGTCTAGACCCTATGGTTATAGTATGAGGGCTTTGTTTTACCCATTAGTCTACCTATGCTAGTTACTAAGCCCTACCTCCCGGTTTGTTGATATTTTCTACATTCTTGCAAAAAATGGTATAAGACCAACCATAGGAACTGAGGGACATACCAGGGGGGAGTGGACTTCCAAATGAGTGAGTGGGGTCTTGAGGATTAGACACCTAGGTCATCAGGGGGTCTAGACTACTAGAATATCTCATGGGAGTTTTATTGTAACCAAGTGATAACATAATTAAATCTTTGATGGATAGGTAGTGATATGTTCTCGCATTAAAAAGAATAAAATTAGTTTTGTTGCCTCAACTCACATCCTTGGTATCATTATATGGATCTGGGAATGGTTGGGAATACCATGGTGACCCAAGGAAGCTGAACTCCCTATATATCCTAATACATTGAGATAACTTTACATGAATATCACAAATATCGGGAATAGGTTCCCATGTTTCCATAATGACTTCATGTAATGACACTCCTATCCCTACATGTAGGTCCTAGCTTCTTATTCTCTTCATATTGTTGTGCCTCTGGAAGTCTCTTTTCTTTATGTTGTGGTCATGTGATTTATTGTTGTATTCATGATAATGTTATGTGATGTCTTGTCGATTCCTATGGTTGTTAGGTGTTAGCCTAGGTCTAGATTGTGAGTTTGAACCCTATGTCATCTCCTAGTATGAGGGGTGGTTCCTATTTGGTTTCACATGGTTGTGTGGTTTTATACCTTCTTCCATTGGGATATTCCTCTCATTGGATGCTAGCGTGCATGGAATGGATTCTTGGATTCTTCATGTGTTTATTCTTTAGAGATAATTTCTATGTTCATGACAAAGAAGACATTATATCATATTGATTTGTATATGTAAAGAGAATTATGTATCTTTGTATCAATTATATTTATGTAGTTATTAAGGAAATTGTAATAGGACTTGATGTAATGGATATTCTTTATGTAGTAGAAGTTATGAATTCTATGTGGAAGAGAAATGAAATAGCATACATGTGTTTATGTCACATTTATATTGGTGAGATGGAATTATGAAATGTTAATCTATGGAATGAATGATAGGAAGGCTACAATACTTGTTTTGAATCCTATTGAGTAATTAGGTGTTAACTAGATAAAATGGTTTAATGAATTTAAGATGTTTTATTAGGGAATGTTATATGAATGACTTATACATATGTGAGCTAATGTTATTCTAGTTATGTAGAAAGAAAATGATTAATTGAATAGTAAAATATGATGTTTTAGATGAATAAGTGTTATCTTAGAATGATGTCAAGTAGTGACATTAAGATACCCTAGATAATGAATGTAATTGAAAGAGCATATTGAGATATGATGATGTTTATCTATGTTTTTATTTCACTTGTGTAATGTAGCCTTATGCTTATGTACATGATAGTTTATGTGAATATGCAAATAGATAATGTACCATTGATGTAAGCTGATGATAACATAAAGTAATAATTGTTTTAAAAAAATAATCTCCTTTTGTAAATAGATTTTAGATTATTTCTCTAGGGTATTTTGGTGGGAATTATAATGATTACCACTAGAAAAATTTATTTGTCCAATAAAATCCACCTCATTAGAATGTACACAATATCCCATGTACATCTATGTTTCATATTCCATCCCATTGATGAAGAGTTAATCATGTCCTGAGATCATGAAATTGAATAGGTGCATCCATGTATCTCAAGAAAATTAATAGGATACAAGATATTAATAGTCAAAGTATGCATCTCAGCAAAGTCTACAACTTGAAAAATAGGAATATATTTCTATAACCTGTCAAATGAGAGCATTACAAAATATAAGATACAATATTTGGAATGCATAATTCAGAAAGTGTATTTACTTATACCATATAAGAAATGACCATTAAGTGGTACTTCTCGAAAATCAATAGATATCAAATTATTACTCTTTAAAATTGATGCAGGAGCATCCCTGGTTCATAGCAATCTTGCATCAACTAAAAACATTTTCTTTTTTGTTTGTCAATTTTCCTTTCTGTGTGTTCTAGTTTTGGCACACTGGATTCCTATGGAGTTGGATTCTTCTTGAATACTTAATCACCCTGCTTTCTCTCTAACCACATCTCATTTCGATCACTTTCTGGCAAGATATTGCTACCAATTTTCCTTGACAGTTTCTGGTTACCGGTTGCCTGAGACCTATTCTAGTGATCTACCGGAACCCATTTCGATGCTTGCAGAACCTTTGATGTTGATATTGATATTTCTTAACATGTGGTTGACCTTCTACGTTTCATCCTTTGGGATTTTTGGAGGCTGACTTCATTCATTTCTGCACTCTAGGGTTTTGATCCTTTTGATCAATATATATATTTATAATCATGCTTTGTAATGTAACAGATCATCTAGGACATAAATGAGTATCAGATAGATACTTCTTAGAAGATAGATCTTTTGACTCAAGGTCCCTATGAGACCTATTCTACCAGGCCTGTGGGCCGGTATGTTGTAACCCAGTTGTCATCGGTTGGATGTAATTGACTTTTCATGCAATAAAATGATTTGTTCTAAGATTTAGTAGGGTTTTTTTTCAGGGTACTACAACAAACAGGTGACATAATGGATCTTGAAATTGTAAAAAATTAAAGGTTTCAATAAGGGGACAAGTATAGAAGATATTATCAACATGAGAAGTATCACTTGATTCTATAGGTGCATAATAATCCTTTGTAGCCAAGGAAAATAGAATCTTAGAAAGTTTCAAATAGACCAATTTTGTTTTTTATTCACTAATGTAAGAATTAGTAAAGTCCAAAAATCCCTAGTCATCACCCAAATATGCATTTAGTTTAGATGGATAATATGACTTATTGAGAGATGAAGTAGGAGTTGATTGGATAGGGGTACTTTCTCCTTTAGTGGGATCTACCTTTTGAGGGTCCTCTTCAAGAGGATCCTCTTTTATAGGTGACTCTTCTTTAGGGATAACATCCTTATTCTAGTTCCTCTTTAACAAATACCACAAAACCATAAGTCATCACATTAGAAGACAATGATGGAACATATTTTCCAAATGATGGCATAATTGTGGTTCGACCAATTGATACCATATTACATAAGTGCATATCATCAAGGTCAATATTGATCATAATCACCTAATGATTAGAAAAAAACTTAACAAAACCATGAAGGCTAGATGAAACTACTCCCAAAGCTTGGAACCACAATCTGCCTAGAAGAATATTAGAAGGGAAAGGAGAAAACATGACATATTCAAGGGTTGTAATAGTAATTGACAAATATTTAAAGAAAAAATAGTAGTACCCAAAGAAACCTTACTAGCATTATCAATACCATGAATAAACAAAGAAGATGTAGCAAGAGATTTTGGATGATCTTTTTTTTTAATAAGTCTAGATTGAAAATATTGAGTGATAAACCAATACCAATGAGACTCCATCTAATACCAACACCATTGACATAAATTTATATCCACTAGCCTAGTAAAAGAAGGTAACAAAATCTATTGAAGATTTCCTAGAGGACACCTTGGTACATGATAAATCTAAAGCAAATCCAATAAAGAGATCTTAGCAAGATTAATATGAAGTTTCTAAATAATATCATCGTCAAAAGGGTGCTTGGCTATGGGTTTACATGTTTGAGGAAGATTTGATTGAGAAATCAATAAAGAAATATTAAACTAATCAATGTTTTTCTCATTTCTTCTTCTATTGTACATATGAGAAATGATGGTATAAGAATCATTCTTAGATTGAGTAAATCTGATGGGAAAATCAAGAGAGATATTTTTAAAATTCCTACTGCAAAAAGACTTAACATTATTTTAAAGAAGGGATAACTTCAATCACTTAAATAATTAGTCTCTTAGGCCTTTTATTGGAAGGAGATAGAATAACAACACTCATAAATTTTTCATCCTTATAAGAAGAAAATTATAAACATGGATCAATCTTAGTGGACTTATGATAAGAAGGAGATTCCTCTAGGAAATCATCTAGGACATCATCCAACATATCAAAGTCATCCTTCAAGAATACCTTATTGAATGCATCAAATCATTGAAGGAAGAGATATAACATAAGAAATTCACTTCTAATTCACTAAAATGTATAAAATGGTATTTGGAACCCTTGAGATGAAAGGGTCTCAAGGAACAAATAATCTCAATGCTACCTCACTTGATTGGTGCTCTGGTGGACACCCTAACACTAGTTAGTTGAGTGATTCAAGACTCATGTGTGACCCTCACCCTTGCCTATGTTGCAAACATCAAAATTTAAACTTCAACCATGGTTAAAGTAGAAACCATTTATCATAGATTAAAAGTAGCTAGGAACAAGGGGCTTAACTATATTATGGTTGAAGGTGATTCTAAAAATACCATCATGATTCTTAAAGGGGAGGTGAAACTAGATTAGAAATTTAACCATCTCTTTGCCAAATGTCGTGATCTTCTTCCTTCTCTAGGAGATTTAAGGTTCTACCATATGAGACGTGAAGGCAATTATGTAGTAGATAGGTCGGTGGGGATGGGCATGCATGCTAATGATTTCAAAATTTGGGTCTACTTACACAACATCCTGATGGAGGATTGTGCCTTGATTTTTAAGGGCATGTCTCTTAATGATTAATAATCCCAATGTTATATTTTTGGTACTTTATTTTCTTTCCCTTTCCTTTCCTTGTTGGTTAAGGTGGCGAGACTTAAATATTTTTCTTGGTACCACCAACCATTGTATCTCCTAGGCTTGTAACTTTTTCAACCTGATTTATTATTATACAAATATGGGTGGTGAGTTTATTTATACTGAACTAGATGAATGTTCCAATTTTAAGAATAATGGGGAGCTTTGGGATAAGGTTATTAAGGGAAGTCAACATAATTATGTGGAAGGAATGACTAGCCATAACCCTAAGCTCTGTGTAGAATTCATTCATACTTGGGACAATGAAAATGTGAGGATTGGCAATGCTAATTTTGTTGTCTTAGCATAGACTATTGTGAAGGTAATAGGGTTGTGCCTCGATGGAGTGTCATTTTGTAAAAAGACCAAAGAAAATTATGAGGATAATTTTGAGATGTTTGTCCAACTAGGAGGAGTCTCAAATATTCATAGTGGATATAATAGGGAGGATCTCTCTAGAGTCTAGAAGGATACGACTCTAGTAATTATGAAATACTTCACCTTGGACTATAGGAAAAGAAGTTTCCACACATAGATCTTTCCTTTGTTAAACCATCTTTAGCATGGGGTAATAATGAATTTCCTCTTCTAGATTATGTCCTCTTTGTCTTAGTCCATTTCCAAATCTATTCAAAAGGGTAAACCCCCTCTCCACTAGGGCCTCATTCAAAGATTGAATAACTTCCAGATGACTTCATCCACCTCTGTTGAGGTCCCCTCTATTTTGGTTGGGTATACCTATGACCCCAATTTTTTTATTGACCTTATTATTAACTCTTCTAATTTTGGGGAACAAATTATGCCTCATTTGGTTTCTAAAGTACCCATGAGAAAAATCCCTACTAGAATAGCCAAATTTAAGGCCATTTTTGCCACCAAGAAGGATAAGATGTGGGTGCTTAGGCTAAATTAAAATATAATGTGGTTAATGAGATAGAACATGATTTTGATTCTAAGTCTCTATCCTCAAAGAATTTGAATTCCTCGGATGCTTCGGGGTTGGGTTTTAGTCCCTTGCTAAAATAGAAGGTAACCCTAGTTGTTAACCACAAATCCTACCTTCTTTGATTTTCCTAACCCTCAAAGCACCACCTGGATAAAATTGGGAAGGACCTACATGACAATTTTCAAACATAGGAAGAGTTGATTAAATTACTCTTCACTTGTATGAATGTTGATGAAAAATATTGAAGAAAAATATGCTCATTTAGATTTAGAATCTTCTCGGTACATTTGTGTGCCCCATGCAACCATGTGGGCACCACACTCCCATCTAAGAAAAATAATTCAGGGGTAGCTAAAACTACTTCATCTTTAGGATTCATGATGTTGGAATGATAAAATATCAATCATAAATTTTATCATAAATGCACTGAGCTAAATATAATCGTGTCATAAATGTACTAGGTGCAATTTGCAACACTACAACAAATAATAAGTATAAAAAATAAAGATAAAGTAAAGAGGTCATTTTTTAAAACTTGTATTAACTAAAGTAATTGTAAAACAAAATAAACTAACTATTATGTGAATAGTTGTATGTTCTTTAATCTAAGAACAAAATAAACTAAATAGATAGATATTATTCTATTAAATAAAAGGATTAAGAGAGTTACCTTGGATAGTTTAAATTTTGAAAACCTAAATCATAAATATTATGATTTTCTACTCACAATTTAAAGATATTTATTACAATTATGTTTATAACTCATAAATCTCATAAATTTTGATAATTATTAACTTTGAATATTGATAAGCTTGTGAATTTTAATCTTAATTACAAAATTCCATTGTAATGAATTTATTTGATATCATTGTGAACTATAATTACAATTGAGAAATACATCTTAAAAATTGATTTATAAATGAAACATAATATATAACACATAAATATAAAAAACAAATTTATAAAAATATAAATTAAAAGAATATATAATAACATAATAAAAGAAAATTTATAATTATTAAATTAATTTTATGCATATTTTCATTTCTTATCTGTATATATGCTTGATTGTCTTTATATTAAACTATCTATAAATACGTCTATCATTTTCAAGATGTTAGATTTTTATGATATTTGTGATCAAAGTTAAAGATGCAACTTGAGAATGAAATCTTTTATGTTCCTTACACAATATTTTCTTAAGTCATATAAACTAAATTGAAAACTTTTCATACATATAAAAGGCAAGCAACTTTGAAGGTGTTTTTATTAGTACTTCCCTTGAGGCTAGTAATATTTCAATTGATTGCACCCAACTTTCATTAATTGATTATTTTTTTTCATGTTTGATTTTTAAGTCATTAAAATATTTTTAAAATTATGGTTAAAATTCAAAGAGTTTATGAATACAATTCAATTAAGATTAGAGCTATAATTGAAATTAGAGATATTTAATTTTATTAGAATTAAAATAGGGTTAGGGTAAGGTTTAAGATTAGTATTCAATTTCGGTTACGGATTATTATGCATTAAATTTAGGATTTAATTAAATTAAAATTAACATTCAATTAGTTTTATAGTTAAGGTTCAAATAAGATTATAATTTAATTAGAGAATATTATAAACTAATTTTAAAAAGTTTCCCAAATATAAAACGCATGCAATTTTCATGATTTTAACATTTTACAAAGCTAACCTGATCTCTAATCTTTTCAAATGTATAAAATAAGTAAGCTATTTTTAAAGATACTCATATATACAAGAAAAATACTAGTTAAAAAAACACCTATAAAAAGTAAATAAAAATGTATGTCATAATCAATTTAAACATATCATAAGCCAAACTAGTTTAAATCACAACACGTAAATAATGTTAACATTGAATTGCAATATTTTCCAGCTTTGAATTTTGATAAGCTTATGAATATTGATGCTAATAACAAACTCTGATTGTAATGAATTAATACAATATCATTATTTGAAGGATTACATGACCAATATACTATTAAAAAATACATCTTAAAAAATTAACTATAACTCAATATAATATATAACATAAATATAAGTAGTTATATAAAAAAAATTAATCAATGAATATATAAAGTAAAAAAGATTAGAACACATCACATAAAGTTTTCTCTCTATAAACTAAATGAAATAGTTTTGGAAAAATATAATAATATTTCAAAAAGAAAATATATAATTCTAAAATGAATTTTATGTATGTATGTATGTATAAATGTATGCATGTATTATATGTGTATGTGTATGTGTATGTGTATGATGTGTATGTGTATGTGTATGTGTAAGCACGCATTTATATAGAATTATGGATAAAAATGTCTTATAATTTTCAAGGTGTTTAAAATAAGTAAATTATTTTTATCTTTATGATTAAAGTTGAAGATACACATTGAGAATGATGTCTCATGTGTCTTACACAACTCTTCCATAAAAATAGGTAAGCCATTTTTACCTTCTATGAGATTTATGATCAAAGTCAATGAGGCACCTTGATAACGATATGTCTCATGTATCAAAGTAAGCTAGTTTGAAAACTTCTCAACAAGTATAAAATATAGGTAGCTTTCAATGTATTTACATTTTCTGATTTTCGTGATCAAAGTTCAAGAGCCACCTTGATAGTGATACATATCATGTATATTACACAATTAATTTATAAAGTTAGCTAAAGTAATTTGAAAACATCTCATCTATAAAGGAAAGCTATTCTAGTTTGAAAATATAAAAGATAGGTAAGTTTGTGTGAAAATTTCTGGTAATTATAAAATATAGTTAATTTTCAATATGTTTACATTTTACAAGGTCTGTGATAAAATTTGAAGAGACATCTTTAGAATGATCTATCTCATGTCCCTTACATGTTATTTTTATAAATATAGGTAAACTATATTTAGTTTTTTCAAAGTTTGTGATCAAAATTGAAGAGGCACCTAGATAAACTAATTTAAAATCTTATCATCACTATAAAAGACATGTGATCTAGTTTGAAAATATAAAACAGAAATAAGCTAATTTGAAAAAAAAATTATGAACAAACAAAATCTTTTTTATTGATGACATATATATACATAATTATTGAAATCTAAATGATATTCCTTTTTTTTATTAAGCTAAGCGATTTTGATGAATCTATCAATTTGAAAGTATACAAGAACATTTCAGAACAAGAACACCACCTTGCAAAACAATATCCCTTATTATTTGTCTTATTCATCATTACTTATCATTTCTTTCTTAGTACTTTTAATAATGAACTTTGTAAATCTTTCTTAGTACTTTTAATAATCAACTTTGTGAATTTCCAATGACTTTGATAGCACATGATAGGGGTTGCCTCTCTTCCATAAATTCATCATCTACTGCAGCTTCATTCATCTATGTTGCTCCATAGCATCAATCGGTGAGTCGTTATCTCTTGCTCCATAGTATAACGTGGATTGCGGTGAAGGATGGCGAATTCAACGAGTATTGGTTTAGGGCTCCACTTTACCGAGGACCCTACTTCTCCTCCCCTTCCTTAGTTACATCTGCTTCCTGAGGCCTCACATTCTCCTCTAGTATCGACATTCATGGCATTTTTACATTCTTGTCATTATCATGCCTCTCGTTTCCAAACAAAATTAGGGATTTTTTCAGGTACATACACTTGAGTGAAATGTGGAATATGGATATTTGAGTTTTCTCTTTCGCTCTTGTTTGAGTTTTGATGGTCCGTTTTATGACAATTTAACATTGATAGAATGGTAAAATTTGAAACGATTTGATCTGATTCTATTAAACGTGTGCAACGGAATTGTTTTCCTTAGGTAGTGAACAATGGTATCTCCATGCCCTATAGAAAGATTAACGAAAGAATGTAGGAAATTCTTATATATAAAGAATGTAGGTAAAAAGTTCTCTATATTGTTGGGACAATAAAAACAGAAGATTCATTAGATGGTAGACAATAAGATTATTTTATTAGTATCCTTATCAGTCTGGTTTTTTGGTACAGATTTTCTTTTTCTTACTGTTGCTGTTAGTTATATTTGGACCATGGGTTTTAACAATCAATTGTAGATAAACATTGATTTTAAGATTAGATTTTAAGATTAATTTTAGAAATAATTTTCTGTCTAGTAATTTTGAAACATATTGAAATGTAAAATCATAGCATATTTTAATAAATTTTACAATTCACTCTTGATTAGGATAGCTATCGATATGACTTTGTTCAGTAGCTATCTAACTATCCCTTACATCTTATTTATGTATTCAACACTTTCTTACATCTCCCTTTCTAGGAAATCTAGCTTTCAGATATATAACTTTTCATATTGGATTTCAATTTATCAACCATTAGGTGATCTTGCAATAAACATTTACTTATATGTTTAGTGATCCAATCCATATCTTTTGAGAAGACTTCTGACTAATCTATGCTCAAATGTAAACTTATGTAATTTCAAGTTTATGACACCAGCTTCCTAACAAATCATATCCCTACTTCTATATCGACTAATTGCCTATCTTATATTTTCTATTTTTTTGGCTATATTTTGATTCTCATACATAGGTTGGTATTCTTGAACTCTTCTTTGAGATCCTAATACAATTTTGTCATTTCATTAGAGACAATTTCAATTTTTATTTTCTATATGTTTATGAATCATTAGGTAGCTAACAATTTTTAAAACTAATCTTAAAATCTAACTGTAAAATCAATATTTTTTACAATTGATTTTCCATAAATTTGAATATGTTTAAAAGTACTCATTGATCATTTTAAATATAAAAGCTAACCTAGAACAATATCAAAATAAATCTCATAAATTTCCTTTGCCTATCAAACAATCTAAACGGTATGCAAATGAATGTCTTTAATAAAAAATTAACAGATAAAGATATCAATAAAAATCATCTATTGAATCCTTTGTTTTTATAGTCCCAACAATATTAAAATATGTTAACCTAATTTACATATGTAAACTTTTGATATTTTATATATAAATAAGAAAAACAAATTACAAACAACCAATAAAATGGTTATTAAATGGGAAAAGTGCACATACCTTATTCATGCTAGTGGTCTCATTAAAACATTGAATCAAATACGAATATTTATGAAAGGCCATTAAAATCTTTGTGTAATTTGTCTTGTCCTTTAGAAGGAAGTAGTTCATTAGGGTTGAAGTTGCATATTGAGGATTTTTTTTATGTAGGTAAAACAATTATGAGAATAACATAATTAGAAGGAGAAATGTCAAATTAAAGTGGCCATGCAAAATAAATTATTTAATGTGGTTATATATGACCACATTAATTTGATATTTTTTCTTTTATATTATATTATGCTTATATTCTCTTTACCTATAGAAAACAAATCAGAATTGTGCATCTTCCATCTCAATGAACCACCACCTTTCAATAGACAGGATGAACTTCCAAAGTATTTTAATGGCCATGAAGGCTCAACCTCAATAATGGTCAGTATTAAAAGGAGGTTGAGGTTGATATGTCGATAATATTGTTATTTGAATAATTGTATCAAAGATAGTGCTAAAATGAATAAAGTTTATGTATTTTCTCCATTTAATAATTATTTTAATTAGTTGTATGTAACTTGATCCTCTTATTTATATATAAGCTACCAAAAGCTCATAATTAAAATAGGTAAACATATCTTTATATTGTTGGGACTATAAAAACAAAGGATTCAATAGATGACAAGCAACAATTTGTTTTTATTGTTATCATTATCTCTTAGTTTTTCTATCGGTTTTTAATAAAGGTTTTTATTTGCATATAGTTCTAGATATGTTAATTATTTTTTTAATTTGCATAACTTTTATATTTCAATTGACTAATGGATAATTTTTTAAAATTATTAACATTTTCAAAGAATTAACGTTAAAAAATATTGATTTTAGGGTTAGATTTTAGGATTATCATTGAAAACCATTATCTATCTAACTATTTATAAGCATATAAGAAAGTAAAATTGAAATTGTTTTTGATGAATTTTACAATACACTTTGATTAGGATGGGTAATGCTAAATTTGTAGTAGCAATCTATGATAAGTTTTCTCCAAAAAGGTTTGTTAAATAACAATAACAATTTTGAAACAAAAAAGCTTGTCTCTGTAATGGCACTCCCTTTGGGCACCTAGACAAACCACCTTGGCCAGGCAAATGCTACTTACATTGGATTACGCAAGAGTTGGGGAAAGTTTGCCTAGAAAGTCACTCCACGAATATCATTAAATGCATTACTAAGCAATTTGAACCTAGCTGAATGATCAAACACTTAATTGAGGAGTGCCACATCATGATTGATAAGTTCGATGATTTCAAGGTCTCCCGAGGCACTTGTGTGATCTGATTAGAAAAGATGTCCCATGTATCGGCTATTCATTACTATTTAATGAAGATAGGTAGTCATTTGAATTATGATTTTTGGTGGGATTTGATTACAGATCCCAATAACAAAGTTTTGAGACCCTTCGTTGGCGTCAGGTTTTGCATTTTGTGGGTTTGGTTGGTTGTGTATACCACGAATTCAAATGTGGAAATTGTATGGGTGGTGACAAAAACATAATGGAGCCCACATCCAATGAAAAATGGAAGAAGAATATGGACCTCTAGAATGAAATCACTGATCGAGGTCTATTTCCCTATCTTGAGAGACTCCATGGGAATGATCCCAAAAAATGAAGATTTCGTAAAGGGATGGAATAAAGACATTATCATTGTGTTTGGGGAAAAGTTTAGAATTGATGAGGCTTTCATTGCAAATATTATGGGCTTGCAAATGGAAGGAAATAAATTCTTTCATGAGAGGAATTTGGTTGAGGAGGCTATCTCCACCTTCTTTGACAAACAAACCAAAAGAGACAGGGTTCACATGATGGTGGATAGTGGGTATAATAGGAAAGATCAGCAAACCCTGTGGGTGGACATGGCGATGGTGATAATGAGGTACATTACCCTTGATGACCACTTTGCTACTATCTTTTCCTATCATTTCACGATTCTTAATCATTTTAGGCATGGTAAAAGGATTTTTGTTCCTTTTATTTGCTTTCATCCTTGGAGCTGAGTCTGGCTAAACAAGCCAACAACCATCCTTCCCCAATTGATACGACCCCCTTTTCGTCCACCAATCCGAGGTGCGGGTGGTGTTCGATATGGAAGTGGAGGGAGAGGAGAGTGGTATGGCCATGGATTGGAGGGATATTAAGATTTCAAAAGACCCTTATTATTGTCCTGCTCAAGAGGGGTTTACCACCCACATGACCCCTGGATTCTGATCCTCCAAAACCAAAAAAAGACCAAATTAGGGAAGTCTGGTGATAACAAGTGAAAGGAACGGGAAATTAAACTTGATATCCCTATTCATCTTAACCAAGGGCAATAGGGGATGACCACTAGTGACTCGGAGACGGAGAAGCTTATCAAAAATTTATTAATGGGCAAGAGAATTGTTTCCTTTGGATTGGTAAGGAGATTGACATGCTCAAAGAGAGTATTAAGGGTATCATTGATACTTTTACTAATAGCCTTGAGCCAAGTAAAATCGAGAAGCTTCTCCAGATGACACCAAAATTATCTAGAGATGTGGAGACTATGAAAACTGACAATGAGAGTAGCATTGGTTATCTGAAATTATGTTTGGAAGAAATTAAAGCGAGCTTGAGAAATTTAGTGGACATTAGTAAAGAAGCTATGCATAGCAATGCAGAAGGCCTCAAGAAGATAATTGCAATTATTGCTGATCACAAAGCTCGGCCTTTATCTAACAAACCGCCATTAGAGATTAAACAAAAGAATAAATTACAGGAATCGAATGTGCAAGGAATGTGTTCTCAGACTATGACTGGCCCGTATACTAGAATTGGTTTAGGGTTTCACTTTATGGACGGCCCTACTTCTCCTCCCCCTCTTAAGTTGGATCTGTTTCGTGAGGCCTCACATTATCCTCTGGTCTCGATATTCCTCTCATTGACGTGGCTCTGGTTTCCCAACAAAACAAAAAAGGCCAAGCTTCACATGGCTTGCCAAGATTGGGGATTTTTCAGGTACATACACGAGTGGAGTGTTAAATATGGATATTTCGGTTTTCTCTTTCGCCCTGGTTTGAGTTTTAATGGTCAGTTTTGTGACAATTTAACATTGATAAAATGGTAAAATTTGAAATTATTTCATATGATTCTATAAAACATGTGCAATGGAATTGTTTTTCCGAGGCAGTGCACCATGGTATCCCCATGTCTTATAGAAAGACTAAAGAAAGTATGTAGAAAGTACTTTGACCTTCCACTGGAGCAAAATAGGAGATATGCATATGGAACGCTTTAGTCAGGCCCATGTTGTTTCTCGAGATCAAAAGCCTGACCTGGAAGATATGATGTACTTGGTTTTGTTGCCACTGAGTTTTACAAAGCTAAACCCGTGGCGTTCCACTCCTGCAGACTTCAGGTACGTTCTTTTTGGATATTTAAAATCCATTAATTTTACAGCATCACATAATGATAATATTTTATATTTTGTTCTATTTTTCAGCTTCTCCTTTCCCTCTTAACTTAGATATGTTTGCTTCATGCTTCGGCTTCATTGGTGTCTCTCCCATGGGTGCAAAATTCAATAAGTAAATAGTTTTTTGTCGAAGGGTCAGAAAACCTGGAAAATGGGCAGCGCAAATAGCCTGGACCTCAATAAATCACCTTCTTCTAACGGAAAGGAGGATTTGCAGAAGGAATTTAATTCCGATAATGAATTGATGAAGATCAGCAACGAACCAGAGGAGGATGGTATGATAATGAGTCCCAGCTTATCTTTTCTCACTGTCATAAATTGTTCCATCTGCCATTCCCCATTAAAGATCTACACCCTGTTAGTTATATTTGTGCCACGGAAATTTGTCTGGTTAATGTTGGCTCAGGTTTAGTTTAATTCTATTGTTTCATTATATCAATGGATTTTAATAATCAATTGTAAATAAATATTGATTTTAGGATTAGATTTTAAGATAAATTTTAGAAATCATTTTATGTTAACTAATTTCATAATATATTGAAATCTACAATCATAATGTATTTTGATAAATTTTATAATTCAGTATTGATTAGGATTGATATTGATACGCTTTGTTCAGTAGTAACCCAACTGTGCTTTACATCTCATTTTTGTGTTCGACATTTTTTTAATCTCTCATTTTTTTAATTGAAACAAAAGAAGTTTGTTAACTTAAAAATGTTACATAAAACAACATACTGTCATAAGAAGGAACCACAAATTACTCTTGTAAACAGTCACATGGCTGTCATTTTGGCTCTACAGAGATCAAAAATACTGAAATGTTTCTTCACCCACAAGATTTTGTTTCTTCTAGAAATACTGAAATGCTGCCATGAATGGAGCATGAAAATGATTCTTGGGACCTTTGTGATTTGCATAACCACCTCCATTTTATAGACTTGAATATTCTACCATGGTTTGAGTATCTTGCTCTGAAAATATCGTCTACCATGAATTATATATGTGTGACCAGCAAACACCAAAGATAAGTTCTTTGAACACAACTGTCCCTTCCACTTGGATAAAAATTAGTCTGAAAAATAGATTGTAAACTTCAATGGAAGAGCTCTTGGCCTCTACATTAAGGAGTTGTTTTTCCGTTACCATGCTACTTGCTAGATTGTTTGGTCATGCTGCTAATCTGGATCATTTGCCTTTTTAAAATTAGCCTTAAAGGCTCTGAGTTGAACCTGCAAATTGTCTCTTGAGATTGGAATTGGCCTTAAGAGTACATTGAAGAGTGAGGGTCTCTATGGAGAAGTTAGCACAAATAATCATGGCCTCAAGTTGGAGAGAATGGAAGGTTTGAGATAAGACATGCACACAATGGAATCGTCAAAAACGCTTAAGGGTGATGTATCTCAAAGTCTAAAAATAAAAATAATTGTGTGATATGGGGAAAGACCAAGCAGAGCAATTCACCAAGACCAGTTCCGAGGAAACATCAAAGGGAAGGTGAAAAGGAAAGTTCCAAAGACGCTGAGCATGGGGGCAAAACCAAAATGCATGCTTGATAGTTTCTTTTTTATGGTAGAAGGATACAAGATGGACGGGGTGAAATGAATGTGAACCCATCACCAATAGGGACATTAATATGGAGAATTTTCTAACTAACCAACTGATCTTGCGCATCATCTTTTGAAGTCCATGTTAAAGAAACAAGAAGGAGGAGTTGTTTATACACAAACATGAGAGGGAAAACTCGGATATTTTTATTATTTGTCAACTTCCAATCTTTGAGAAAGTTATCATGATATCGTGTCGACAACAACCAAACCTAGTCAGGTTTAACTATCTATTGGATTTTTTTGAATTGGGGACCTATATGATGAGGGAAGACTGTATAGAGACTTAAGTTGCTGTCATGTTTTCCAATTAGAAGTCAAAGTATCTCATAAATCCCGAAAAATGTGGATGTCCCTTTTAAAGAGTTGTCTACCTTTGATACTCTTAGGACTACAATCTTGTTGAACAAGATGATTCCACCAAATCAAAGAAGAGGCGAAACTTAACCCATCGATTAAGCTCTGATCATACCAAGATGATTTCTTTAAAGTAATTTTTTAGGCTTTCCAAATGGAGTTAAAGGTGTCAGATCCATGAATCTTAAAATACCAAGCAAAAAGAATGTAGAATATTATCCTTCGAACTAACCAAATCCTAAGAGAATCCAGTATTTTGAATGAGATATCAAGAAAGGTATTTCCATAGAGAATCACCATCATAATCCATTTTGTAGTGAGAAAATGCTCTGATTATATGGGTCTATAATTTACCAAGTCCTTTATTTCTTGGTTGCATACAATGTGACCATGATGTAGAAGGTATACCTTTTTATTGCCCCAGTTTAAGTAACCTAGCATTCACATTCATAACTTTTAATATTGGATAGTATTTGAGTGTCTTTCCATAAACATTTACTCGTATGCCTATTGAACCAATCCATATCTTTGGAGAAAATTTCTGACTAATCCATGTTTAAATGTAAAACTTATGCAATTTCTAAGGCACCAATTCGGTAACACATATTATCCCTACTTCTATATAGTCAAATTGCCCAACTTATATTTTATATTCTTTTGCATATATTCAAATTGTCTTGGATAGGTTGGTATTCAAGTACATTGATGCATGTAGATATTCTTGAACTGTTCTTCGAGCTCTTAATACAATCATTTTATTTAAAAAATTTTATAGTCAAAGCATGAATAAGGTATGTGTTCCTTTTATTTATAGTCAAAGCATGAATAAGGTATGTGAGAGCACGAGCATGAATAAGGTATGTGAGAGCACAGGCATGAATAAGGTATGTCATATTGTGATATATTATTAGAATCTTATAGTTGTTGACTTGCCTCTAGATCTCCATTGGTGATACTCCTGTTAGAAGCTTGCTCTACAAGTATATTACAATATTTTGTTGATTTTGGAATTATATTTTGTTGATTTTGGAATTATATATTGGATGGCTTTTAGAGTGTGGGGTTTTTCTCTAACAATGGTTTTCCCAATCTAAATCACTATGTTGTCATACACAAGTTGTTTGTGTTTATTTTTGTCAAGTTTTTGTCCCTATTGTAAAGATCTGTAAAATGTTTGCATTGACCTACTCTCATGGTTAGCGTAGGAAGTTTTTTTTCTACTTAACTTACAATATTCTTTATTGCATGCATTGAGGTTTTGGGGCTTTGGTCTTTTGGTTTGAGGAGGTAGCATGGTTTTTTTATTCATCTAACTATTTCCAGCCTAGTAGTCTTCATGAAATGGTACCATGACACATATTACGTGGTAGATATTTTTCCTTATTTGTATGGACTTGTAATTAAATTAGCTATATGAAGGGTAGATAATCCTATTGTATTATCATAGACCATGTTGTAGGATTTATTAGCTCCAGTGTGCATCTTGACATTATGTGTATTATATAACACATTGATCAACTCTACACACTTTCGACTTAGCTTTGGATGATGCATGTGAACCGTCATGTATATGCATATATAGAAGATCTTGCAAAATATTATCTCATTGGCCTTGCATATTCAAGTTGCACACCCTTTAATGATGAGACTTTAGAGGACCTTGAGTATATCATATGTCTTGTATATTTTATTGGATTAGATGTTTTCATTTTATTTCCTATTCATTACTATATGAATCATCTTCTATTGTTTATAATCATATTTGCATTGGCTCATACAATCCCCCATTTATTTATTTACAATGCATATAAGTTATTCAAGTGTCCTTATGTTGGAATGATATAATGTTAATACAAAACCCTATAAATAGTAATGTAAAACAAGATCTATTGACAATGAAGATGGGATAACAATATCAATCTGAGTACTAAAAAAGATGAGATGAATATCCTCAAGATAAAACTCCAAATATGCAATCTAAGATTCCACAAATATGGATGATATGTCTGTAAGATATAAATATGAAGTAGCAATGTTTAGAATAAATAATGATGATGGGCTAGCAATGAGGTGTTGCTACCACAAAGAGGATAATATATTCAAGATACTTGTATAAATTTATAATTTGAGAATCAACAAACAAAGATGATACATATGTATGACACAAATCCTAAATAGCTATGTCCATCCTTCTCTCACTAGTGCAGTTATTTTATTTCCTCCTGCTCAGTGATGAGTATTTCCTTGCTTGGTTTTCTCGTTTTCTCTTTTTATGAGGGATTTCATTTTTTTTATGTGGATACCTTTTCAAGCCTTGTATTGAAGACCCATCTATGCATCCATCATGTATGCAATTATCTATTATAAGGTTTTCAACTTCTCCTTAAGTTGATCTTAAGGGATGATGCATTATTTTAATTAGGAGGGGAAAACAAATGTATAGGTGAGAATGTAATTTATAGTACTAGTATGATCTAGAATAGAAAATTGAACATTAGCTTACAACTTCTACAAATTATTTGCGTTTACCTTCAATTTATTAAGATCAAGCAAATGTTAGTATCATAAACTCCAGTGAGAAAAGGGACCCATTTGGAAGAGTGTAGGATAGTGGTTTCCTAAATAGGTGCCTTATTAAGAGACACAAGATATTTACATACCTATTAAAGAAATGTTAATAGAAGAAAAAAATAGAATAATGCCCAACTTATAAAAAAAATATCTCAAATTCTTGAAAAATAATTTAGTTATATTTTTAATATTACAAATCATTAAAGGAAAGTAGTATCCCATTTAAAATATTTATTTCAATACACTTCCCTTTAAAAATTTAGTAATTTGTGAAGAAAAACTATTCACCCAAACATTATTTTAACACATGTAATTAGTTAAAATCTCCAAGATGAAATAAAAATATTATTTTTTAAAAACTTAGATTAAATAGAGTAAATTTTAAATTTAAATTGAAGTAAATTGTAAATTGAAGTTAACTAACAAAATGTACTTTGGCATCCCCCCCCTATGGGATGGATCAAAATCAATGTGGATGGGGCGGCTAAAGGGAATCCTGTGCCGGTCGGGTGCGTGGAAGTGGCTAGGAATCATATGGGTCCGCTGGTTTCTATACTAGCACTCCCTCTGGGCACCCAGTCCAACCACTTTATAGAGGCCAGCGTTGCCCACATTGGGTTACACATGGCTAAAAGAGAATGCTTTAGAAAGGTTTGGCTGGAGTATGACTCACTAAACACTGTCAATTGTCTGAATGGGCGCACGGATCCTAGCATGGCTGGAGTATGACTCACTAAACACTTGTAACATTGTCTATTTAACGACAAAGTGTTACCATTTCTCCACAAACTTGTTTGATAACAAAGAAGCACCCAGAACTAGTTATATTATTTTGTAAGCAGTTTTGGAGATTTAAAGGGTTTTTAGCCTTTATTTATTTATTTATTTATTTATTTTGAAGGTGGAATTTGGAGGAACTCTTAGTGAGTTCATATCTTCCTAGAGAATGTAGAAGTTTAGTTGTGCAAGATTTTAAATTGCTTTTGATGTTAAAGGCAATTTCATGTATTTTTCATCAATGTTAATGGATCAGTTGCACCTTTGAAGCGGACTCAGAGATGTAGCCCATAAGGGGTGAACTTGTTAGTGGTTCACAAGATAATCTTAATGTTGAAGAAGTTGTTAAGACATTGGGACTTAAGACTAAGCCTCATCCAAAACCATATCCTTTAGGATGGGTATGTGAAAATTCTACGTTACAAGTGTCTAAACAATGTAAACTCATATTTGCACTTACATCTAATTTCATTGATGAGGTAGAATTAGATGTCATACCACTAGATATTTGTGGGATTTCTTTGGGAAGTCCATATTTCTATGATAGAAAAGCTATCTTCTATAGAGAGGAAAACAAGTATCATTTGATAAAAGATGGGATTGAGTACATCGTGAGAGCCTATTGAACAAAAACCAATTTGTCTCTTATTATTATAGGACGAATGAAGAGACTTGTAATTGCTAGCAAAAATATCGTACTCATGATTGCAAAATATATGGATGGTGATAAATCCAATTCTTTCAAAGGATGTAATCATAAACATAAAGATGAATTAGTTAAGATTGTTTCTAACTATGATGAATGTTTTAGGAACCTAAAGGATTACCTCCCAAAAGAGAGATACACCATGATATTCAGTTGCAGCAAGATGATCCTCTTCCCAACATTGGTATGTAAAGGTTATCAATTATTAAGAATGAAGAAATCAAGAAGCAAGTGCAGAAGTTTCTTGAGAAAGGAGTCATTCGACCAAGTACATCTCTGTGTGGATCACCCCTTGTGTAGTTGCTTAAAAGAGATAGTACCTAGAAAATGTGTGTGGATTTTTGAGCATTGAACAAGATCACAATGAAGAATCATTATCCTCTTCCTTGTATTGATGATTTGTTAAATCAATTAAGGGATGAAATCTATTTCACTAAGACAGACTTAACAATTGTTATCATCAATTCAGAATTTCTGAATGTGAGATTTGGAAAATTGCTTTTAAAATAAAACAAGGTTTTTTTGAATGGTTAGTTATGCCCTTTTGGGTTTTTAATGTTCTTGCTACATTCATGCAAGTTATGAATGATGTATTTAGGCCATTCATAGATGATTTTGTAATAGTATACTTAGATGATATCTTGAATTTTAATAAAAATTGGGAAGATCATGTAATGCATGTTAGGAAAGTCTTGGATATTTTGGAAATGGAGAAACTATGTCTGAAGATGTCTAAATGTGAATTTGGAAAAACATATTCA
Source organism: Cryptomeria japonica (assembly GCF_030272615.1). Lineage (NCBI taxonomy): Eukaryota > Viridiplantae > Streptophyta > Pinopsida > Cupressales > Cupressaceae > Cryptomeria > Cryptomeria japonica. The sequence continues at coordinate 815,090,125 of NC_081409.1, read as the reverse complement.
ATGCATTTAGACTATATTATATGGGGTGTTGAATTTAAAATTGATCCCTCTAAAGTTGAAGCCATCACAAAATGGCCTCAGCCTAATAATGTACTTGAAGTTAGGAGCTTCCTAGGAGAAATTAAGTATTAGAGGAGGTTTATTGCTAAATTTTCATTTATTGCATCTCCTTTACATGATTTGACAAGTACTAAGTAGTTCTTTCAGTGGGGAGGCAAACAAAACAAATTCCTTGAAACTTTGAAGGTGGAAGTCAGTACAACCCCAGTTTTGGCATTGCTAGATTTACAACAACCATTTAAGATTGAGACTGATGTTGTGAGTGATTATGCCATGGGAGAAGTGTTAATACAAAGAAGGAAACAAATTTTTTACCATTCTAAGAACTTCAGTGGTGTGGTAAGAAAATATCCTACATATGATAAATAATTGTATGCTTTTGTTAAGAGTGTGAAGAAGTGGAAAGAATACTTGATGGGCAAAGAGGAAATTATCCATATAGATCAATAGCCTTTGCAATATCTTCAATCACAGTCCAAGATACAATAGTCATGACATTTTTTGGTGGATGCAATTATTACAACAATTCTATTTGGTCATCAAGTATAAGAAAAAAATATAAAATAAAGTTGCTTATATGTTATCAAGACCTTCTATTAATGCATCCATTATTCTACAACATAGTTGTTTAGCTCATCAAATTTATATTGAACAAAATGCTAGAGATGGATATTTCAAGGATGTATATGAAACACTAATCCATGGTAATCAAGTAGAAGAACTAGATTATAATTTTAATGATAAACTACTTTATCATCTAGGTAAATTGTGTATTCCAAGGGATGAAAGAGCATGTGTAAGTAGAGAAGCACATACTTCTCTCATTTCTCATCATTTTGGTGTAGGCAATACAATTGCTCAGTTGCAATGTTATTGTTATTGGACTTAGATGAATGAGACCGTGTCTGAATATTTAAAGGGATGTGTCATGTGTGCTACTATAAATCCTAGTAATAGAAAATTAGGTTTGCACATGCCCCTTACAATACCTTATCATCCATGGGAAAGTGTATCTATGAATTTTGTAGGTGGTTTACCTATGTCTAAAAAAGGACGTGATTATTTATATGTGGCAGTGGATAGATTTAGCATAATGCGTATCTTGATGCCTTGGACAAAGAAAATCATAGTAGAGAAGATTGCACATATATTATTTCAGAATGTTTGGGTTCATTTTGGTTTGCACACATCCATTGTATCTTGTCGAGATTCTCACTTACTTGGGGAGTTTGGGTCAAATTTGTGGAGGTTAATGGACACCAAGGTACAAAGAAGCACTTCTTTTCATCCACAAATTGATGGACAAATAGAAGTGGTCAACATAATCATAGCACATCTACTCCGAGGATATTGTAGCAAGCATCTTAAACTTTGGGATGAAACCTTGCATTATGTACAACATTCCTATAAGATGGACATAATGAGGCAAAGAAAGCCATAAAGTCCATCCAGAAGATCCAGTTGGTTAATCAAGTTGTGCAGGAACATTTGGACAAGAGTCAATCCAAGTACAAGGCTATACATGACAAACATCGAGTTGATCATCACTTCCAAGTTAGTGATAAAGTTTGGTTATACATCAGCAAAGAATGTCTTAAAGGTGAAAGTGAAAATCTTAAATCAATCAGGTATGGACCATTTATGATTTTGGAAAAGATTGCTGATAATGCTTTCTAATTGGATTTACCTCTATATATGCAAATGTATTTTGTTGTAAATGTTGAGAATTTAAAATTAAATGACCGTCCTAGGTAAAAGTACAAAACTGTGTCACGTTTCAAGCCAACTTATCAGCACAAGAGAATTTAAGTAATTCTAACTAAAAATTAATTTTAGTCAAACATATGATCTATAGAGATTCATTATAGCTATGTTATATATGGGCCACAAATTTTCCAACTATAGTTGTCTAGTAAATGTATATTTTATGCCACTTTGGGACTAATTACCAATATTATTTTATTTTTTGAAAAACTTAATGTTTCAACAACTCTCACTCTTAGAAATTTTTTATTTCAAATATAAAATACCCTTTTATAGATCCAAAAGTGAATTTTCCAAAAATATATATCATTGAATATTTTAATTAGTTTTTATATTTTATATTATATATTTATTGAAAGTATATCATGAGCACTAAAATATAAGGTTGAATATCTTGTGAAGGAAAAATACTAAAAATTTTTTGAATTTTTTTGAAAAAAAAAAGCACTAGTAAAAAGAGTCTATGCCAAGATGATGTAATTATTTTTTAATTTGGATAAATAATTAATAAAAAAGGTGACACCGAATGGAAAGATTTATATTTTAGTAGATACGAATTTTTCAATTTATTGAAAAATATATATACAGAAAAAATAGTTTAAAATATATTTTTGCACTAAAATTTGAAGTTATCAATATACACAAAAAAATTGAAGAAAAAAGGGTAAAATTTACTATATAAAGTGTGACTCCTCATCATGTAACTTCAATTTCAACATTTTATCAACAACTAAATTATAGTGTTTACTTTCTAAGAAAGTATATCCAAATAATTTTTTTAATTTTTTTAAAAATTACAAATATAAAATGCATAAAAGAATTTTGCATTTTATTAGTTTACATCATTTTAAAATTCAAAACATATATATCACTTTCTATTGATTCAATTTAAAAATTTGAATCAGCATTGGCCAGTTCCTTTATAAAAGTGTGACACAACTTTTTGCTTTTACGCTCCTATGATCATGGATCAAAGTGAGAATATTTTAGTTTCTTCAGTTGATGATTTTGCTTCTGAATATCTTGATCAATAGTAGGAAGATATTATTCTAGATAGAAGGATTAGGTCTTCACAATGAGGTGATGTGGAATATATTCGTGTAAGCCTCAAAGGAATGCATCCAAGTAAAGAACCATGGATATAAATTGGATGAGTGAGGGAGATGTAACCTTACCTACTTTCTAAATAAAATCAAACTTATGGTGGTCCAAAATCTTCTTCATGGGGAGGATTGATCTAGGAGGATCTTCCCACAATCGATCCAAATTGATGATTTAAAAAAAAAATGATAATATTTTGAGTTTATGGAAATGTTTTCATACTCTAGAGATCAGATCAAGAGCTTTCCTTGAATGGACTTAATCGAACACTGTATGCAAAAGTTATGGCATTCAGAAGTTGATGGAAAGACATGACTACATTAACATGTGGTTGGACTATAAAATGGCATGGCATGGTTAAAGGTTGAAAAAATGGCCAAATAAAAATTCCATATGTGGCAACAAGTGGACAAAGAAAATATGACCACATGGATGAATAAAAAAATTGGCATGTGGACCATTCAAAAATTAACACATGGCAAGTCAAATTGCAAGAATCATAAGTGGATTTTAACTCGAAACTTATCCATCATAAATAAATGGTTCTACAATTATCCCATGTGCTTCACACATGAATGGATAATAATGAAAAGAAAAATAAAGGATAATGTTGCATTTAGTAAAAAGTTTATTTTGTGCGATTTGATCCCAAGAACTACCCCACCAAATCCTCACAATTTAATCATTTTGCCATGCATTTGGATATGAGTATTAATGAGAGAAGATTTTATTTATATTGGAAATAAAGTCTAAAAAGATTGCTCACATGGGGTTTGAAAAAAGTAAGCTTTTTTAGGACCCACATGAATACTTCAACACACAACCTCCATTGGATAAGTCTTATTCTTATCCATTCTACCACATGTTTTAGATGTGTTTGCAAAAAGAAAAGATATGCATTTAAAATGCAATCTTATTGATAAAGTATAATTTAATGCAAAAGGAAGACAACAACTTGAATCCTTGCCTATTTAAAGGCAAAGTGTTACCATTTCTCCACAAGCCTGTTTGATAACAAAGAAGCACCCATAATTGGCTATATTATTTTGCTAGTAGTTATGGAGAGTTAAAGGTTTTTTAGCCTTTAAAAATTTATTTATTTATTTTGTAGGTGGAATTCGGAGGAACTCTTAGTGAGTTCATATCTTCCTCGAGAATCCAGAAGATTAGTTCTGGAGATTTTTAAATTGTATTTGACGTGAAAGGAAATTTCATGTATTTTTTATCAATTTTAATGGATCAGTTGTGCCTTTGAAGAAGACCCAAAGATGTAGCCCATAAGGGGTGAACTTTGTTATCAGCTTGTAGTGTATTCTCTATGTTTATTTCTAGTTATTCTCAATCTTTGTCATTTAAATTACTTATTGAATGGTGTTAATTCAATAAAATAGTTATGAAAAATTGAATAATGACATTTAAATTATTGAATTCAAATTAGTGTGAAAAGAATAATCTTTACCACTAATTTTGGATCAATATTATTTTTCAGATTGTATGTGCAAGTAGGTTTTTGATGGAGATACAAACTTTCAAGAGTCATAATCAACAGGCACAGATCTAGATCTAGAATTAGGACCCATACCTCTGCGACTAGAGCACCCAATTCTTTGGTCTTGGACCAGCCTGGCTAGTTCTCTAGTCCACCTCATTGTGTGATAGGTTTTGATAGATAAGATCTCAACCACTTTAATTTGGAGATCCTCAATTTCTAGCTCGGTATGGTAACAAGGATGAGAGCACCTATCGCCCTGGTCTAGCTTAGTTAGACTAAAAAATAACATTAGGTGTACATTAGAATTCTATTCTTAGATTTGTAATATTTGTCTAAGTTTATTTTTGTATCTGTGTGTTATTCTAATTAACTTAGTTACTTTTCTACATTAGATTAGCTTAGCCTGTCATTGCTTTACTTTTGACTCATTTCTCTTTCATATCAGTGAAGGAATATAAAACTTAACAGTACTCATTGACTCTCATTCACTAGAGGAAGTCAAAGTGAATAACATCCTTAGGATCTTTACTTTATGATATCCAATCAGGACATCCAAATAAGAATTGGGAATATCCTTAATTGCAGGATTTCCCTTCTACCATCTACTTATTTGGGCATCCCTCTCACGGTTGGGATTTTAGAGAGAATTAAGAGGAAATTAGTAAGGTAGAAAGGTAATATTATGAGTAGTACTGGAAAGCTTCAAATTTTATTAAAAGCCTCCCTGTGGAGTCAAACTTGTTGTTCTGAATTGGTCTGGAATGTTTAATGTGCAGAGTTATCTTGTTATGTTGTTGGTTTATTTTTTGTGTTGGTTGTTCCAAAAGTGTTTGTGTTTGGAATCTGTTGTTGATGTTGAGTGTTTTTATTATCTTCCTCGAATATAGTTTTGGTATATGTATATGATGGATTTTTTGTTCAATAACATCCTTATGTTCTCGAGGTATTGAGTCATTCATCATTGTTAGTTGTGAGATTCTATGTTTGACCAATCCTTAGATCTGAATATGATTTGTTGAAGCATTTTGTATATTTTATGAGTCTCAACTTATCATGTGAACATCTAGATTTGAGTTATTTGCATTGAAGAGCTTGTCCTAATCATTAATTATTTATATGGATGCATAGCATATGGATATGTTTTTGGTTATGTTTTCATGATTGCATATTGGTGAATTGGTCTTTGGCAGATGTGTTTCATTCCCCTATTTCTCTTAGAGTGGATTATCTTGTGTTTTTTTGGTTCAAAAAGTATATTTTGATTTAGGTCAACTTGGTTCAAGCTTTGATGATATATCTTGTAAATAATGCATATGTGTGTTTGAGCTAAGTGTGAGACGTAAGTGTAGATGATGTGGTGAATAGAGAATATTAGAGGAACTTTGAGCAATGAAGAAGAGTTGTGTTCAAATGATATGCAAGTTATTGAGACTGTGACAAAGAGTTGAGATAGAGTGTTGGTAGTTGAGATTAGATTGTGTGTTGATGTCGGTCACTTGATGTAGAGTTAAAGGACACCTTCATAATTAGGAGATCCTTCTTTTTAGATCATTTTCCCATATATTGTCTTGAGTGAAATTAGCTTTAGGTTTTGTAAGTCACCTTTATATCTTGTCCCATGTGTAGTTATCCTTGGTGTGCAAGTCTATAACAGTGAGCTCCCTTTTGTAATAATTTATATTTATATTAGACATATTCTTATGAGTAGGTTCCCACTATGGTTTTTTCCTATTTGGGTTTTCCACATAAATTTTTTTTTTTTCATGTGTTATTTATTAATTGTTTGTGTTACATTAATTATTTGTTTGGATTGATTCACCCCTTCTCTCAGTCTTGCCTTGGGTTCAATAGATGCTATGGCCAACGACTATGTGTGTCTTCTATTCTTCGCCCTTCATCTTTCCATTTCATCCTAGATAGCCTTTAGGGAGGCATTGTGATTACCAATCATATTCCTATAAGCAACATTGACCTCCTCAATTTTCTCTTTGAAGGCCTCTTGAGTTTTCTTAACCTCTTCTAGCTCAAGCTTGCTACCTGCCATGTTAAGCTTGGAATCCATATCATTAATCTTATTGCCCACCAATTTCCCACTACTCCATCATGCTAATAATCACTGACAATTTTCCAAACCCTTTTCTCATCCAAATCACCCACCCAAGTGTTGGCCTTGGCCTTATCCTTGCCTACTCCTTCCAGCTAATTGATCTTTGTAATGGACACATTCATTTGAGTGAAGAGATATTTAATCAAATCTTCCTATCTTTGAACATTTTCATGCAGGTCCTTCCCAATATTAGCCAATACCAAGATACTTCTCGAAGGGTTGGGCATATTAAAGAAGGGAGGGATTGAGTGGGGAGGGCTAGGGTTACCATCCCCTTTAGCAAGGGATTAGTTTGACCCTTAAGCATCCAAGGAATCTAAATCCTCTAAGGAAAGATACTCAAAAATAAAATCATCCTCTATCAAATTAACCATGCTTGTTGCAATTCAGCGTGAGCATCCACATCTTGGTTCTTCTTTGTTGCAACAATGGCCTTAAATTTGGCCATTCTAGCAATTTGTTCCCTAGTGGGAATTTTATAGCCTGAATGAGGAATAATTTATTACCCAAAATTGGAGGGGTGACAATTAGGTCAACAAACAGATCGGAGTCATAGGTAGACCCAACTGTAATTTCCGAAGTGTTTATAATTTATGAAGTTTGTGGCCAAAGCTAGAGAGCCACCTTGACAATGATGACTCAAGACAAATAAACTAATTTGAAAATTTCTCACATGTTTAAAAAGGAGGTAATTCTCAAGGTTTTAATGTTTACATAATTTTTTGATCAGCTTGAAGATCCACCTTGACAATTATATGTACAATATTTTATAGATATAAATATTATAATTTAAAATCATCTAAAAGATAGACAATCTAGTTTGAAAACTTCACAATTGTACCAAAAAAAGTTAGTTATAAAGAGATGGTAATAAGAAAAGTGGATCATAAATAATTTAAAACATGTCATAAGCCATAGTTTTTTTTCTATTAGAAAAACTTGTTTAAACTATGACACTCTAACAAATATTAGCATTAAATGTTTGCTAACTTTGAATTTAGATATTGAAAAACTCTCATTGTAATGAATTAACTTGATATATTTATGAAGTATCATTATTTGAAAAATTACATGATTAATGTACTATTAAAAAATACATCTTAAAATTTTACCTATAACACAAAGTAATGCATCATACATAAATATAAGTAAATTTATAAGAAAAAAACAATAATCTAATGAAGATGTAAAGAAATAAATATTAAAAGGCCTCACATAAACCAATCTCTCTCACCCCGTCATAAAAAATAAATGAAATATTTCTCAAAAATATGATAATATTTGAAAAATAAAATTAATAATTTTGAAATGAATTTTATGTATCTATGTATCTATGTATCTATGTATCTACGTATGTCTACATGTGTTTATATAAAATTATCTATAAATATGTCTCATGTCTCTTGCATAATTCTTTAATAAAAATACATGAATTGTAATGCCCCACCAGGAACCCTAAAGGAATGCAACACTACAAGGAAACTAAAGGGTGAAATAATTTATTTTTTAAAGATTAAATGCATTAATTATAACATTGCACGTATAATAACATAAGTGGAAGTTTAACAATGGCATCCTAAAGGGATACCAATGAAGATTACTTCATAACTAAAAATAGCACCATAATGTTAATCCAATTATCAATCTAATTAAAGAACTCAATTGCAATTAAATTACATCATGTTTATAAACTGAATTGCACATGAAAAGATTTAAAGTGATACAATATATTGATTTCAAATGAAGCATTTACACATAGGCATAAAGATAACTGAATTAACATACATTCCACTGAATTAAGATATAATACTCAATAATTACATGACTTCCATAAGCACAGATGAAATACATAATTACATTGCCAAGGTTACAAAGTTTATTGATACAATGACCACATGGGTCCCAAAGGTACAATATCAAGAACATGCGCTGATACACAAATCACAAACCAAGGTACACCGGTGAAGCCAATCGTCGGATGAAGGTAGGAACAAGAATATCCGATGGGAAGTGGCACTAACACCTGACCATGTGACCCCAAAATGGAACCACCCCACCATGCTAGGAGATAGCAGAAGACCCTCAAGCAAGCAAAATAGGACAAGGACAACAATACAACATGACTCCGCTATACTCATGTGGCTCAACTTGCAACATACTAGTGACCCTAAAGAGAGAGTGTCATCACATGGCTTAAGATGGTTACCCTAGGTAGGCCTTCATAGGTCCTGGCCCCCATCCTGGGTTATCTTGGTAAGCTTTCCCGAACCCCTGGCTCCATCTAAGCATCATGCGGACCCTACCAACCTTTCGAGAAGACAAGGTGATAGGTTTGCCATTCCAGACCTTCCCACAACACCTTGAACCTATACAAGCACTCAACCATGGTTGGGGTACAATATCTTAATTAAATTGATAAATACCCACCCCCTAATCAATTTTTAGGTTATCACTTGTTAACTGACTTTCAAGGGGTTATCCTGCCCACCACTTCAGGTGTGGCCCCCGCTTAAAAGCCACTCTCTCTCCTAGGACACTAACAGGAAAGGTCTCTCTATGAGAACTCTATGGCGAAACTGATAGCCATATCTAATCCTGACATACCACAGGTGAAGGATTCACAGTCACTAACCCAAGATTGACCATTTGGAAAGATAGCACACAATAACTCACATCCACAGGGTTTATACAATGACACTTGACTAAGGGGGTATACATCATATGACATAATGACAACTCAGTAGAATTGCAACAAAATTTAAACTTGACTACAATTACTATTAACACGAGATCCTAAAATAGGCAATCTTTTCTTTAAACAATCAAAGAATAAAATACTTGCAATAAAGATTTTCCAAAAATTAAGAAAATACATCTATATTAATATAAAGAAGTCACATTTAAAACATATATATATTAAAATAAAGATTTAATATCCCAACAAAACATATTTTAAAACCCCAAATAAATAGACATATTTAAATACATAATAATCTATTTATTGCTATTTTATTATTATTATGTTTTTATATTAAAAAAATAATAATAAAAAAAAAAACAAATATTAATTAAACTATTTAATACTTGAAGAAAAACAAAAAAAACAAGAAAAACAAAACAAAACAAAATAATGAAAAAAAATAATGTGGTAGCAGCAAGTCTGCTACCCCATATATGAGGTAGTAGTGCTACTGCTATCCCCACGTATGGTGAGAGTAGCAAGCTCTTGGGGGGGGTGTGGCTGGGTTGAGCCCATCTAAATTTTTTTTAATTTTAAATTAAATATAAAAACTTCAGAGATTTTAAAATCTTAGTCAATTTTGTTTAAACAATTTTTTTTTAACAGAGATATTAAAATTTTCATTTCCCCACTCTGAGACAACAGAGTTAAATAAAACACAATAGACTAATTACTGGTAAAGAATTTTACCATAAAACACAATCTCTGAGACAAACTAGAGATGGAGAATACCACCATAAACCAAACAATTTCATTCCCAAAGCCAAATTTGCTGGAAACTAAATTCATTGACATTCCCCAGATCGATTTTTTTGCCAAAAGCAAGATTGGACAAAGAGGAATTAAACTCAAAATTTCTCTAATTTTGAAAATTACGAGGAAGAAATTTTTAAACAAATAAAGGCACAAGGGGGAAATCTTGGTACAACACTCGTTTAATCAATCTTTTTACAACATCTAGAAGAAGGGAAAGAAGCATAGATTTTTAAAACAAACAAAGTAGAAATAATCCAACCTATAGAGCTTCCTCGAAGAAATTTGTGAGCTTCAATCCTGCAACAGATTACCGGACCAAAACAAGCATCCTCTTCCAAAAATATTTACAGGGATAAATAGGAAAAATATTTTAACCTAAACTTTTAGGTTGAAATATTTTTCTCACCCAAAAACATTTAAATAATGAAATTGACTTTATCTATTTTCCTTCAAAAGTAAATGGGAATTTCTTCTTTTTTTGAAAAAATACATTTTTTTCCATCATGAAATTTAATTAACTTTTTCAACAAAAGTAAAAATCAATAATTTAACTCTATTTTTATTTTTCTTTAAATCTAACAGTAATAGAACTAACTTTATTTATTTTATTTTTTTATATGATTTAAATATAGTTACTTTTCCAAAATAGAGGAATTATTAATTTAAATCTAATAACTTCACTCAATTAGCTAAGTCCATAGCACTAAGGCATAATGATGCACAAATTACTTATACCAACTATGAAATGCCGATTAAAACTCGAATAAATAATTGAACCCACTAGGGCACGCAAACTGAGAAAACCACAAGACTCCAACAAAGCCAAATGAACAAGACTCGAAGGCCACACAAAAAGGAATGGATAGCCAACTAATGACACTCACATGAGTAGACTGAGGATAAGAATTAGGGTCAATAGCTATCTCCTCCACTCCCATCAGACATATAAGGCACACTCAGACCTATGAAGCTAGGTGGAGATGATACCCCGTACCTACCTGATACTTGTACCAGTAATATACTGCATCATCAAACCACACATGCATATATACAAATATAGAATACACGACATACACACTGATGAAGGAGAATTGTGATGTTCCCTGTCTCACCGGAGTGAGTGAAGGAAAATCATCCCCTTGCATCCAATACAATTGCAAACACGTAACATATAATTACACATTGCATAGATAAAGTAAAGTGTGAATAGATAGCAATAATCCATAAAATACCATAAATCACCAGTACTGAAATACTATAAATAAAGTATGCATCCCATATCCAGATAAAGCATGATACAATATAAAATACATCTGAATAATGTTTAGTAGTAATGTATCAATGTTTCGAATCACACTCCATGATTCATCATCAGGATGAAGAGAATTCCCAAGACATGAAAGATGTTGAGATGTAGATTTGAGGCAGAATATAAAGAGGAGAGGGGTGGGGGAAGGCACGACAAACAAGGAGAGAGGAAAGAGAAAAGGAAAAGACCACCTGAAGTATGGGAGACCTAAAAAACTCCAAGGAATAAACCACCCACCGAAAAGAAAAAAGGAAAGCCCAGCATCACAATCAAAACCACTAAAAACCACAAAAGAAGAAAAGAATATGGGACAAAAATTAAAAACTAAAAGAATAAATAAATGAATACAAATACATAACAGAATATACACAAATGCATAAACCAAAAGACAAAAATCCAGAAACAGATAAGAAAAGAGAAATTTACAATTCCAAAAGACAAGAGCATATAAACACACGAAGAGGTCTGAAAGCAAATATAAACTAGAAAATAAACAAAAAGGAAAATAGACCAAAGGGGGAGAGGGAGATGCACAAATGAAGAAGAAAGAGGGGGAGAAGTCAAGGAGGGGGGCGGGGATGACGCTGGAGGGCCAAAAGAAGAGGGTGCCACGAGATGCTAAGGTTTAACACATCGTCTCGATTAAGATTGGATGGGTGCTGAATGATAGCAATGGCCTCTTTAACTTTCCTCTTGAAAAAGTTGTTCTCCCTACACAATACCTGAGTGTCCTCCAAACAGATATGATGCTTGGTAGTGGTTGAATGCTCGGCTAAGGCTGATTTGAGGGCACGTTCATGCTTAATGTTGGCACTGTGCTCTTTTATTCGAGTCATGAACGAACGACCTGTTTCTCCAATGTAAGGAGTTCCATAGGAGCATACAATCTTGTATACACCTGACTCTGGAAAGGCATCCGTAGTGTCCTTAAGCGGTGGGGCATGCCTCTTGATGGTGGAAACAGGTTTGAAGGCACAACGGAGACCTTTTTTCACAAGGATTTTTGAGATTTTGTGAGAAATGCCTTCAACATAAGGGAGAGAGACAAACGGGGCCTGCGATGGAGAGGGCACGGGATTCGAGATGGAAAGGAAATGAGATTTGGCTTGGAGGAAGGCCCTAGTGTTCTGCTTGTTCGAGTAGCCATTCCAAAGGAAGACTTGACGAAGATGGGAGAGCTCTTGGTCTAAGTTATCCTTATCACAAATCCGATGGGCTCTTAAAGCCAATGTTTTGAGGATCCCAACTTTCTGGCTATGGTGGTGATGAGAAGACGAATGAAGATATAAGTCAGTGTGGGTAGTTTTGCGAAACACCTGACGACCAAGGGATCCGTCAGGCTTTTTACAGATTAAGACATCAAGAAAAGATAAACGGTTGTTGGATTCAAGTTCTTTGGTGAAGGTAATAGACAGAAAAATGTTGTTGAGGTGAGTATGAAATTCCTCTAACATGTCCAAGCTGTGGGGCCAACATACATTGGTGTCATCCATATATCATTTCCACCATTTTGGCTTGAGGGGGAAAGAATGTACGGCCACCTCTTCAAAATGTTCCATGAATATGTTGGCAATGACCGGCGAGAGAGGGGAGCCCATGGCTACTCCGTCAACCTGTTCATAGATAACGTCTTGGAAGGTGAAGAAGGTTGACCTTAAGCAAAGTTCCACCAAAGAGGCGATTTCCTCATTGACCTTAAGCTTGACAATCTCTATGGAGTCTAGAATAGGGACCTTGGTGAAGAGGGACACCACATCGAAGCTCACAAGCGTGTCTTGAGGGTCCAACTTGGTGTCCTTGATAAACTGAACAAATTGGTTGGAATCTTTGATGAAGGAGTTGGAGTTACCAACAAGCGGGGAGATTAATTTGGCAAGAAACGTGGCTAACTTGTAAGTCGGAGACCCAATGGTATCGACAATGGGTCTCAAAGGAATGTTGGCTTTATGAATTTTTGGGACCCCATATATACAAGGGGTCACTTCCTTAGACGGAAGAAGACGAAGTTTGGTAGAATCATCCAATGAGGAATTGGAAATAGCAGATCTAACTGCCTTCAAAATCTTAGGGCACGGGTTACGAGACAAAATTTTGTAACTACTGGAATCCGAGAGGAGGATTTCCATTTTGGCCAAGTAATCTAGTTTGCTCATAATGACCGTGGCATTGCCTTTGTCAGCTCTTGAGATGATAAGGTCATTATTATGCATCAGATTATTAAAGGCCAACAGCTCAGCTTTAGGGATGTTGAATTTAGGAGGTTTAGAATAACGGAGCTCTACAGCACAATCTTGTCTGACCTCTTCAGCAATATCAAGGGGAAGGGTACGCACCACAATTTCGATCTCGATGAGGAAGTCGATGTGCGGAACGTTGCGGGGAGTCAAGGCAAAGTTAAGACCTCGCTTGAGGAAGTTAAAAGCGAGAGGATCAATGTGGGTGGGAGAGAGGTTGACAACAAGTTTGGATTCCCAATTGCTAATGGGGTTAAGGATAGGAGTTGGCCTAGGAAGAGGGCCGAGATCCAAGGCGGGGGGTGGGGGGGCTGAAAAGACATTAGGACAAGACTGCAAGGAATGGGATGAGTTCACAATAAGGGGAATGGTCGGGCAAGGTTTACATGGAGGAAGATGAGCCACGGAGGATGTGTCCACCTCCTCCGCAGGAAGAGCCGGTTGTGGTTGGACACATGAGCTTGAAAGACTAACTTCACGTGCCTAAATCGGGTGATGTGACAGAGAGGGAGTGGCTCGAGGTTGGAAAAGTTTGCAAGCTACGCAACCACAACAACAAGAAATGGCAGAGCAATTAAAGCAGAAGGCACGAGATTGGATAAACGAGGAGGAGGACAGCGTACCAGGAGTTGACCGAGGAGAGCCGTTGCTGAGGAGCCGTTGGTAAGTTGCAGGTTGAGCGATGGCGACGGACGGATCCAGAGGTGTGGCTGCATCTCCAATCTCCACGGTGAAATCTACTGCGGCCTCAGGGAACTTGATAAAATGCTAGAGCGGACAGGAGTGGAGGGGAAGAATCGAAGACTGCAAGACACCCGTTTCTGCCAAGTTGATAGACGCCTGGGGAGAAAGAACATGGTGGACCACCGTTTCTGCTGTAATCTCAAGGGCGAGGTGATCAGGATCCTCTGGAGGAGTCGAAGACCTATCGCTGTTCCCCCGAGCCTGGAGGAATCAAACTAGCAAAGAGAGTTGCAGATTTGGCTTTTCTTAAAAGGTGCAGAGACTGTCGTTTGATCCCCTCCTTCGTGAAAATATCTCACCATCTTTGGAGTCCCTACACCAAAACCATATTCTCTCGGGCATGTCTTTCTCTGCTCAGATCAGTCATTAAATCCACAAGGAGAACTATTGATTTCTTAAATTCCAGGTTACTTCCTCTGCATCTGGAACTTGCTTCATCTCTTCGACCTGATCTATGGCTTCGCTTAGACCTGACATCTTACGCAAGGGCTTCGGGCCACAAAGAAGAGTGCAGCAAAAGACAGAAGAGGAAATTTTTCAATCTCCAGCGCCGTCAACAAGGGAGACATTCCTCTTCTTCATCTGGCCTATGTTTTCCAGCCTCCTCTACTCCTCATCACTCATCACCATCTCTGTCTAACCCCCACACTTCGGTTTCTCCTCCTACCACCTTCTCTCTTCCTCCACCCCCTCCTTCCCTCTCGGTTGACCCAGCTCCCTCTTCTCGCAGTTCATGCTCGGCCCCAGCTCGGGACTCTTCCACCTCGAATCTGTCTCTAGCAGAGAGTGCAGAAGCCACTACCCTCCTTTTTCTTAACTGCGAGGCATCCATAGACCAGGCTCGAGGGAACAACGATAGGTCTTCGACTCCTCCAGAGGATCCTGATCACCTCGCCGTTGAGATTACAGCAGAAACGGTGGTCCACCACGTTCTTTCTCCCCAGGCGTCTATCAACTTGGCAGAAACGGGTGTCTTGCAGTCTTCGATTCTTCCCCTCCACTCCTATCCCCTGCAGCATTTTATCAAGTTCCCTGAGGGCGCAGTAGATTTCACCGTGGAGATTGGAGATGCAGACACACCCCTGGATCCGTCCGTCACCATTGCTCAACCTGCAACTTACCAATGGCTCCTCAGCAACGGCTCTCCTCGGTCAACTCCTGGTACGCTGTCCTCTTCCTCGTTTATCCAATCTCGTGCCTTCTGCTTTAATTGCTCTGCCATTTCTTGTTGTTGTGGTTGCATAGCTTGCAAACTTTTCCAACCTCGAGCCACTCCCTCTCTGTCACATCACCCAGTTCAGGCACGTGAAGTTAGTCTTTCAAGCTCATGTGTCCAACCACAACTGGCTCTTCCTGCGGAGGAGGTGGACACATCCTCCGTGGCTCATCTTCCTCCACGTAAACCTTGCCCAACCATTCCCCTTATTGTGAACTCATCCCTTTCCTTGCAGTCTTGTCCTAATGTCTTTTTAGCCCCCCCACCCCCCGCCTTGGATCTCAGCCCTCTTCCTAGGCCAGCTCCTATCCTTAACCCCATTAGCAACTGGGAATCCAAACTTGTTGTCAACCTCTCTCCCGCCCACATTGATCCTCTCGCTTTTAACTTCCTCAAGCGAGGTCTTAACTTTGCCTTCACTCCCCGCAATGTTCCGCACATCGACTTCCTCATCGAGATCGAAACTGCGGTGCATACCCTTCCCCTTGATATTGCTGAAGAGGTCAGACAAGATTGTGCTGTAGCGCTCCGTTATGCTAAACCTCCTAAATTCAACATCCCTAAAGCTGAGCTGTTGGCCTTTAATAATCTGATGCATAATAATGACCTTATCATCTCAAGAGCTGACAAAGGCAATGCCATGGTCATTATGAGCAAACCAGATTACTTGGCCAAAATGGAAATCCTCCTCTCGGATTCCAGTAGTTACAAAATTTTGTCTCGTAACCCGTGCCCTAAAATTTTGAAGGCAGTTAGATCTGCTATTTCCAACTCCTCATTGGATGATTCTACCAAACTTCGTCTTCTTCCGTCTAAGGAAGTGACCCCTCGTATATATGGGGTCCCAAAAATTCATAAAGCCAACATTCCTTTGAGACCCATTGTCGATACCATTGGGTCTCCGACTTACAAGTTAGCCGCGTTTCTTGCCAAATTAATCTCCCCGCTTGTTGGTAACTCCAACTCCTTCATCAAAGATTCCAACCAATTTGTTCAGTTTATCAAGGACACCAAGTTGGACCCTCAAGACACGCTTGTGAGCTTCGATGTGGTGTCCCTCTTCACCAAGGTCCCTATTCTAGACTCCATAGAGATTGTCAAGCTTAAGGTCAATGAGGAAATCGCCTCTTTGGTGCAACTTTGCTTAAGGTCAACCTTCTTCGCCTTCCAAGACGTTATCTATGAACAGGTTGACGAAGTAGCCATGGGTTCCCCTCTCTCGCCGGTCATTGCCAACATATTCATGGAACATTTTGAAGAGGTGGCCGTACATTCTTTCCCCCTCAAGCCAAAATGGTGGAAACGATATATGGATGACACCAATGTATGTTGGCCCCACGGCTTGGACATGTTAGAGGAATTTCATACTCACCTCAACAACATTTTTCCGTCTATTACCTTCACCAAAGAACTTGAATCCAACAATCGTTTATCTTTTCTCGATGTCTTAATCTGTAAAAAGCCTGACGGATCCCTTGGTCGTCAGGTGTTTCACAAAACTACCCACACTGACTTATATCTTCATTCGTCTTCTCATCACCACCATAGCCAAAAAGTTGGGATCCTCAAAACATTGGCTTTAAGAGCCCATCGGATTTGTGATAAGGATAACTTAGACCAAGAGCTCTCCCATCTTCATCAAGTCTTCCTTTGGAATGGCTACTCGAACAAGCAGATCACTAGGGCCTTCCTCCAAGCCAAATCTCATTTCCTTTCCATCTTGAATCCCGTGCCCTCTCCATCGTAGGCCCCGTTTGTCTCTCTCCCTTATGTTGAAGGCATTTCTCACAAAATCTCAAAAATCCTTGGGAAAAAAGGTCTCCGTTGTGCCTTCAAACCTGTTTCCACCATCAAGAGGCATGCCCCACCGCTTAAGGACACTAGGGATGCCTTTTCAGAGTCATGTGTATACAAGATTGTATGCTCCTGTGGAACTCCTTACATTGGAGAAATAGGTCATTCGTTCATGACTCGAATAAAAGAGCACAGTGCCGACATTAAGCATGAACGTGCCCTCAAATCAGCCTTAGCCAAACTTTCAACCACTACCAAGCATCATATCTGTTTGGAGGACACTCAGGTATTGTGTAGGGAGAACAACTTTTTCAAGAGGAAAGTTAAAGAGGCCATTGCTATCATTCAGCACCCATCCAATCTTAATCGAGACGATGGGTTAAACCTTAGCATCTCGTGGCACCCTCTTCTTCTGGCCCTCCAGCGTCATCCCCGCCCCCCTCCTTGACTTCTCCCCCTCTTTCTTCTTCATTTGTGCGTCTCCCTCTCCCCCTTTGGTCTATTTTCCTTTTTGTTTATTTTCTAGTTTATATTTGCTTTCAGACCTCTTCGTGTGTTTATATGCTCTTGGCTTTTGGAATTGTAAATTTCTCTTTTCTTATCTGTTTTTGGATTTTTGTCTTTTGGTTTATGCCTTTGCGTATATTCTGTTATGTATTTGTATTCATTTATTTATTCTTTTAGTTTTTAATTTTTGTCCCATATTCTTTTCTTCTTTTGTGTTTTTTAGTGGTTTTGATTGTGATGCTGGGCTTTCCTTTTTTCTTTTCGGTGGGTGGTTTATTCCTTGGAGTTTTTTAGGTCTCCCATCCTTCAAGTGGTCTTTTCCTTTTCTCTTTCCTCTCTCCTTGTTTCTCATGCCTTCCCCCACCCCTCTCCTCTTTATATTCTACCTCAAATCTGCATCTCAACATCTTTCATGTCTTGGGAATTCTCTTCATCCTGATGATGAATCACGGAGTGTGATTCGAAACGTTGATGGAAAAATATTCACACAATCGAATCCAGAAAAAAATACACTAGAAATGCAAAATGGATTGTGGAAATCTCATAGCTTTAAGTAATGTATCAACTGAAAAGTAAACTGCAACAAAATATTAGTCTAATAAGTCTGATCGAGAAGGGGTACTACATTCTCCCCCCCAAAACTAGGCTTACTCCTAGAAGCCTAAAACAGATAAGAATAGAGCTCTCTCATCTTCGCTGCATCCTCCCAAGTCATCAAGGTCTCATCATTTGGGTCCCATAGAACCCTTAGCTGGTCGATGGTGTGACCCCTGAGCATCAAATCCCAACACTGAAGAATTCACACGGGCTCCATGGAAAGCTACTCGTCCTCGACCTACAAAGTGTTCCAATCAAGAACATGTGTTGCATCAAGGTGATAAGTTCAAAGAACTGAAACATGAAAGACATTGTGGATGCAGGATAGACTTGGTGGCAAGGCAAGATGGTAGGGAATAGGTCCTATCCTCTCAAGGATCTCAAAAGGGCCAACAAAACAAGGTGCCAACTTAGAACCCTTTCCATAATGGATCGGACTCTTTTGCAGACACACTCTCAAGAACACATGGTCGCCAATAGAAAACTGGAAATCTACCCTATGAGCATCTGTATACTTCTTCTGCCTATCATTTGCAACTACCAAATGCTCACTAATCCGCTCAACCTGCTACTCCATTTCTTGAAGAATATCCGGTCCTATAAGCACCCTATCCTCTAACTGATCTTAACTCAAAGGAGTACGGCAAGGATGACCATACAATGCTAGAAAGGGAGACATACCTATGGAGCTATGATATCCATTGTTATAAGCAAAATCCACTAAATAAATATAATCCTCCCAACGTGACTGTTGGTCCATAACATACATGCGAAGCATGTCCTCTAAAACCTGATTCACACGCTTAGTCTGACCATTTGTCTCTAGATGATAAGCTGAATTGAAGTTCAACTGAGTCTCCAAAGCATGCTGAAGTGAGGTCCATAATTCTAAGGTAAAGATAGGATCTCTATCAGAAATTATCCACCTTGGAATCCCATGCAATCTCACCACTGCTGCCATATAGGAAACTCGAATAGGAACAAAATGAGCAACCTTGGTTAACCTGTCAACAATGACCATGATGGCATCATGTCGATGTGAAGAAATAGGCAACCCGGCAATGAAATCCATGGAAATGATGTCCCATTTCCAATCCGGTACTATTTTAGGCTGTAAAAGCCCTGCCAGGTGCTGATGCTCCACCTTCACTCACTGACATTCTAAACACTTTGACATAGAATCAGCAATGTCATGTTTCATGCCAGCCCAATGATAAATCTGTCTAAGATCTACGTACATCTTCTTGACACTTGGATGTGCCAAATAAGGTGCACGATGGGCCTCAGTCATGATCATAGTGAGAAGACCCTCCAAAGGAGGTACATAGATCCGAACAAGATGATGACGAAGACCATCTGCCTCAAAGTTATTACCAGAAAACCTACCCTCTAAAGGCCTTTCGGACTCCAACATGGCTCTAAGATCCTGATACCAAGAATCCTAAGGAGGAACTCCAAGAATTCTCTGTCTCAAGTCCACTCCAAGGGACAATGCTGAAACTTCATGTCACCTATGACTCAAAGCATCTACCACTATGTTCTCTTTCCCTTGAATATATTGAACCTCAAAATCATACTCATAGAGGAATTCCATCCACCTTTGCTGTCGAGCATTTAAGTTCGGTTGTGTGAAGATATAATGCAAACTGTGGTGATCACTATGCAGCTCAAACCAACACCCTAACAGAAAGTGGCACCATCTAACCAATGCATGCACTACAGCTACCAACTCCAAATCATGAACTGGATAGTTCAACTCATGGTCCTTGAGTTTGCGAGACTCATAGGCAACCACACGTCCATCCTGCATAAGAAATGCACCTACACTTTCTAAAGAGACATCTGTACATACCATAAAATCTCTGGATGGATCAGGGACTGCCAAAATCGGAGCACTAACAAGGAGTTCCTTCAAGGTACGAAATGTTGACTCACACTGCTCTGACCAAACAAACTTCTTCCCTTTCCTCTGAAGAGAAGTAATCGGGTGACCTATCAGGGAAGAACCCTGAACAAAGTGTTGGTAATATCCAACCAAACCCATAAAAATCCAAACCTCTGAAACATTGGTCGGTGCTAGCCAATCCACTATGGTTTGTACCTTTGAAGCATCCACAGATACACCCTCTCCCGAAACCACATGACCAAGATAGTTCACCTCGGTTTGGAAGAAATCACACTTTGTCAAATTGGCATAAAGTTGATTCTCCCTCAAGCACTGCAATACCTGTCGTAAGTGACCCTCATGCTCTTCCATAGATCTAGAATAAATCAATATGTCATCCAAGAACCCAAGGACAAAATGATCCAGGTAGGTGCAAAAAACCCCATTCATGAGGCACATGAAAATTGAAGCCGCATTTGTCAACCCAAATGACACCAGTGTGAACTTATAGTGACCATAACAAGTACGGAACGTTGTCTTATGAATGTCTGCATCATGAATGCGCAACTAATGATACCAAGATTTCAAAGCAATCTTAGAGAACACCTTGGCTACCTTCACCTGATTGAAAAGATCATATATACAAGGCAATGGGACTTGATTCCGGATGGTTACCTTATTCAATTGTCTGTAATCAATGCATAACCGAAGAGAACCATCCTTCTTCTTAACAAAGATAACAGGCGCACCCCAAGGAGAGACACTAGGATGAATGAATCCCTTGGCCAACAATTCCTCCATCTGCAACTTCATCTCACTCAATTCCTGAGTAGTCATCCTATATGGAGCTCTCGAAATAGATTCCGCATCGGGAACCAAGTCAATGCAAAAGTCTATGTGTCACTTCGGAGGCATACCATGAATCTCCAATGGAAACACATCAGCATACTCTCAAAGAATAGGGTGACCAAAAAGAGAGATTTATTGACTCTCTCCCTCATCCATATCCTCAAGAATAACTACAAAAAGTTGGCATCCTCGATAAATACACTGCTTAAGTTGCATAGTAGAAATCATATGTAAGGATATCGAGCTCTGAACTCCAACGATCCCCACTTTCCTGCCATGGTAATCTAAACACTCTACTATCTTCTAATGACAGTCCACATGAGCACGGTGAGATGATAGCCAATCCATCCCCAACACTACTCCATAGGCCCCAAAGGAATGAGTGGAAGCTCAACAGAAGTCACAAAGGGTCCTAGGTCCAACTCACAACTAGGAACAAAGGCATCTACAAACACGCGCACCCCAGTAGCCAACTCTACTTGGCACCTATCTGCCTACTTAGCAAATGTGAGCCCACACTACTCCATAATGGATGAAGAAATGAATGAATCTGAAGCACCAGAGTCAAAAAGGACAGAGATAGGAATACCACACAACACACCTGCGGCCTTAATAACTATCCGCTGATGCTTGACATGGCGGTCATCAATTACTGCAAACACTCTATGGGATCTACCAACATACTGCTTAAGCTCATAGAATCTGTGCTCGAACTGGTCAATTGACATCTGAAACTGCCGCAAGGCGTAGAACTTGTCTGCCCAAGTTTGCCTCCACTAAGGTGAGAGAAAGTGTGACCTGAATCTCTCTAAGAATATCTCCCAAGAAATGGTGTTGATGTAAACACTTACCTTCTCCTCCTCCAATCTCCACTAGATTGAAGCAAAGTTGTCGAGATGCATAATGGCACATCTCACTCTAGTGTTGCTACTATATGGAAACATAGCGAAACACCTATCCAAACTGATCAGCCAAGTTTCTACCTCAAGACCTGTGCCTCGACCATCAAAGAAGGGAGGGTTGGTTCTCATTAAGTCCCTAATGTGGCCCATGGGAGTTGGGTCCTAGTCAGCTAGGACCTCCCTCCTTCTGGGAGACCTCTCTCTCTTTCCTCTAGAACCTACTGATGCAACTCCCCAACCTGAGCATGGATAGGCTACTCACCCTTAGCGTTAGGGCCTAGCCTAGCTACAACCTCCTGAAACATCTATCTTAGCTCTTCCCTTTCGAGACATAATTACATGACTTCCATAAGCATAGATGAAATACATAATTATATTGCCAAGGTTATAAATTTTACTGATACAATGACCACATGGGTCTCAAAGGTACAATATCAAGAACATGAGCTGATATACGAATCACGAACCAAGGTACACTAGCAAAGCCAATCCTCGCATGATAGTATGATGAAGAATATCCTATGGGAAGTGGCACTACCACCTGACCATGTGATCCCAAAATGGAACCACCCCACCATACTAGAAGATAGCAGAAGACCCTGAAGCAAGCAAAACAGGATAAGGACAATAGTACGAAATGACTCCACTATACTCATGTGGCTCAACTTGCAAAATACTAGTGACCCTAAACAAAGAGTGTCATCACATGGCTTAAGATGGTTACCCTAGGTAGGCCTCCATAGGTCCCGACCCCCACCCAGGGTTATCCTAGTAACCTTTTCCAAACCCTCGGCTCCATCTAAGCATCATGCGGACCCTACCAACCTTTCATGAAGACAAGGTGATAGGTTTGCCATTCCAAACCTTCCCACAACACCTTGAGCCTATACAAGCACTCAACCATTTGTGAGGTACAATATCTTAATTAAATTAATAAATACCCACCCCCTAATCAATTTTTAGGTTATCACTTGTAAATTGACTTTCAAGGGATTATCCTGCCAACCACTTTGGGTGCGGGCCCTGCTCGAATGCCACGCTCTCGCCTAGGACACTAACAAGAAAGGTCTCTCTATGAGAACTCTATGGCGAAACTGACAACCATATCTAATCCTGACATACCACAGGTGAAGGATTCACAGTCACTAACCCAGGATTGACCATTTGGAAACATAACACACAATGGCTCACATCCACAGGGTTTATACAATGACACCTGACTAAGGGGGTATACATCATATGACATAATGGCAACTCACCAGAATTGCAATGAAATTTAAACTTGACTGCAATTACTATTAACACAAGATCCTAAAATAGGCAATCTTTTCTTTATACAGTCAAAGCATAAAATACTTGCAATAAAGATTTTTCAAAAATTAAGAAAATACATCTATATTAATATAAGGAAAAAAATTAAGTCACATGTCTAATAAGGCTAGTTAAAACCACATTTAAAATTTAAACCCCCAATCATATGATCATGATTAATTTACGATTAACCCAATTAAATGATTTGAATAAAATAAATTAAATTTCAAATTAATTATATATATACTAATATAATATAAATACATAAATATATATTCATCAAAAATATATCATATAAATATACCACATTTAAAATATATATTAAAATAAAGATTTAATATCCCAACAAAACATATTTTAAAACCCCAAATAAACAAACATATTTAAATACATAATAATCTATTTATTGCTATTTTATTATTATTATTTTTTTATATATATATAAAAATAAATATTAATTAAATTTTTTAATAATAAAAAAATAAAATAAATAATGAAAAAAAAAACCAACACTGTAGCAGGAGCATGCTACCACATATATGGGGCAGCATAGCAGCTTTGCTACTACCCCATATACATGGTAGCAGCAAGTCTTCTATCCCCATATATGGGGTAGCAGTGCTGCGGCTATCCCCATATATGGGGTAGCAGTGCTGCGGCTATCCCCACCACGCAACCCCAAGATCTAATTTTTTTTTAATATTAAATTAAATCTAAAAAGTTCAGAGATTTTAAAATCTCAATCAATTTTTTTAAAAGAGATATTAAAATTTTCATTTTCATAAACCAAACAATTTCATTCCCAAAGCCAAATTGGCTGGAAACTAAATTTATTGACATTCCCCAATTCGATTTTTTTGCCAAAAACAAGATTAGACAAAGAGGAATTAAACTCAGAATTTCTCTAATTTTGAAAATTACAGGAAGAAATTTTTTACTCTACCAAAATCACAAAATTAAAAAAACTACAATCATTGGGAAATCAAATTCTTTGCATAAATAAAATGAAAGAATGGATTTTTAACCACAACTTTTCATGAAATTTATTAGGGAGAGTTTGAAGTTGCATTTTAATAAACCTCATAGAAACTAAATCCATAACACAACACTCATTTAATCAATCTTTTTACAACATCCAGAAGGGAAAGAAGCATAGATTTTTAAAACAAACAAAGTAGAAATCATCCAACCTATGGAGTTTCCTCAAAGAAATTTGTGAGCTTCTCAAAACCAAATTCTTCCTTCCAAACAATTTTCGAGAATTTCCTCCTCCAAGCATCCTCTTCCAAAAATATTTACAGGGATAAATAGGAAAAATATTTTAACCTAAACTTTTAGGTTGAAGTATTTTTCTCACCCAAAAACATTTAAATAATGAAATTTACTTTATCTATTTTCCTTCAAAATAAATGGGAATTTTTTTTTTTTTTTTTAAAATACATTTTTTTTGGATCATGAAATTTAATCAATTTTTTAGACAAAAGTAAAAATCAATAATTTAACTCTATTTTTATTTTTCTTTAAATCTAACAACAATAGCATTAAATTTTTTTATTTTTTTTTTCTATGTGATTTAAATATAGTTCCTTTTCCAAAATAAAGCAATTATTAATTTAAATCTAATAACTTCACTCAATTAGCTAAGTCCATAGCACAAAGGCATAATGATGCACAAATTACTTATACCAACTATGAAATGTCGATTAAAAATTTAATAAATAATCAAACCCACTAGGGCATGCAAACCGAGAAAACTACAAGAAGACTCCGACAAAGCCAAACGAACAAGACTCGAAGGCCGAACAAAAAGGAACAAGTGACCAACTAACGACACTCACATGAGTAGACTGAGGATAAGAATTAGGGTCAACAACTATCTCCTCCACTCCCATCATCCCCTTGCATCCAATACACTCACTGACACAACATATAATTACACATTGCATAGATAAAGTAAAATACCACAAATCACCAATACTGAAATACTATAAATAAAGTATGCATCCCATATCTAGATAAAACATCAAACAATATCAAATACATCTGAATAATGTTTAGCAGTAATGTATCAACTCAAAAGTAAATTGGAACAAAATATTAGTCTAATAAGTCCGATCGAGAAGGGGTACTACATGAATTATATTTACCTTAATGAAGCTTATGAGACATGAAAACTAATTTGAAAATTGTTCATTAGTATAAAGGAAATTTAATCTAGTTTGAAAATATAAAAGATAGGTAAGCTAGTTTGAAAACTTCAAATAAATATAAAATATATTAACGTTCAATGCATTTACTCTTTACAAGGTCCATGATAAAAGTTGAAGAGACATCTTGAGAATGATATGTCTCATGTCCCTTACACAATAATTTTATAAACATAAGTAAATTATATTTACTTTTTACGAGGTTTATGATCAAAGTTCGAGAGGCACCTCGATAATGATAAAACTATATGCATCATGTATCTTACACAATTATTTTATAAAGATAGTTAAACTAATTTGAAAACATCTTGTTAGTGTAAAGAAAATGTAATTAGGTTTGAAAATATAAAAGACAGGTAAGCTAGTTTGAAAACTTTGCATAAGTATAAAAGACATGCAATTTTTAACGCGTTTAATTTTTACGAGGTTTGTGGTCAAAGTTGAAGATGCACCTTGAGAATTATATGTCTCATGTACTTATTATGAGGTTTATGATTAATGTTATTCTAGTTTGAAAATATAAATGACAAGTAAACTAGTTTGAAAACATCTCATATGTACAAACAAAATCTGCTTTATTGGTAACATATATACATATAATTGTTATAATATAAACCATATCTCTTTTTGGTATTAAGCTAAGCACTTTTGACAGATCTATGAATCAAAAATAGATTTTGAAAGTACCAAGAACTCTTCACAACAAGAAGATCAACATGATCTCATAAAATAATATTTCTTATTATTTCTCTTGTTCATTATTATTTATGATTTCCTTTTTAAATACTTTTTATAGTCAACCTTGCAGATTTCCAACGATTTGAGAGCACATGATAGGAGTGGCCTCTCTTCTATAAATTCGGTATAAATTCATTATTTACTGCATCTTCATTCATCCTAGTTGCTATATAGAATCAATCAGTGAGTCATAATCTCATGCTCCATAGTATAACGTGGATTGTGATGAAGTGGTGGAGAATTAAATGTTTATTGGTTTAGGTTTCCACTTTATGGGCGGCCACCTCTAGCTAGATCTGTTTCCTGAGGCCTCAGATTATCCTGTCAAACTGAGCCTCCTTTCAATACCATCATTGTCTTTTTCATTGCTGATCCTCAACGACCCATTCTCCACATTAAAATCCTTCTCCAAATCATCCTGTGCGTCAGAAACAGGTAATTTATTGAGGTCCAGACTATTTGGACTGCACACCTCAGATTTCTCGTCTGCAGTAACAGAAAATCTTAGTATATGACACGTGCGATGGAATCGTTTTTGTTAGGTAATGAACGTTCTTTGATCTTCCCCTGGAGGAGAAAAGGAGCCTATGTTGTTTGTCAAGATAAAAATAAACTTGTGGCCATCCACACTTGCAGACTTCAGGTACGTTCTTTTCGCATATTCATCATCCACTAATTTTACAGCATATGATAATGATAATATTTTATATTTTATTCTATTTTTCTGCTTCTCCTCCCCCTCTTAAGCTAGATATGTTTGCATCATGCTTCGGCTTCATTGGTGTCTCTCCCATGGACGCAAAAATCACCATCTAAATAGATCTGTCCAAAGGTCACATTAATTTGATTTTTTAATTTATTGACGCATGTTATTCTAAGACCTTCCGTCTCTGCAGATGAAACGTCGGAAATAGCCTAGACCTCAATAAATAAAATTCTTCTAACGGACAGGAGGATAAGAAGGAGGATTTTAATGGCGATAATGTATTAATGAAAATCAGAAATGAATAAGAGGAGGATGGTATTAAAAGGAGGCTGAGATTGTTAGGATAACAATAACCTTATTTGGAAGAATGCTTCAAACAGAACACCGAACACCACGGTGGATTATGTATGTATAATTTTCACCATTTAATAACAGATGTTTTGTTTCATTCCATCAAATTCCTATATTTAAAAGCTCGGTAAACATTTCTTTATATGGATGGGACAATAAAAAAAGAAGATTCAATATATGGTAGACGAAGAATTTTTTTTATTAGTATCCTTGTCTATTTCTTTAATAGATATTTTCTTTTTCTTACTGTCATAAATTGTTTGATCTGTCATTCACCATCAAAGATCTACAAGCTCTTAGTTATATCTAGGGTACAGAAATGTGTCTAGTTAATTTAAGCATAGGTATAGTTATGCCGATAGGCATCTACAATGACATCAGAATGTTTGTAAATAAAATATCAATTTTGAGACAATTTGATATGCAAATGATGCATAAACCCTCACCACTTGTCTCTAATTATATGAAATGGTTACATTCAAATGATAGTGGAAGAGTGCCATAATATTTAAAAGGGAACAATCAATAAAATCAATTGACATTGTAAATATCGTGTCATTTTAGATAATGCTGGTACATTTATCCATATTTTTGAAACTCTTGTATACAACCAACTATAAATAAATATTGATTTTAGGGTTATATTTTTAGACTAGCTCTAGAATCATTGTCTATCTAGTGATTCTGAAACATATTGAAACCTAAAATTTAAAGGTGAGTTTAATGAATTTTTTAATTCAATTTGATTAGTATAGGTATTGATATGGCTTTGTTTATTAGAAATATAATTTGTTTTTACATTTCATTTATTTGTTCCATACGATTTTACATCTCTCTTTTAAGAGACTTAACTTTTAGAGTCATACCTTATAATCTTGGATTTCAATCTATGCACTATTTGATGATGATAGTTGTCAATTTTTTTATTTATTTTTATTTATAATTTAATATATTTCAAATATCCACATTCACATATAATTTATAATAAATTTCATGTTTGAACTTTATGCGTGAGATTTATAATGTAAGTTGTCTCTTTGAAGTCTAAAACTACCAAAAAAAGGTAAAATATACAAAAATAACCTACATGATATTGAAATATGTCAAACCATCTTTCCAACAATGAAACCAATAGTCATTGGGAGAAAAAATGAGACCTAGTGACATGTGCAAGGTGCTCCTAGTTTAAGCGATGCTCAGGTAGTTGACCCTCAAGGGAAAATGTTTAGTGGACTATGAATTGAGGAATGGATAGTGGTATTATTTGGACAAGAGGTACTAAGTGCCTAAACTCTATGGGCAAGTCAGGGCCTCTATGCTATGTATGATATTTTTGTTATATACTCTATGAATTTGTATTTTATCTAGCCATCAATGTCTAGGGTTAAAGCTATCTTGGAGTCACTTGCTATTCCTTTAGATAAAGGTTAGTTCAAGGGAATATCTATCTTTGACAAGGTGAAAGCGATGATCTAGGATTTGAAATTTGAGAAGTTCTCACTAGGTAGACGGTTAGTGCCTTTCGTGGGCTGTGTCTATTGATTTTTTGTTTTAGTTTCTTAGTTTATTCTAGTCTCATCTTTGGATTTTGTGATGTTTTTTGGGTTCCCTTCTTTTTTAGCAATTGACACTCTTGACTTAGAGCTCTCACTCTTCACGAGACCCTAGGTTTCTTTACTTTAGTTGCTATGTAAATATTTGGGTCTCTCTTGTTTAATCTATCTATAATAATATCAAAACTAAATATAATAGATATAATGACGTGGATAGTATATTTTACAATACAAAAGAGTAAAAAGGTCACTATATATATATATATATATATATATATAATTTAAAAATTAATGTATAACCTAGGAATAATATATAAAATATAAATATAAATGAAAAAATAAAGTCAAATAAAGAAAAGAAAATATTATAATATCCCTTTTAAATTCTCCACTCTAAAATACACATTACCAAATGACAAATACTCTTCTTATAGTTATTTCATTTTAATTTTGTGTTTACAACATGAAGGGAAGCTTTGGCAAGGAGCTAAACATCAGACCTCAAAAGATCAAAGTTGGTTCCAAAATAATAGGAAAGGTAATAATACCTAGTCATATAGTAATTCATTTCACCACATATGAATATGAATAGTGGAAAATTAATTTATTTCATCAAAACTTGCAAGAACAAGTCCAAGGCTTTGAAATAAAAACTAGAAAAACTATGAACATTGGTGATAGGATTTCTTGTAGTGGTGATGAGATTTCCGATAGCAAGAGTTTTTCAGTAGGATATCCCATCAACACTAAAGGAAATCCCATCACTACTAGGGGAAATCCCATTGCCAATAGTGGTGGCTTTTCTTGTACACTATTTCACAACTTGATCTTACAAGTAGACATACTTTATTCATTTCAGGACTCTTGTGGAAACATTGATTCAAATAAGAATATTGATGATATGTTAATTGTAGCCTCCTTTTAAACTGATCTTCATTGAGGCTGAGGTTGCATCACCATTAAAATCCACATTGATTAAGATGGTAATGATAAATTGGTAGTAGCAATCTATGATAAGGTTTGTCAAAAACAGTTCTGTTAAATAATAATAATAACAATTTTATATAGAAAGGATATATAGAATCTTTTTCTTGAATTAAATTATATTATAGTATTATATGATATTATTATATTAGTATACAAAGATATATGAACTATTATATAACTATTGAGACTATTTTTAATAAATATATATCTGTTGCAAGATTAAAGGATATACTAAAATGTAAGACATATTAGACTTTATTTAACGATAATATAAAAATTTATTTAATGGTCAATATTATGGTTACAGATAGGGTTAGGATTAAGGTTAGTATTATGGTTAGAGTTAAGGTTTACATCATTATTATGCCTAAAATTAGGATTTGCATCAAGGTTAGGGTTCAATTTAGGTTTAGAATTATGGTTAGGATTAGGATTTAGGATTAAGTATTAGGATTACGGTTAGGGTTATGTTTAGGGTTAGGGTTAAGTTTATAGTTAGGGTTAGGGTTAAGGTCAAGGTTACAACTATAGTCAAGGCTAAGGTTTACATTATTGTTAGGGTTAGGGTTAGCATTATGAATAAGGCTATTTTTTAGGGAAAAGGTTATGATAATGACTAGGGTTTATATCATGGCTAGTGTTAGCATCAAGGTTAAGAATTGGTTAGGTTTAGGATTATGCTTAGGGTTAGGGTTAAGGATCACAATTTGGGTTGGGGATAGAGTTAGGGTTTAGTGCTAGGTTTATTGTTAGTGTTTTAATTATTTTTAGAGTTTGTATCAAATTTAGGGCTAGGGTAACCATAATTACAGTTAGGGTTAAGTTACGGTTACAGTTTAGTGTTAGGGTTAAGATTAGTATTATGGTTAGGGTTATGGCTAGCATCAAGGTTAGGGTTTTCTTTAGGTTTAGGGTTATGGTTATTGTTAGGATTAAAGTTTAATTAAGGTTAGGGTTTGGGTTAGAATTTATAAAAAAATTAGGGTTTAGTTTAGAATAAGGGTTCAATTGTGGTTAGATTAGGGTTAAAGTTTTATTATTAATATAAATTTAAAATAAAACCATTTTAAAATACTCTAAAATTTATTTTAATGAAATTTATCTTGCACGTAATATTTATTCTAACCCTAACATAGCCCTATCCTTTATACAACCCTAAACCTAACTACCCCTAATACAAACTTAATTGAACTGTAACCATAACATAATCCTACAATAATTGAAATCTAACCATAACTTAACAATAATCTTAACAACAATTTGAACCCTAATATAACCATAAGTGAATCCTGGTCCTAATAGAATTATAGGTCAAACCCTAACCCTAATTAAACTTTGATCCTAATTTAATTATAACCCTAATGTAATTGAATCATAATCATAATTAAAATCTAACACTAACCCTGACTATATGTAAACCCTTATCATAATCAAATCCTAACCTTAACGATATCTCTAATATAAACTTAATTGAACTCTAACCATAACCTAATCGTATAATAATCAAAATGTAGGATTAATTGAATCCTACACCTCACTCCAATTAATCATGACGTAATTAAAATCCCCAATCTAGGCCTAATGGAACCTTAAACCTATATTGAATCAGGTTTCTAGGTTCAATAATGGTTTTTCATCTTAACCATTACATTGAATTAAGGTTATGATTCAATTACATTATGGTTAGGGTTAAATTGGGATTGAAGTTAAATTAGGGTTAGGGTTCAATTAGAGTTAAATTTAGGTTAATGTTGTATAGGTAGGGTTTAATTCTATAGTTAGAGTTAAGTTTATGATTAGGTTAGGGTTGGAATTTAATATGAGGTATTAAGGTTAATTGTCAATGTTATAGTTAATTAGATATACTTGGTCCAATTAGAATTAGGGTTTTCTTATAGTAAGGGATTAATTATAGTTAGGATTGGGATTAGAATTTAATTAGGATCAAGTTTGAGTGTAGATAAGGGTTATCTATTTACATTTTAATGAATAGTAAAGTTCTATTAGGTTAGGCTATGTTTTGGGCTAGGGTTTAATTATGGTTCTAGGATCAAGCTATAATTATGGCTTAATTCTATGAACATCTTTAACTATATGGCTAAATTATGGCTACATTTCAATTATTTTAGTATTAGGTTATGGTTAGAGTTCAATTAGGTGTAGATTAGGGATATGGTCAAGGTAAAGATTTGGTTATGATAAGGGTTTACATATAGTTAGGGTTAGTATTAGATTTTAATAAGGGTTATGATTCAATTACATTAGGGTTATAGCTAAATAGGATTAATTAAAGTTAGGAATTGCGCGATAATTTAATTAAGATAAGAGTTCATCTATGGTTGGATTAAGTTTGAAGCTGTTAATTCTAGTCTTATGTGTAGGGATAAACTAGGTTTAAATTAGGGATATTTTCAAACTTATCAATTCATTATCATATGGGTTTAATTATTATTAAAAATACTATTAGGTTTTGAATTAAGGCTAGAATTAGGGTTATGTTTCAATTACATTTAATTAGAGTTAGGGGTTGCACTATAACTCAATCAATCTTAGAGTTTATCTATGGTTAGATTAATGTTGAAGTTGTCAACTATAGTGTTATGGGTAGGGTTCAATTAGGTTTAAATTAGGGATATTTTCAAACTTATCATTTGATTATGATAGGGGTTTAATTATTATTAGGGATACTATTAGATTTTGAATTAAGGTTACAATTAGGGTTATGATTCAATTACATTAGGGTTAATGTTAAATTAGGATTAAAGTTCAATTAATGTTAGTGTTTGGGTTACAATTTAATTAAGATTAGGCTTTAGTTTAGAATAAGGGTTCAATTGTTGTTAGATTAGGGTTCAAGTTTGACTATTAATATAAATTTTAAATAAAAACATTTTAAAATACTCTAAACTTAATTTTAATTAAATTTATATTAATGTAGTCCTATCCCTAATAAAACCCTAACCCTAACTGTCTCTAATACAACCATAACCCTAATGATAATTAAACTAAAATCATATGTTAGTGCTTATCAAAGCTTAACCATAACCATGATTAAATCCAAACCTTAATTGAACCCTAATCCTAACCATAGATGAATATTGGTCCTAATAGAATTATAGCTAAAACCCTAACCCTAATTAAAATTTGATCCTAATTTAGCGATAAATCTAATGTAATTGAATCATAACCCTAATTAAAATCTAACATTAACCCTAACTATATGTAAACCCTTATCATAATCAAATCCAAACCTTGACGATATCCCTAATATAAACTTAATTGAACTCTAACCATAAAATGTAGGCCTAATTACATCCTAAACCTAACTCCAATTAATCATGACCTAATTAAAATTCCTTATATAGGCCTAATGGAACCCTAACCCCAATTGAACCTTAAACCTAAATTGTAACCCTAACATTGAATCAAGGTTATGATTCAATTACATTAGGGTTAAGGTTAAATTGGGATTGAAGTCAAATTAGGGTCAAGGTTCATATTATGGTTAGGGTTCAATTAGAGTTAGATTAAGATTCATGTTGTATAGGTAGGGTTTAATTCTATAGTTAGACTTGAGTTTATGGTTAGGTTAGGTTTGGAATTCAATTTGAGGTATTAAAGTTAATTTTCAATTTTATAGTTAATTAGATATACTTGGTCCAATTAGAATTAGTGCTTGTTTATCGTAATAGTTTAATCATAGTTAGGATTAGGATTTAAGTTCAGTTAGGATCAAGTTTAGGTGTAGATAAGGGTTAAAGTTAGATCAAGCTTAGAGTTTAATTAATTTTAAACCCTAATATTATGACAAGGTTTACATAGGGTTAGTATTAAACTTTAATTAGGGTTATGATTCAATTACATTAAGATTATAGTTAAATTAGGATTAGGGTTTAATTAGAGTTAGAGTTTAGGGTATAATTTAATTAAGATTAGAGTTCATCTATGGTTAGATTAAGGTTCGATTTGTTAATACTAGTGTTATAATTAAGTTTAGGGTTACATTTCAATTAAGGTTATGATAATGGTTATGGCTGGCTAGCATCAAGGATACGGTTTACTTTTGGTTTAGGGTTATGGTTAAAGTTATGGTTAGGGTTACAATTAGGATTAAAGTTCAATTAATGTTATGATAACGTTTCAATTATGGTAAGTTTAGGCCATGGGTAGGGTTCAATTAGGTTTAGATTAGGGATATTTTCAAGCTTATCATTTGATTATGATAAGGGTTTAATTATTATTAGGGCTACTATTAGATTTTGAATTAACGTTAGAATTAAGGTCATGATTCAATTACATTAGGGTTAGGGTTGAATGAGAATTAAATTTCAATTAAGGTTGGAGTTTGGGTTAGAATTTACCTAAGATTAGGGTTTACTTTAGAATAAGGGTTAAATTATGGTTAGATTAGGGTTCAAGTTTGATTATTAATATATATTTAAAAATACAAATTTTTTAAAATAGTCTAAAATTTATTTTAATTAAATTCATCTTTCTAGAGTAGTCATATCCCTAATACAACCCTAACCCTAATTATCCCTAATAAAACCCTAACCCTAAAGATAATTATACTAAAATCATGTTTGAGTGCTTACTAAAGAACTCCATAGCTATGATTAAATCAAAACCTTAATTGAGGTAATAACTTTATGAGATAATTTGAAATATTTAATTTAAAAAATCAATTTTAAATGTTTTTATATATTAAAAAAAATTAAAATATTCTGTATGCAAATAACTTTGATTTTTGAAAATCAAAAAAATAGTATATTTTAATGATTAAAATTTAGAAACATACAAATTTTTTTTATCTTTTTAAATTGAAAAACTATTTTTGAAATATTCATTTAGACTCAACAAGGATGCTTACCTATTCTAAAAATTCTTTCTTCTTTCATACTTTGGTTTATTTGGAAACTTAGAAATGAGGAAAAATTCCAAGGTACTGATAGGACTCTTACTCAGTTTTTTAAGAAACTCACACATTATAAAATTGTTGTGTAGGTATGCATTTTGATGAATGTTGTGAGGGAGAAGCTCTTTCATACTTTGGTTTATTTGGAAACTTAGAAATGAGGAAAAATTCCAAGGTACTGATAGGACTCTTACTCGGTTTTTTAAGAAACTCACACATTATAAAACTGTTGTGTAGGTATGCATTTTGATGAATGTTGTGAGGGAGAAGCTATTTCATTTCCTTAGGGAAGGCCAGGCAACCATGTTCATATATGAGATGAAGGATGGCTTTGAATGGGCTAGAATTGCAGAGAACTAGACTGCATTTGATGAGGCTCTAAAGAAGCTGATCAAGGAACTCAGGGATAACAGAGGTCCCTACTTTGATAAGTTTGAGATGTCTACCCAGGTCATGGAGCAGAAGAAGGTGGTGTGGATAGAAGGCCCACAAGGATGGACCACATGGTTGGAAAACCAGGATGAGATTCTACAATAGGAGGATGTCTATGTTCATTCGGATAATCTCTCTGGTTGATGGCTGACGCTCTGCCTCCCAGCTCATTTTTGTATAAACTCTCCTTATTTTGGTCTCTCGATATTTAATATAAAAATATTTGTTTACACATGTAATTTTGAATTTTCGAATATTATATTTATATGTTTAAGATTTAGAATAGATTCTTTAGATTTACTTATTGCATTTATTTTAAACAAAGAACTTTGTATTTAAGAGATCCAAAACTAAAAAAAATTACCAAAATATCGAAATAATATTTTATTTTATTTTAAAAAATAATAATTATTTAAAAAAATAAGTAAAAAAATGGGAAGATGGGAGCTTTTCAATAGGTCACAGAGATGCATCAAAACATAATTGCATGGAGATTTTCATTAGACATTATAGTTAAAAATAATCTATCAGACATGCATGCAAGATGCGGAATCATAAATATAGCACAATAAAACTGAAACAATAAAATTGAGAGTACAGTGTTGCAGATAAAGTTACAATATTGCATTAATTTTATAACAATAAAATTGAGAGTAGTGTACATGGGTAATATTCCCATTCAATGATGTCGATGAAAAGTATTTTCTAGATTTAATCTGAGGACAAATAAAACTTTAGATGGAATGGCTGCCATTGTAGTCTATGCCTCTCCGCATAATTAAATAGGTTCCTATTAGCATTAGAGTTTTCCTTTTGTCACATCTACTTTCACTTGAATGTAGATTTGGGGGTGTATATTTATGTATTGTGACATCTACTTTCATGATTGCCTCTATCCATTAAGGGCCATATAAGCTTTGTAATGGTAGCCAAGTTATATGTTGTGAACCTAATCATTAACTCATGTGTTTGAGCTATCTTTATCTTTCAATATGCTTTGTTAATTTATTACAAAATTCAATTATTAGGTTTAAAGCTTTACATATTTACATGTTTTTCATGCCTAAGATATATTAATATTTCATACACCATATGTCCTCTCATCATATTATATGCATCCAATGTATTAAATATTTGAAGTAAGATCTTATTTCCATAACCCTCCTATGTTAAGATATAAAATAATTACATAGAAAATCGCCGTGTCAACATGGAGCATTCACATACCATGACATGGTATGTCCATACTTTATTTCATCCCAATCTTGCCATACTAGGTGGATGATCCTTTGTGGGCTTATTTGGACCCATTCAACTTGACCAATAGACCAAGGACCCATTGACAACTTGAGTTGTGTTTAGCCTCACTTTCACAATAAAATATTCTTACTGTATAACTATTTTCCATATGACAAGTTTCTATGGATTCTATATGTTGAAGGATGGAATCACATGATGTGTTCTTCTTAAAGTTATGATATATTGAAAAAAAAAACCTTCAATAATAAATTGTGCACAAGTAGTTAGCCTTACTTTCACAATGATATATTCTCACTGTATAAAGTTTTTCCATTTGATAACTTTCTATGGATTCTATATGTTGAAGGTTGGAATCACATGATGTGTTCTTGTTGAAGTTATGATACATTGGAAAACAAATCTTCAGTAATAAATTGTGCAAAAGTATTTAACAATAGTAGAAAACACCAAAAGATTTTACATGACTTCATTTTTGGCTTATTCTATAGCAGGGAAGTTCACATTCTTAAGTTTGAGAAGGATACGAAAATTGAAACTGAAATCATGACAAGTGATCATTTATGAGCATTATTCTTCGCTAAGTGAGAAAGATATGATATACTACTAACAAAAAATTTACAAATACCTCAAAATACTAGAAAATAATAGAAAATACCAAAAAAAAATTGATGATTTTTCTTTTCTATGTTTTGATTAAGTAAAAGTAGGTATTTGAAAGGTACCTGAACCTTATACAATCTAGGAGAACATAAATGCTACAAAAGTGCCTGATCACTTCAAAAAGTCAAAATGAACCCACTGGAAGGGCTCAACATAAAACAACAGTACATAACATTACATAAAACTTGTAACAGACAGCAAAAAAAAAGCAAAAGACAACAAAGAGACAGAATGAAGGACAACAACTGGAACTAAATACTATTCAGAATCTCCTCAGCGTGAACAACCATTTGTTTCATGTTGTTTGTTGAGGTCTTCATATCCTCCAACTCACGACCATCGATGTCGACCTTATTCTTTGTGTTGGCTCTGGTCCTCCTTTCATGACCCTTCTTGTTCACCTTCTCTTTATCCCCGTCCTTCTCTGCATTATTCTCAAACCTATTGATAAAGATGTTCATGTTGTCCACCAAAGCTTTAAGGATTTGGAAATTTTGATCAGTAAACTACTTGACATTGTGCTCCAGCTTGTCAATTTTGCTGCCAAAATCTTTCAGTTTGTTGTCCATTTCCTTTATGTCTCCCATCTCATTGACCTTTTTCTCTGTGGCTAATATTTTTCCAACCATACATTCGATAGCTTGCGCATTATGCAGAACGGCCACTAACTCTTTAACATGCTCCGCCAAGGGCTTGTCACCAACTGTAATTTTTGCTATGGCCTGTGTATCAATTTTCAGACTATTAATATCCTTCACCAAAGTAGTAATGGTCTCATAGAAAGCCTTAATGGTATCTTTGTCACCACTATCACTTTTGACCCCCTTTTTCCTCGTTGTGCCGACTAGTGGTATTCACAGTCTCCATGGTTTCCAAATTATCCTTAACTGGGTTACCCTCCCCTTCTTTGTCCTAACTATCAATCCTCTTATTATCATCATCCTCCTCCTCAGACTCAACCAGAACATAATTGAGATTAGTACCCTTTTTAGTGTTCTTTTTCTGAGCTTTCTTTCTAGAGGCTTTCCCTTTCCTTTTTTTAACAGGTTTTTCCTCAAGGGAATCAGTTTCAAAGTCTGACATTTCAAATTCCTCAATAATCCTCCTCTTCTTGGCCCTAATCCTTCCTTTTTTGCTAGTTTCTTCTGAATCTCCCTCGATCTTAGAATCAAAATTGAAACCACTATCCTTACTTTCCGTATTCTCATCTTTGGCATGTTTTCCTTTAATAGGCTTTTCAATGCACTTCCCCTTTAGCATTTTATAAACCAAGACCATAAGCCCCTAGTGGAGGGCATGATCGCCTTTAGGGTCCTTCTGGATATCCTTTATAGTATGATCCATTGAACAGGCCAGGTAATAGGGAAGGCTAACCTTTTCTCCAGGACAGAAATGGCTAAGAAGGACAAAGTGGTGCCCATAAGCCCTGGTAAACCTACCATCTAAGGTAATATACTCAATAAAAGCAAATAAGACAAACCTCCATGGCCTGCAAATTCTCTTTGGGGAGTGGTAGGAGTTGTCAATTTTGATCATCTTTCTTCTCTCACCATCCGTAACAGGAAAGTTGTCTGCAACTTTATCTGATATCCCTCTGTCCCTATAAAATTTCATACCCTCGGTAGTCATCCCCATGGCCTCAGCGATAACCTCTTCGTCTACATTCATCATATGAGATCCTATCAAAACTTTACCATTTTTCTAGTTCTTGATGAAGTAGTTGGTTATTGTGGGGTCCTTCCCATTTAGTCGTTCCATGAAAACATTGAGACCCCCCTACTGAAGGATACTCCAGACTTCTTCGTTCTTTCTCCATTCAGAGCAGGAAGTAGGTTCAAATCTCTTCTTGTTTCCTCCAATTTTTCCAACATCTTCCTTGCAATGCCTTCTCTTGTTTTGATAACTTTTCCTCTAGTTTCTATGGTTATTCTGTAAGAGTGCCCATAATCCATGCCAAATAATGATGATATGACACCTATTTAAAAGCTCATTATCTTCAATCAATCCCTACATCGAAAAAGGTGGAAAGATCATTAGAAATAATAATTAAAAGTATCACATTGCCTTGTATAGCTTTTGTCCTGATTGCGCAAGGATTTCATTTCACTTGCAATCTCCATTTCTCCATAACTAGTGATGATGTCTCTCAATTAGCAAGCCAGGTTGGCTGGCCAATCAGCGCATGAGTTGGCCTCCCTATAAGCATGTGTAAAAACACACATTTCAAACTCTTCACTAATTTTCCTAGTTGCTTTAATAGCATTACTACTTGATCATGATGGTAGAAGTTTCATATTTAAACAATTGATAATGTTTAAGGAGTCTCCTTCACACCAAACTTTAGTGCATTTGGCTTCTTTGGCAAGGATAATCCCATGATAAGCCGCCATGGCTTCAGCAACATGGTTGGTCTATTTTCCTATAGGAATACATTTTATGATTTTACATATTCCCCATTCATCCCTTAGGACCACTCCACATCCTACGACCCCCGGGTTTCCCTTAGAGGCCCCATCAAAATTGATTTTCATCCACCCCCTAGGCGGACTAATCCATATCACTCCCTCTCTAGGGTTTCTCTTAATACTCTCTTGAGCTTTTAATCTCCATTTTTTATAGACAAATTGATCCTCCTTAGTGTTAGGATTATCAAAACCACCTATAATATTCATATTTTCCACTATGCTTCTTCTTATCTTTTCAAACACAATGTTAGCCTTAGTATTCTTATCTCTGAAAATTCTATCATTTCTCTCTTTCCATATACCCCAGCACATGTGTGGTAAAGCAATTCTCCATAGTAGGGTAGTGGTTCTTTTTTTTAAGGATGATGCCATGACTTGAAAATCTCCTGAATCGAGTTGGGGAAGCTCCAACTGATATTGAATTGATCTAGACAACTTTCCCAAACATCAGTTGAGAAGGGGCAATGAAAGAGCATATGATTTATTGTCTCCTCGTTCTACTTATAGAGAGTACAGAAACTTGGCATGCTGATTCCTCTTTTTCTGATATTCTCTATTGTAAGAATTTTGTCTTGGAGGGCTATCCAAAAGAAAATGTTGATCTTGGGGGTAAGACCTTTCACCCATGCTTTTCCCCAGCAAGGACTTTCCATGTTATTGTACTATTGATGATAAAGAGATGCTATAGTAAAAGTACCACTAGCTTTGAGTTTCCAAATTAACTAGTCTTCTTCTTCAATCCTCACCATTGAGTTCATGACTTTGTTCAAACTACCCAAAGACTGATGCACTTGAGATAAGTCTTTCCACTATACATCTTTCCAATAATCCTCCACCTTGGTTCCAAGTATTTCCTTGCATTGGTTTTGATATTTGTTCCACTCAGGGTTTTCATTTAAAGGGAGCTCCAAAAGCCAAGGGTCCTCCCAGAACTGAATAAGATTCCCTTTCCCCAACTTCCATTTTGTGCCTTTGATAATTGGGATAATCTCTACTTTGAGGAAACTTTGAAGATTCGGACATTGGGCTTTATATTTGTTGTCCCATATTTTTTTCCACTCTCCTTGATTTCTATATCCTCTCCAAATCTGCTTAGCCATAAGGTATTCATTTATGTCTCTTATTCTTCTAAGGCCCAGACTACCTTTATTCATAGGCTTACAGACCTTCTCCCAAGTAATTAAGTTCATTCTCTTCTTCTCCTCAACCCCTGTCCATAAAAAGATTCTCTAAATTTTTTCAATGGCCTCAGCATGCTTAGTAGGAATCCTAAATAGACTAATGGCATAGAGAGGGATACTTTGAAGAGTGGTTTTTAGCAATTGAACCTTACCTGCTTGACTAAGTAGAGCTCCCTTCCATCCAGACAGCTTTTTATGGAATTTATCAACTAAGGCTCCCCAAAAGGTATTTGGAGGATCTTGGCCTAAGGGGAGCCCCAAATAGGAGGTAGGCAAGCTACCAATTTGGCCACCCAGAATGTTACTAATTTTAATCCTCCTTCTCTCCGAAGTATTGATAAAATAGACAAAGCTTTTAGACCAGTTTATAAGCCGACCAGTAGCCTCTCCATAGTTATCCAGAGCCTTTTTTAGTCTTCTAGCATCCTTCACAATGGCTTTTCCCATTATTATAGAATCATCAACAAACTGCCAATGAGAGCATATTTGATCTGCCAAATTTTTCTTTTCTATGTTAAATAGTAGGCAAATTCACTTACATAGGTTTATAAGAGATAGAAAAAATGGAACTAAAAATATATCAAATGCTAGTATAGGAGCACTGTCCTAGACTATAGCTCAAATAATCAATAATTAAATTTATTAATATATTCATGTACACAACAGTTTTCCATTGTGCTCTATAAATTACCAAGGTATCTTATGAATAATATTATATCACTGTAACTATCAATGTAGCCTGTAAAAGTAAATTTGATGCTATAATCTAAGCATAGAGTTGGGGTTTTATTCCTTAATAAATCATTGCAAGATATTCCCACGTTATTCTAGCATGCACCAAAAATATTACTAGATTCTTTTTCTTAAACTAGCATATATGTCTTATAAAGTACGCTGAGGGGTCTATTTTAATCAATTTTACATCGTAAAGTCAAATAGGCACCTCCAAAAGGATATCTATGTACTTTATATAGATTAAATTAAAATTTAAGGTATATATGCTTGTGGCAGTCATGTGATGCAACATGGGAAGCATAAAATAAATCAAAATATAATAAAATAAATCAATATATAATTATAGAGTATCTTTTTATTAAAATAAAACATATTATAATATTATTATATTATTACCGAGAGATATATAAAATTTTATCTATCTATTTACACTTATTTTTATAATATATATGTGTTGCAAGCTCAAAGTAAATACTAAAATCTAAGATATATTAAACTTTATTTAATTCAGATTATTATGGTTATGGTTAGTGTTAGGGTTAAGGTTAGTGTTATGGTCAGGGTTAAGGTTTACATCAAGTTTTGGGTTAGGTTTACCATTAGGGTTATGATAATGGTTAGGGTTAGC
Source organism: Cryptomeria japonica (assembly GCF_030272615.1). Taxonomy (NCBI): domain Eukaryota; kingdom Viridiplantae; phylum Streptophyta; class Pinopsida; order Cupressales; family Cupressaceae; genus Cryptomeria; species Cryptomeria japonica. The sequence continues at coordinate 815,047,939 of NC_081409.1, read as the reverse complement.
ATCAATATTAGGGTTTGGTTTTGGTTTAGGATTATGATTAGCATTAGGGTTTAGAATTACAGTTAGAATTATGGTTAGGGTTAGGTTTATGGTTACAGTTTAATTTTAAGGTTAAATTTATGGTTAGAGTCAGGGCTTAGTGTCAAGGTTCCAATTATGTTTAGGGTTTACATCAAAGTTTGGGGTAGGGTAAGCATAATTACATTAGGGTTAGGGTTAGAAATATAACTGATGGTATGGTAAGGATTAGGATTTGGTTTATATTTATGTGTTGGATCAAGGTTAAAGTTAGTATTATGGCTAGGGTTAAGGTTTATATCATGGTTAGGGTTATGACTAGGGTTAGGAATATGATAATGGTTAGGGTGTATATCATGGTAAGGGTTAGCATCAAGGTTAGGGTTTAGTTTTGGTTTAGGATCATGGTTAGGTTAGGGTTTATGATTATGGTTAGGATTATGGTTAGAGATAAGGTTTAGTGTTAAGGAACTTAAGTTTATGATTAGGATTTACATCAAAGTTATGGTTAGAATTAGGGTTATGGTTCAATTATATTAAAGTTAGGGTTAAATTAGTATTAAAGTTTAATTAGGAATAGGGTCTGGGCTAGATCAAGGTTAGGAATAGATTAGGATTAAAGTTAAATTTTGGTTAGGGTTAATTTTAGGGTAGGATTATTGTTAGGGTTAGGGTTTAGGACTATGGTTAGGTTAGAGTTAGGATTGGGGTTATGGTTAAGCTTATTGTTTACATCATTGTTGGTGTTAAGGTTAGTTTTAGGATTATAGTTAGGCTTAGGGTTAGGGTCATAGTTAGGATTATGGCTCTAGTTAGGGTTTACATCAAGCTAGGGTTAGGGTTAAGGTTAGGGTCATTAGTAACATCATGGTTAGAGAAAGGTTTCAACTTAGGGTTAGGATGAGGATTATTGTTATGCGTAGGGTTAGGGTTTAAGATTAAGGATAGGGTTAGGATTATGGTTTGGGTTAGGGTTTAGGGTTAGGATTAGGATTATGGATAGGATTTACTCTTAGGATTTGTGTGAGGGTTATGTTTAGGATTAGGTTTTAGGGTGAGGACTAAGTATTATTGTTAGAGTTAGGGTCTCAGGTTATGGTTAGGTTAGGGTGAGGCTTAGTATTATTGTTAGGATTATGGTTACAGTTAGGATGAGGTTTAGGGTTAGAATTATGGTCAGGGTTGAGGTTATAATCATAATTAGGGTCATGTTTAAAGATTATAATTAGTGATTATAATTAAAATTAGGGTTAGGGTTAAGGTTAGGGTTATAATTAGGGTTAGGGTTATAATTATAATTAGGGTTGGGGTTAGGGTTAGGGTTATAATTAGGGTTAGGGTTAAAGATTGTAATTAGTGATTATAATTAAAATTAGAGTCCGGGTTAGGGTTAGGTTTTTAGTTTAGATATATAGTAAGGTTTAGGGACATTATCAAGTTATGGTTAGGGTTAGGGTCTAGATTAGAGGGAATCATAGCATTATATATTAGATAATAGTTATAATTGGTTTTACTTAACAATTATGGTTATTATATTGTAGGATAATGCTTGGGTTAAGGGTTAAGGTTCAATTAGAATCAATGTTAAGGTTAGGGTTTAATTAGGATTAGGGTTAGTATTACAACTAAATTAAGGTTAGATTTAGTGTTATGATTTAGGAAGAGTTAGGATTTAAGGATAAAGCACCTTGTTAGGTTTAGAGTTATATAATAAAGCTTGGTTTCATGGTTAGCATTAGGGTTTAAATAGGTTTATGTGTTATGTTAGCATAAAGATTGGGATAGGGTTAAGGTTACGATATATTTATAATTAATGTTACTTTAGGGTTATGGTTCAGGTTCAAAATAGGGTTTAATAATTATGGTTAGGGTTAATTTTAGGGTTAGCTTATTATAAGGGTCAAATTACAGTTAGTGCTAGAGTTAAGTTATGGTTAGCATTAGGGTTGTGTTTCAATTACATTAGGCTTAGGGTTAATTAGTATTACACTTCAATTAGTATTAGGGTTTGGGCTCGATTAGAGTTAGGATTAGATTTTAATTAAGATTATAGTTCAATTAGGGTTAGGGTTAAGTTTAAAAATAGGGTTCACTTAGGTGCATAATAGGGTTAAATTTGTAGTTACGATTAAAATCTATGGTTAGAGTTAGTTTAGGATTAACATTTAATTAGAGAGATTAGGGTTAAGGATTAAGGTGAGAGTTAATTAGAGATAGGATTTGATTGTGGAAAGGGTTTAATTATAGTTAGGGTTAAGTTTACTAATATGGTACAATTATGGTTATATTAGGGTTGAAATTTACTATTAGTGTTTAATTAGGAATAGGGGTTTAGCTCAGATAAGAATTCAATTATAGTTGGGGTTAAGTTTAGCGCTAGAGTTCAATTAGGATTAGTACAACTCAATTAGGGTTAGGGTTAAGTTTAGAGATGGGGTTAAATTATGGTTAGATTAGGGTTGAAGTTGTATTTACAGTTTAATTATAGGTTTAGAGTTAATCTTATGGTTAGGTTTCAATTATGGTAAGATTAGGTTTAGGCTTAAGGTTACACTATAATTAGGGTTATTATTCTAGGATAATACTTCAAGTAAGGGTTGTGGTTCATTAAGAATTACATTAAGGTTTAGGGATAGGGCTCAATGAGGAATAGTGTTAGTGATGTATAGGTATTAGGTCCTTTCACAAATATCAATTGGTCTTACACTTTGGTCTTCAAACCCCAAGGGTTCACTAGGTTTCCTTCCACACAAAGTCCTTTCAAAGAATCAAAACTTGATCCCAACTTCCACAAACTGAAACACCAATTCATAGGGTCTTCTCACAATCTCAAAATTCTTATTCAATAGGTAATACACACCCAATCTATTGGTTCACTTACTAACCCTTACCCGGGTGACTAGGTAGACCAATTCCTAGTAGCCCTGTTCAACGGGTAATCTGCACTTTACTAAAACTTATTCCAAAACAATTGACAAAATATTTACATTTCCTAATACCCTTTTGGAATTTATTTAACATTTGTAAAATCTATATATTGTTCTTTTGGACCAACTGCACAGAGCAATACCCTGATACTGCACATTTAGGCCTAGTTGGACCACTTTTACAAAGCAAGTACAAACATATAAACTCCCCTCTATTACAAACTTAAAAAAAGTCTTATTTTAGGTCTCAGATCAAAGGATTTTAAAATTTTTTGGGGAAGCCACTCTCATTTGATATGTCAAACCCCAAACCCTCTTATTGAGGCCTTCAAAACTAAGGCCTCCTCAAATCTACTCTTCCAATCACTTCTAGAAATTATCCTTCATGATTCACCATGTATTTTTCATGTAATAACATATTACATGCTAATATAATGCCCTCATTAAGGAAAAAATCCTTCTACTACACCTAGGGCACCATTTCCATGCACCTTTCTCACACAAACTTGCACTCAAAAGTTGATCACCCTTCATGCCAACTCCATTCCTACACTTTTACCTACATTTTTAGTTTATAATACACCATTAGGGAATCATTACTCAATAAAAATCAAATACATAAAGAGGAATGAGCCATAAAACTTTATTTTGACTCCCAAACCAACACAAACAAGCACCTACAACACTATATTTGGGACAGTCAACTATATATGAACCAAACGAATTGATTAAACCTTCCAAATAACTTAAAATAATTATAAAAACATATAATAACATATTTCAAAGATTAAATATCAAAATGAAGAGACAAAACAATAATATGTTTCAGATTTCACTCATGAATGCAGGGAAAAATGTTTGCAGCAGTTTGGTATTACAAACATCAATCTTCAAAATAAATTCTAGAAACCTATCCTCATGTGGGAAGGATTTTTTTAAATTTATTTTTACCCCGCAAACCGAAAATAACTCCCATAAATACCCAAGAACCAACTACCCTTTGGAAATCCACCGTTTTGAAATTGCAAAAGTTGACAATTTTTGACATAACTAGAAAAACTTTCTCAACTTGACTTTATGACATAAAAAAATTAACATAATGACTTAAAAATATTTAAAATACTTGATGTACCAAAAATTGACACCTAATATGCCTTCTTAACATTTATTACTTAAATTTTCTCATTTGACAACACTAACACAATTTTGACAATTTTGACACAACTAGACAACTTGACTCAACTTGACTCAACCATGAAAAATATTGGCTTTACATTATTTATTACATTAGTTTACATCTAAAATGACCCTCATTACATCCATACATTCCTTATAGAAATATTAGACCTTATAGGCCCGTTAGGTGCTCTTGCACCATACTCTCCCCCAATGAAAAGTCTCTCATCCCAGCAGAAGAGGGGTCTTGTCCTCATGCCATACATCCTTCTAGATGGTCTTATGAAAATTTTTCCATTATGAACTCCATTCTCCTTCATCCAAAAACCTACAATAAACTTATCACTCACATTAGATCTCAAAAACAAATTAGTACATTGCTGCCATATACAGTCATGTCTTGACTGCTATTGCTCCATTTCAACAAACTTCATAAGGTACAAATGACCTTCCAACCTTTTAACCACCAAATGTATTCCACTGTCTTCACCTGACACTCTTATAGGACACATTATGCCCCAATAACCACACTATCTTGGTCAACACCCAAACTAATATGTTGATGTTCACTATCATTTCCCATTTGTTGTTGTACCACCATGTGCTCAACATTTTTCTAAACTTCATTATGTGTTCCCTTCATCTTAGGAACCTACAAACTCAAATACTCCTTTGTACCAATGCATATTACTCTTGGTTAAAAAATCTGATTATTCTTCAAAGGAGTTAATGTAAGCTTCATACCATCTTTGTGAAGAACATATGTGTTGTTGTATCCATCATGCAAAGTTCTTCTCTGATATTGCCAAGGTCTTCCCAAGAGAAAATGACAACATGTCATGGGAACCACATCACATAACACCCTGTCATGATAATCACCTATAGAAAAATCTACATATCATTGTTCTTGGACTAAAAGATGTTGATCATCAGTCACCCAAGTTCCCTTTTATGGTCTACTATGTGGCACTCTCATTAAATTCAACTTCTCTACCATCTCTTGAGCAAGAAGATTATCAAAAGAACTTGAATCAACAATTACTTTACATATTTTACCTTGTCTTAGACATTGAGTTCTGAAGATGGATACTTGTCGTTTAAATTTTTGCTGCCCTTGACCCCTTCTAAACATCAGGAACTCACCTTCAAGTACTAAAGTAGCCTTACCAAACCTCTCTTCTTCTGGTTGTTCTTCTCCTTGTGCTAATTGAACCCTTTTCTCAACCTTCTTGCTACTTTTCTCATTCATTGGACACTTAAAAGAAGGGTGTCCAACTTCATTGTATGTAAAATACCTACATGTAAACACTCCTAGTCCTCTACCTGATCCAAATCAGCTTCCACCTCTATAGCCTCCCCTCTGATCAGAAAATGACTCCTTCCCCTTATCATTGATGTCTTGTCCTTGTCCTTCATTGTTAGGCCTACTTTTGGTTCCTCTATTTGAGCCACCTCTATCACCTCCTCCTTATCGCTCTTGCTTCCTCTTTTGCCTTTTCTTCAACCCTTATAGCCAGTTGAAAACACTCCCCAAGTGTCTTTGGTATACTCAAACCCATCTCATCTTGCAAGTTGTATCTAAGCCCATCAAGATATCTGGAAACCTTCTCATCCTCATCTTCCAATCCACTTCTAATGCTCAACTTGTGAAATTTCTCAATGTAGGCCATCACATCAATGTCTTTTTGTTTCAGATTTTGTCTCAACCTCTTTGTCTGAATTGCATAATTAGATGGAGGGAATTGATCCTTCATCATGTCCTTCATCCTACTCCATATGGTGATCTTAGGCATCCCTCTTTCCAATCTCTCTGTTTGCACACTACTCCACCATTTTAGAGTAGTCACTCTTAACTTTGTCTTAGAAAACTTCACCTTCTTTTCATCATCCATGTCCTCATACTCAAAGTAATTCTCAAGGGCATCTATCCACCCCAATACCTCTTCACTATGCATCTTACCATGGTAGATAGGAAAATCAATGGTTGTCTTACTTCCACCTCCTTGTACTACCTTCAATAACCTCACCATCCTTCTCTCTTCAAGGTCTAGTTCACCTTCTCCATTCCCTTCATTCTTATTCTCATCTACTTCATCATTTGCTTTAGCATCTTCTTCTTCATTCTCTCTTTGTGTCCCTCTTCTAGATCCTATCTCCAAGGCTTCCAACCTTTCCTGAAATGCTGCATTCTCCCTTCTCATTTGTCTTATCTCTCTATCCCTTTCTTCTTCTTTCTCTCTCCTTTCTCTCCCCTCCATTTCCAAGGTCTCTTTCAACTCTTGGTTCTCCCTTGCTATTTGTTGTTTTGGAGGCATCTTGTCTATACCCCAACTCACTAAAAAAATTCTCTCTCTTCCATTCTTCCCACAAGAACCTACTATTGGCTCTGATACCACTATGATGCAAAGGTATTAGGTCCTTTCACAAATATCAATTTGTCTTACACTTTGTTCTTCAAACCCCAAGGGTTCATTAGGTTTCCTTCCACACAAAGTCCTTTCAAAGCACCAAAACTTGATCCCAATTAAAACACCACTTCCTAGGGTCTTCTTACACTCTAAACAATCTAATTCAATAGGTTATACACACCCAATCAATTGGCTCACTTACTGACCCTTACCCGGGTAACTAGGTAGGCCAATTCCTAGTAGCCCTGTTCAGCGATTAATCTGCCCTTTACTGAAAATTCTTCCAAAAAACTTGATGAAAAATTTAAATTTCCTAATACCCTTTTTGACATTATTTAACATATTTAAATAATAGATATTGTTCTTTTAGACCAACTACACGGACCAATACCCTGCTACTGCACATTTAGGCCTAATTAGGCCACTTTTACAAAGCAAGTACAAACATATCAACTCCCCTCTACTCCAAAATTTAAAAAATTCTTAGGTTAGGTATCAAATAAAATTATTTTCACATTTATTTGGGCATCCACTCTCATTTGATATGTCAAACCCCAAACCCTTCTATTTAAGCCTTCAAAACTAGGGCCTCCTCAAATCCACTCTTCCAATCACTTCCAAAAATTATACTTCATGATTAGACATTTATGTATCATTTAATAACATATTACATACTAATATAGCTCCCTAATTAAGGACAAACTCCTACTGCTATACGTATGCCACCATTCCCATGTACCTTTCTCATGCAAACTTGCACTCAAAAGGTGATCACCCATCATGCCAGCTCGATACATACACTTTTACCTGCATGTTAGTCTATAATACACCATTAGGGACTCATTAATCAAGAAAAATAAAATAAATAAAGAGGAATGAGCCCTAAAACTTCATTTTAACTCCCAAATCAACACAAACAAGCACCTACATCACTAGTTTTGGGACAGTCAACTATATATACACCAAATGAATTGATTAAACCTTCCAAATAATTTAAAACCAAATGAATTGATTAAACCTTCCAAATAATTAAAAATAATTATAATTAAATATACCAAATACCTTTCAAAGAGTATAGATCAAAATGAATAGATAAAACAATAATATGTTTCAGATTTCACTCATGAATACAAGGAAAATGTTGAATTTTATTGCAGCAATTTGGTATTACAAAGAGAAATCATCAAAATAAACTCCAGAAACCACTCTTCACGTGGGAAGGAGGTTTTTAAATGTATTTTTACCCCCAAAACTGAAAATAACTCCCATAACTACCCAAGAACCAACTAGCTTTGGAAATCCACCATTTTGAAATTGCACAAATTGACAATTTTTGATATAACTAGAAAAACTTTCTCATCTTGACTTTATGACATAAAAAACTTAACCTAATGACTTAAAAATATTTAAAATACTTGATTTACCCCAAATTGACACCTAATATGCCTTCTTAACATTTATTACTTAAATTTGCTTGTTTGACAACATTGACACAATTTTGACAATTTTGACACAACTAGACAACTTGACTCAAATTGACTCAAACATGACAAATATTGGCTTTACATTCCTTATTACATTTTTTTAGGTCTCAAATGACCCTCATTACATCCATCTATTCCTTATAGACATGTAAGACCTTAGAGGTGCATTAGGTGCTCCTACACCAGTTAGTATTACAATCCATTTACGATTTGAGTTAGTGTTAGTATTCAAATAGGGTAAGGGTTTAAGGATAAAGCATGGTGTGAGGGTTATGACTATATAATAAATCTTGAATTAAAATTCAAACTTAAGATTTAATTATATTTATGGTTATAGTTTCATAAAGGTTCAATTAAGGTTAGAGTTAAATTAGGTCTAGATTAGGGATATTATCAAGATTAGGATTTGATCATGGTAAGGTTTTAGTTATAGATAGGGTTTGAATTAGGATTGAAATTTAATTACATTAGGGTTAGGGTTAAAAGAGGATTTAAGTTCAATTAGGGTTAGGTGTAGGCTAGAATTCAACTAGGATTAGGATTCAATAAGGGTTAGGGATTAAGTCAAGGTTAGATTAAGGTTGAAGTTGTACGTAAGGTTTAATTCTATGGTTAGAGTCTAGTTTAGGGTTAGCTGAGGGTTGGGATTCAATTAGAGGGATTAGGGTGAAGGGTTAAGGTTATAGAACTAATTAGAGTTAAGGTTCAATTATGATTAGGGTTTCATTATGGTATGTGTATAATTATATTTAGGGTTAGGATTAGAGTTCAATTTGGGTTATGATTTAATTATATTAGGATCAAGGTTAAAATAGTATAGGAGATCAATTAAGATAAGGTTTTGGGCTATATTAAGGTTAGGGTTAGATTATAATTAGAGTTTAATTAGGGTTAGGGTTAATTTTAGGGCTAAGATTTAATTTTGTTTACATTAGGGTTGAAGTTGTAGTTATAACTTAATTCTAGGGTTATATTTAAATTTAGGTTTAGGTTATGGCTTAGGATTCAATTAGGTCTAGATTAGGACATTATCAAGGTTAGGGTTTGATTATGGTAACATTTTAATTATAGTTAGTGTTCATATAAGAGTTCAATTAGGGTTAAGGTTAAATTGTAATTGAAGTTTAATTAGGGTTAAGATTTATATTAGAATCCAATTAGGATGAGAGTTGAATAAGGGTTAGAGTTTAGATTAGGGTTAGGGTTAAATTAGGGTTAGATTAAGGTTAAATTTGTAGGATTCATTTAATTGTAGAGTTATGTTTAGGGTTGGGTTAGTGTAAAAAGAAATTAGGGTTATATTTAAGTTTAGGGTTAGGGTATGGTTTAGGCTTCAATTAGGTCTAGATTGGGGATATTGTTAAGGTTAGGGTTTGATTATAGTAAGATTTTAATTTTATTTAGGGTTTTTATTACAGTTCAATTAGGATTAGAATTAGGCTTATTATTCAATAAAATTAGCGTTAAGGGTTAAATTAGGATTAAAGTTCAGGGTTTGGGCTAGAATTTAATTTAGATTAGGGTACAATAAGGGATAGGGTTCATATTAAGGTGGGGTACAATTATGGTTAGATTAAAGTTTATTTTTTTATAAGTAGGATTTAATTAGAGTTTAGGATTAAATTGAGGCTACAATTAGAGTTACTATTGTAGGGTAATGCATTGATACCACTTATTATCATTTTCTCATAAAATATTAAAAAAATCTTCATTATAATATGTTTTTCTTATGAATATTTAGAATATAGACATATTTAAATAGTTTAAATTTTATTTTAATTAAAATTAGTTTACTTGCAACCTTTATTCTAATCTTAACCTTAAACCTAACAATAATTAAACCAATATATTAAGTAAATGCTTATCAAACCCTAACAATAATTAACCAAAATTTTAATTAAGGGTTTAACCTTTATGAAATAATATTAAATATTTAATCATTTAAAATTTAAATTATATGAATAATAATAAAAATAACAATGGCTACATCAATATACATAATAATTTGATATTACTATTGGAATTTAAAAAAAGAATTTACATATTAATCTAGAGTAACAATTCTATTTTTCTTTTCGCATGCAAATCAATTCAAATTTTAAAATTAAAATACATTTAATTTTTTAAATTGTTAAATGAATCAACAATTAGATTTAGAATAAATTTAAAACTAAAAATTACATAATCTTAAATGGGTAGAGTGTGCTTTTAGTTGTGAAATTGAAAGAAATAAAGAAATCAATCTAGATATATAACCAACATTTATGTTTTCTTTTTTCCTTTTGCATGTAACAATTAATGCTAAATGCTAAATGCTAAAATGCTAAAATGCAAAAATGCAAAAATGCTAAATGTTAAAATGCTAAAATACTAAAATACAAAATGCGAAATGCTAAAATGCTAAAATGCAAAATGCTAAATGTTAAAATGCTAAAATGCTAAAATGCTAAAATGCTAAATGCTAAATGCTAAAATGCTAAAATGCTAAAATGCAAAATGCAAAATGCAAAATGCAAAATGCAAAATGCAAAATGCTAAAATGCTAAAATGCAAAAATGCTAAAATGCTAAAATGCTAAATACTAAATGCTAAAATGCTAAAATGCTAAATGCTAAAATGCTAAAATGCAAAATGCTAAATGATAAAATGTTAAAATGCTAAAATGATAAATGATAAATGCAAAATGCTAAGTGCTAAATGCTAAAAAAATATAGAAAATGCGAAATGCAAAAATGCAAAATGCAAAATACAAAACGCAAAATGCTAAGCTAAATGCTAAATGCTAAATTCTAAATGCAAAATGCGCAACACCATAATTGCTTCTTTATTAATGAAACACACATATTTGTCGAGACGGAGCTCTATGTTTTCTTTCCATTTTCAACTACGATCTCTCCCTAAATCTAGAAGCAACTTCGAGGCATCAAGTGCTGACAAGGGTACTTCGGCGTCTATGTGGAGGAGTTAAAATCCTCCACCCAGTTTACTTTTTCTTACCTCGCCCACTTTCTTTGCCTACTCTGCTTTTTCAATTACTCTTCTCTGCATTTTAATTACTCTGCTCTACATCTATTAATTACAGTTAAACCATCTGCTCATCCCGCGAAACCCTAACCCTAGTTTGTAATGGAGCTCTTCATCTCCTCACTCTGTTAATGTGGTCTCTGAAGTTCCTACTCCCACTCCTAATGAACTTAACCCTCTCAAGCCCGATCTCGCACCATCGGCTCCTGAGCATCTCATCCCTGGCTTCGACCCTCCACTTGACCTTGTGGAACCGCCCTTCGAGGGATTTTAGCTTGTTACCTCAAGAAAACAAAGGCGTAAAACTACCCCTCTCAATTCCCTAAACCATAGCCATTCAAATACCATCCAATTGGCCTCTAACCATAAACCCCAGGACTCTCCTCAATCCCCTATCAATTCTTTGGTTAAAAATATGGTCAAAAACCTAGAAAACCCCAATCAAGGTGATGATGATGCTAACATTTGTAATAACCCTGCAATGATCCTTAGATCCAGAACCCCCTTACAATCGGTCTCCTCTTCACTTGCAGGTGTTATTACTGATACTAGCACCATCAACCCATCGACTGCATCTACACCCAAAGAGCTAGAGGATAATCATATTATAGAAGTTATTTATGCAAATAAAGGCTTAGATGAAATTAGATCTTGCATTATGCTCCCTGGCTTTCCAGGCTCCTTGTTGTCTGGGTTTGACATAAGAGGAAATTCTGATATTAGAACTGAGCCTCTCGAAAATAGTGAAGATGATGAGGACCTTACAAAAGGTAACTCCCTAAATAAAAAGAAAGGTAGGCCTATGGGCTCCAAAAACAAGAAGAAGCTTAGAGATCAACACGGTCTCCCTACCAGCCCCCCCTTAAATCCTCCTCTTTGATGAAGTACATATCATGGAAAATTCGAGGCCTTGAGTCGCCTGACAAAAAATTTGTTATTAAAAGATTTTTGGACTATCATAAAAATCTAGATTGTCTGATGTTACAATAACTTAAATCTATTGGGTTCTCCCTCGACACTACTCTTGACTTCATTTGGAGAGATGTAATCAAAATCTACACCAACCACCTGAGAGGAAAGGGAGGTGTTGGTCTTTTGATTGCTCCTAAATGGTCAATGTACCTCAAGGATAAAGGAACCTCCCCCTGTAATAGAGTGGCCTGGGTTACCCTAGATGTTAAAGGAAATTGTTTTGGCATATGCTCCATATATGCATCTAATGATTACAAGGAAAGAATATCCCTCAAGAATTGGCTAACATCCCTCCCAAATATCCCCTGGGTCATGGCTAGAGACTTTAATATGATTGAATCCCAAGATGACAAGGCTGGGGGACTTCTGTTTGAATGGAAATCCTCAGAAAAACCTCACCAGGATAGGTGTAAACAACATTTGCAATTGTTTGACCCCTTGGAAGGCACTAAACCTGATACACCCAACCTATGGCACACTTGGTACAATTTTCAGCAAAACAATAATACAATCTACTCCAGGCTAGATAGATTCTATGCTAATAAGGAATTCTTCTCCATTCCCCCCAATCAATCTGGGAATGCGGTTGCAGTCTTACCAACTACTCTATCCGATCACTTCCCTATTCTAGCCATCATTAATATCAGGAACTCCATCACCCCTAGCCACCCTCACTATAAGAAGTTTTTTCTTAACACCTCCTTGCTGCAAGATGAGGAAGTTCTTAATGCCATCAAGATAGTTAGACTCTTCAATTCGCAACCCCATCTCCCCCAATCCCACACTCTCAAATGATAGAGGAATATCTCCTCCTGGTAGAAACTTCTCCAAACCTTTGGCCAGAAAAAAGCCAATGACTTTAGGTTCATAGAAAAAACCCTTACCCTTCGAATTCACTCCCTAGAGCATGAAATCCAACTGCAACCCTCTTCTCCTACCTTGGCCAAATAGGTCTCTGAGGCTAGAAATATCCTTAGAAAACACCAGTAGGTTAAAATTAGAGGTGCTTTCATTAGAGCCCGTAACCACTGGCTCCAGTTTGGTGATAAAGGCTCCAAAATATTCTTTAATCTTCTCAAGCAAAAACAGATCAGAGAAAGAATAGACAGAATAATGGTAGATAATAAGGATCTCTTGGATCTCAATGATATCAAGGAAGCCTTTGAAATATTTTACAAGAGTCTGTTTACCTCAGAGGATAATGAGGCCTTGGTAGATGCTCGTGCCAAGTGTAGGACCATTATTCCTAATAGAATCTCTGAGGACGAAGCTAGCCTCCTCAAAACTAAGCTAACCATGTGAGAAATTAAGGAAGCCATTAAGGCTCTCAAGGATAACAAGGCCCCAAACCCTGATGGACTTCCTATTGAATTCTACAACACCAACATTGACTGGATCTCCAATGACCTCTATGACATCTACAATGAGGCCCTTAACACTAGCACCCTGGGGGAATTCATAAACAGGAGCATCATTAAGCTTATTCCAAAAGAGGGGGATAAAGCCCTCATTAAGAATTGGAGGCCAATCACCCTCCTCAATGTCTCCTACAAAATCTTAGCCAAAGCCTTAGCCTCTCGCCTTGAGAAGATCCTCCCCAAATTCATCTGCTCTACCCAAATAGGATTCATTAAAGGCAGATACATCTTGGAGAATCTTGTAACAAGCTAGGATTCCATGGGATGGGCCAGAACCTCCAACAAAGACACCGCCATGTTCCTTGTCGACTTTGAGAAAGCTTATGATAGGGTGGAATGGGACTTCATCCTCATGATGCTCTCCGCCTTTGGCTTCCCTAGTGAGTTCTATGATTATGTTCGGATCCTCCTCAAGGATGCATCTGCCCTAGTTGAAGTCAATGGGATCCCGTCCCAGCCTATTCCTCTGTCTAGGTCAATTAGGCAGGGCTGCCCCCTTGCCCCTACTCTATTTTTCATCGCATTAGATGCCCTGTATTATCTCCTTAGAGATGACACCTTATCCCCCCATGTCCATGGCATTACTATGTCAGATGACTATGATCTGATCAACATTCAGTTTGTCGATGACACCTCATTGTTCCTGCAACTCTCAAGGCACAATATTGATTCCCTTAATCAAAAACTTGACTTCTTTGGTAGAGCTTCTAGAGCCCGAATGTCTAGCACCAAATCCATTCTACTTGGGTGGAAAGACAAACCTCTGGACTGGATTCACTAGTTTGGATATGCTTTGGGAGGACCAAATAAATTAGTCCGTTACCTTGGTATCCCCTTTTCTATTTCTCCCTCTCTTAAAGACATGTGGGGTTGGGTCAAGGGGAAAATAGACAGTAAGCTCAACAAATGGGACAATAGGGTCCTCTCCCTTGCTGGCAGGATCCAAGTCTACCAAAAAATCCTATCTTCCTACAGCATCGACTACTCCTCAATATGGATGTTCAGCAACTACCAAATCTTTGAAATCTAAAAAGCTATCAGACGAATCCTATGGTCTGATGGCAAGGGTAAAAGGAAAGCTCACGCAGTCAAATGGACCTGCTGCCACTTAGACAAAAAACTTGGTGGGCTAGGCCTCAAGGATCTTAGGATGCAAGGTATCTCCCTTGCAGCCAAATGGATTTTTCACTCACTGGAAGGTCAAGAACCTTGGAAAATCCTCATCAGAAACAACATACAAAATGGTGTTCCCAAATCTGCCAAAACCTAGAAAGCCCTCCCGTTTAGTGATTTAATTGCAAGCGGTTTCCTTGTGTCTGTCCAAGGCACCTAGGTGTTTAAATCCATCTAGAAAGCCTAGGAGCATGTGTGTGGTCTTATCAACAACTCGAGCTTTAGCTGTGACAATACCCTCCACAGTGAAAGGTCAATATGGTGGAACCTTCTTCATAAATCCAAACCTCTGGCTTTGACCCAAGCTTGTTTTGCTAAGCACTCGAATAGTAAAGGAATCAAGTATATTATGGACATTTTAGAACATGATGACCTTATCAGCGGGGAGACTCTTAGCACTAAATATGATCTCCCTGCTTCGCATAACAAGATCTACAACATGATCAAAATTTCTTGCACTCCCCTTAATCTCCCTAAGAAGAGCCAAGTTGATGCCCATAGGTACCTTACATTCCTTTGGAAAAATGGCTCTACCCTCGCCAAGATCAAAGCCAAGTCTATCTATACCCTAGTCAATAGTGACACCTCGATGATTGAGCATATCAACACTTTGTGGTATACTAACCATACCCCCCAAGCTTGGCAGAAAACCTTTGAGAAGCTCTGGCGGTCCCCCATCCCCCCTAAGATGAAATGCTTCAAATGGTAGCTTATATTGGATAGACTACCTGTAAGGAATAAATCAGCTACATATGATCTTTGTTTTGTCTGCAAAAAGCCTGAGACCGTGTGCCACATCTTTTTTTACTGCTCGTTTGCTAGAGAAATTTGGTTGTTGTTTGGAATATCTATTACAGAATATGTTTACACTCTTGATATAGTTACTAGTTTTATTCAAGGATTGAGAAAGGATACTAACCTTGTTTGGCAAATTCTATCTTCTTACATTCTCTAGTTTATTTGGAAACTTAGGAATGAGAAGTTCCAATGTATTACAAGGGAACGTACTAGGTTTTTTAAAAAACTCACACATTACAAAATTGATGTGCAGGTCTATTTTCTGATGAACATCAAGAGAAACAAGCTCCTGTGATTCCTTAAAGATAGCAAAGTTACCATGTTTGTCTATGAGATGCAAGATGGGTATGAATGGGCAAGGATTGTAGAGAATCAGACCTCCTTTGACAAGGCAGTAAAAAAGCTGATAAAGGATCTCTAAGACAGCAGGCCCCCTCCCTTCAACAGGATAGAGATGTGCTCCCAGATCCTAGCCAAAAAGAAGGTGGTTTGGATGGAAGGAGTTCAAGTCTGGACCATGTTGTTCACAAAAAGTGATAGCCAAAGAACACCTGTAATTGATCTATGAAGTAGCCAATTCAATCTATGAAGAACCTCAGGGCTTGGACAACATGAAAAGGATATGAATCCTTCTACTGTTCAGGCTCTGCAGAACCTAGGTGGGTATACCTTT
The DNA here is from genome assembly GCF_030272615.1 of Cryptomeria japonica. NCBI lineage: Eukaryota > Viridiplantae > Streptophyta > Pinopsida > Cupressales > Cupressaceae > Cryptomeria > Cryptomeria japonica. The sequence continues at coordinate 815,031,868 of NC_081409.1, read as the reverse complement.
GATGTTTAGAATTAAACCTATTACACACCTATGATAGCATCAACATAAACAGATAGATCTCACCAGGGCTCTAAAACAAGTAGTTTATTGCAGATGGGCTAGATCTACACATAAAACTCAACTATGCTTGAGCATGAGATAGATGAAACATTTCGAAACATAACATAAACTAAAGATATTCTGATTGGATTTTAAATTGGTTTGAGAACCCCCTTAATTGCAAGATCAGTGCCTTATCCAAGGGCAACAGAGTCATACATCAAACTATAAATGAAAGCTTCAATTGCAAATCCATATTCATTATTAAATATTCATGCATTTATGCCTTGCATAAATGCATTACTAAGATCATTCACAAAATCATCAGATCTTGAAACTATATTCCATTTTTTATGATTTATTACAGAATTAAAATCCTTCCTTGAAGAGTCCCTGCAAACAATCATAACTATCTCCTTGAGATAACAAATTTCATCCTCCTTGGGGATTTGATTTGATAAAATGGAAATACAAATCTAGAGACAATCCTGTGTGAATTTATGTATGCCTTACATACACAAGAACCTGCAACTAAGAACACCTATAGCAAGAATTGAACTCCATTACTGAAAGAAAAGCCCTGCCCTATACAATCTTGAAGAAAACTTAGAAATGGAAGCCATGAAAACTGGAGCCACTCTCACAGAATTCTGGAACCCTTACAACTAAGAAGAATTGGGAATAAGAAGGAGAGGGAAGAAAATCAAATCTGCAACTGAAATTGCCAAGTGTCTCCTCTCTAATTGAATTTTATTCCCATCAAAACTACTCCCAAAATATCTGATCTTTGTCAAAATTGACCATATAATTGGATTCCTCACTATGAGAGCTTTCCAGAAACATATAATACTTCATATTTTTGCCAAAAATAAGACCTTGAGCGAATTAATCATTTATGTGTGCACATCATTTAAATTTTTGAATTTTTAATATAGTCTGCACTATATATATAACTGATTTTAATTTTGATTTTTGGCTCCCTTTTGCCTTGACGCCTTGCCACGTGGTGATCTCTGATTGGTCGATGGGGTCCACTTTGCCAAAAATAAGACCTTGAGCGAATTAATCATTTATGTGTGCACATCATTTAAATTTTTGAATTTTTAATATAGTCTGCACTATATATATAACTTATTTTAATTTTGATTTTTGGCTCCCTTTTTCCTTGACGCCTTGCCACGTGGTGATCTCTGATTGGTCGATGGGGTCCACTGGGCACCACCTCGGATGACACCTCATCACCGCCACATGTCTACTTTGTCACTACCACTTGTCTGTCCACCTATACACCACATGTGCACCACGTGACCACCACCTCATCGCCACTGGACAACCACCTCACTGAGACCCGCCTACTGGATAGCCAACCGGACCTGCCACCTGGCTTTCGCCATTTCGCGATGGGTAAGTTTCGTGCATCTTTGGGCTCTGAAATCACGCGAGCCGTTGGATCTCCGTGGACATGCTCAATCTTTAACTCCTCACTTTCGTTGCATTTTCGGTTTGGGCTTTTCGCTATTTCATAGCCCTTAACTGTCGAGCTTCTTTCCTTCGTGAAGTCGTGTGAGCCATCCGATCTCCTGAAGCTGCATGGTCTTTAACTCACTCCTCTACAAAATTTCACTTGCCTTGGGAGCTGTGCCTGCATGGGGTCCACCTGTCACCACCTGTCAGCCTCTTTTAGTTGCCTTGGGATCTGTACCAGTGCATGTGGGGTCTGCTTTGGGCGCCCATCAGGCACCATCCGTCAAAAACCTTGATGGCTTTGACATATTAGATGTGTAAAGATTTGCTTATAAATATCAGAAGACCCCACTTCCCAGTGAATGTGGGATAAATAGATTTGTCTGGCACTATGTATTCTTAAAGTTTTTTGAGTGTTCTTTAATGGCATTTTGCATTTTCCTTAAAACTTTCAATGCCTGTCCACTACTATACCACGCAGGGGGTATTGGACAATGCATCTTGTTCACACATGGAGGACTAGCTAATTTTATTTGTTGTTTGAATTTCTTTAAAAATTTCAATGCACACTTACATGCCACGCTAAGGAAGATCTTTTGTTGCTACTTCTTCATTACCACGTAGAAGCCTGGAGGGACATGGGGGGGATTTGACTGCTATTGCATTTGCTTGATGGTTTCAACCTAGCCTCCAATCTCCACATTCCACACCATGGCACGTGAGGGAAAGGAGGATGCTGGTTTTCAAGTTTGGAATGTTTACTTTGCTGTTCCTACAACCCCTTTGCCAAAAACATGATTAGCCATAGCATGGAGGAGAGGATTGTTGTTTCATATGCTGGAGCTTCTACACTTTGCATTTGCTTGAAAGATTTAATTTCCTTTTCAACATAGAGAAAAATGCCTAGCAAAAGTATGATGGGGAGGAGGAAATGCATATGCCAATATGCATTCTAAAATTTCAATGCCTCTCAACATCCACGCAAAGCAGGGAGGGAATTTTAACTTTACACCAGCCAATGTGCATTTACCTTGGATTTTTTACGCCTGGCAATGTTTTATGTGGAGAGGCTGCTCAAGAAGTCATGGAATTTGCTTTAAGTTACCAAGGAATTTGCCAAAAAACAATGGCTATGCCTTCTAATTTCCTTTTATGGATTCAATATGTTTGATCATTCCATAATTGAAAATATTGTGTTCTATTATCTGCACTAATCCATCTTACTTTCATTGTTGTTCCTGTTGAATTCATACTGGAGAAATGTGAATGGAGGGGCATGGCCAAATTAGTTAATTACACATTTATTGAAAATTTTCTTATGACATGTCTCGTGATTACAATCCATATTTAAATATTCTGAAAATCTCTTAGTGAACAAAGTCACCAATAAAGTAATACGGCACAGGCATGAGCCAGGTCGGGCTCCTAAGTGGGTCTGGCTAAACAATTTTTCATTTTCATGCAAATAAACTCTAAAATACCTTAGGAACCTCAAACATACCTCTGGAATCGATCAACACCATTTTCGGATCATCAGATTGAATTTTGCAACCTTCAGGCAGTTACGCCACATTTTTGCATTTAATCGCGAAGAAGTAATTTTCAAAGTGGTCAAAACACCTTTCTGGACCTCGCCATCTGACATGCGTGTACTCCGATATACAAGGATGAACCCTACTAAATATTTTTTCAAGATGAGTCCTGAGTGAAGAGATATTAATTTTCAAAAATGCCCAACTAGCTTTGTCGACACTGCGGACCTGATGAAGTCAATGTTCTAACAACACATGATGCCTTTCTTAAAAATATCAAATGACCTCCGTAGACCCTCAAAATTGAAACATAGGTACCTTGAAGTACATATTAAATCTTTGGATTCTTAGTTCGATCAAAATTCTGACTGGGTGCAAATGGCACGCTCATGAAAATGGCTAATTAACTGATGCGACAACAAAAGTACGGATAACTGAAAAAGATGGCTTAATAGACCCTTTTGAAAACCGATCAAACGGATTGGCAGAGGCTTGAAATTTGAAACATGACTCATCACTTATGCCAAAAATATCCCGGAACAATCATTCTGGCATAACACTCAATGAGACAACTTTTACACTTATGCGAAATAGGGACTTGTCAAAACATACAAACTGCAAACAATTCGAGCCTTGTAAACTGAGAAAATGGATTCATGAAGACTTGAAATTTTGTATGTTGACTCACATTTATACATATAATTCAATCCATTTTGAAATTATTCATGATGATCAATAGGAAAAAAGATATAAGCACTCAAAGTAGGCTACTTAGTAAAATATGAATTTGAGCCTAAAATGTACTTTCAGCTCACCCCTTGAAATGGGTACCTGGTAAACTGATCCAATTTGAATTCTAAAAGTTTCACATCATTGCATAAGCCAAATGAAAGGTGTACAATAAGTTTCCGAAGACTTACCCCTTGAAAATCAACTGGCTCCATTTAACCCTCTCTCTAACTAGGCCATTCAAACTGACTCATTTAGGTGCCTTTTCTGACATGCAGAGAAATTTTTTGAAATGGGCCTCTAAACTTGACTCAATTTTAATGAGTCCCAATAGTCCACTTGGCTGGAGGACCAGGATGAGGTTCTCCAGTAGTGCTCGACTCTGTTGCATCCCTTTTTTTTTCTTTTTGATATGATTAGCAGATAATTGTATATAACTCTCTCCCTGGTTTACCAGTTTGGCGGTTGAGGCCCGACCCTCTGCTCTCTACTTTTGTATAAACTCTTCATCTCCTATTTGAACTCTTGATTTCTAATATATAAAAAAAAAAATGCAAAATGCAAAAATGCTAAAATGCTAAAATGAAAAAATGCTAAATGCTAAAATGTTAAAATGCTAAATGCTAAATGCTAAATGCTAAAATGCTAAAATGCTAGAATGCTAAAATGCAAAATGCAAAATGCAAAATGCTAAAAATGCTAAAATTTAAAATACAAAATGCTAAAATACTAAAATGCAAAATGCTAAATGAAAAATGATGAGTGATAAATGCTAAATACTAAATGCTAAAAGAAAAAATACAAAATGCTAAAATGCAAAAATGCTAAATGCTAAAAGCTAAAATGATAAAATGCTAAAATGCAAAAATGCTAAATGCTAAAATACTAAAATGCAAAATGGTAAATGCTAAATGCTAAAATGCTAAAATGCTAAAATGCTAAATGCTAAAATGCTAAAATGCAAAAATGGTAAAATGCTAAACGCAAAATAATAAAATGCTAAAATACAAAATGCTAAATGCTAAAATGCTAAAATGCTAAAATACAAAATGATAAATGATAAAATGCTAAAATGCAAAATGCAAAATGCTAAGTGCTAAATGCTATAAGAAATATGCTAATTGCTAAATGCAAAATGCAAAATGCTAAAATTCTAAATGCAAAATGCGAAATTCTAAAATGCTAAAATGCTAAAATGCAAAATGCAAAATGCTAAATGCTAAAATGCTAAAATGCAAAATGCTAAATTCGAAAATGCTAAAATGCAAAATGCTAAATGCTAAAATGCTAAAATGCTAAAATTCTAAAATTCTAAAATGCAAAATGATAAATGCTAAAATGCTAAAATGCCAAAATGCTAAATGCAAAATTTTAAGTGCTAAATGCTAAAAGAAAAATGCAAAATGCAAAATGCAAAAATGCAAAAATGCAAAATGCAAAATGCAAAATGCAAAATTTTAAAACAAAAATGCAAAATGGAAAATGCAAAAAAGCAAAAAAAAAAAAAATGAAAAATGCTAAAATGAAAAAATGAAAAATGAAAAATGCAAAAATGCAAAAATGCAAAATGCAAAATGCAAAACTCAAAAATGCAAAAATGCAAAAATACTAAATGCTAAAATCCTAAAATGCAAAACTACGAAAATGCTAAATACTAAAATGCTAAAATACTAAAATGATAAATGCTAAATGCTAAAATGCTAAAATACTAAAATGCAAAATGCTAAATACAAAAATGCTAAAATGCTAAAATGCAAAATGCAAAATGCTAAATGCTAAAATACTAAAATGCTAAAATGGAAAATGCTAAATACAAAATACAAAATGCTAAATGCTAAATGCTAAAATGCTAAAATGTAAAAATGCGAAAATGCTAAAATGCTAAAATGCTAAAATGCTAAAATGCTAAATGCTAAATGCTTAAATGCTAAAATCCTAAAAATCTAAAATGTAAAATGCTAAATGCTAAAACACAAAATGAAAAATATAAAATGCAAAATGCTAAATGCAAAATGCTAAATGCAAAATGCTAAATCCTAAATGCTAAAATGCTAAAATGCAAAAATGCAAAAATGCAAAAATGCAAAAATGCTAAATGCTAAATGCTAAAATGCTAAAATGCTAAAATGCTAAATGCTAAATGCTGAAATGTTAAAATGCAAAATGCTAAATGCTAAATGCTAAAATGCTAAAATGCTAAAATGCTAAAATGCTAAAATGCAAAATGCAAAATGCAAAATGCTAAAATGCTAAAATACAAAAATGCTAAAATGCTAAAATGTTAAAATGCTAAAACGCAAAATGCAAAATGCAAAATGCTAAAATGATAAAATGATAAATGATAAAATGATAAAATGATAAATGATAAATGCAAAATACTAAGTGATAAATGCTAAAAATAAATGCAACATGCAAAATGAAAAAATGAAAAATGAAAAAATGAAAAATAAAAAATGCAAAATGCAAAATGCAAAATGCAAAATGCTAAATGCAAAATGCAAAATGCAAAATGCAAAATGCAAAATGCAAAAATGCTAAAATGCTAAAATGCTAAAATGCTAAAATGCAAAAATGCAAAAATGCAAAAATACAAAAATGCAAAAATGCAAAAATGCAAAATGCAAAAATGCTAAAATGCAAAACGCAAAATGCAAAAATACAGAAATGTAAAAATGCTAAATGCTAAAATGCTAAAATGCAAAATGCAAAATGCTAAAATGCTAAAATGCAAAATGCAAAATGCTAAATGCGAAAATGCTAAAATGCTAAAATGCTAAAATGTTAAATGCTAAAATGCTAAAACGCAAAATGCTAAATGCTAAAATGCTAAAATGCAAAATACAAAATGCTTAAATGCTAGAATGCAAAAAGCTAAATGCAAAATGCTAAGTGCTCAATGTTAAATACTAAATTCTGAAAGTAAAAATACAAAATGCTAAAATTCAAAAATACAAAATCCAAAATGCAAAAATGCAAATATGCTAAATGCAAAAATGCTAAAATGCAAAAATTCTAAATGCTAAATGCAAAAAAGCTAAAATGCAAAAAAGCAAAAATACAAAAATACTAAATGCTAAAATGCTGAAATGCTAAAATGCTAAATGCTAAATGCTAAATGCTAAAATGCAAAAATGGTAAATGCTAAAATGTTAAAATGCAAAATGCTAAAATGCTAAAATGCTAAAATGCTAAAATGCAAAAATGCAAAATACAAAATGCAAAATGCAAAATGCAAAATGCTAAATGCTAAATGCTAAATGCTAAATGCTAAATGCTAAAATGCTAAATGTTAAAATGATAAATGATAAATGATAAAATGATAAAATGATAAAACGATAAATGATAAATGCAAAATACTAAGTGCTAAATGCTAAAAAAAAATGCAAAATGCAAAATGCAAAAATGAAAAATGAAAAAATGCAAAATACAAAATGTAAAATGCAAAATGCAAAATGCTAAATCCTAAATGCTAAATGCTAAATGCTAAATGCAAAATGCAAAAATTCTAAGATACTAAAATGCAAAAATGGAAAAATACAAAAATGCAAAAATGCAAAATGCTAAAATGCTAAAATGAAAAATGAAAAATGCTAAAATGCTAAAATGCAAAATGCTAAATGCGAAAATGCAAAAACTCTAAAATGCTAAAATACTAAATGCTAAAATGCTAAAATGCTAAATGCTAAATGCTAAAATGCTAAAATGGAAAAATGCAAAAATGCAAAAATGCAAAATACAAAATGCTAAAATGCTAAAATACAAAAAGCTAAATGCAAAATGCTAAGTGCTAAATGCTAAATACTAAATGCTAAAATTAAAAATACAAAATGCTAAAATTCAAAAATGCAAAATGCAAAATGCAAAAATGCAAAAATGCAAAAATGCAAAAATGCTAAATGCTAGAATGCAAAAATGCAAAAATGCCAAAATTCTAAATGCTAAATGCAAAAATGTTAAATGCTTAAATGCTTAAATGCTAAAATGCAAAAATGATAAATGATAAAATGCTAAAATACTAAAATGTTAAAATGCTAAATACTAAATGCTAAATGCCAAATGCTAAATGCTAAAATGCTAAAATGTTAAAATGCTAAATGCTAAATGCTAAATGCTAAATGCTAAATGCTAAAATGCTAAAATGCAAAATGCTAAATGCAAAATGCTAAGTGCTAAATGCTAAAAGAAAAATGTTAAATGCAAAATGCAAAATACAAAATGCTAAAATGCCAAATGCAAAATGCGAAATGCTAAAATGCTAAAATGCTAAATGCTAAAATGCTAAAATGCAAAATGCTAAATTCAAAAATGGTAAAATGTTAAATGCTAAATGCTAAAATTATAAAATGCTAAAATTCTAAAATGCAAAATGATAAATGCTAAAATGCTAAAATGCCAAAATGCCAAATGCTAAATGCAAAATTTTAAGTGCTAAATGATAAAAGAAAAATGTAAAATGCAAAATGTAAAAATGCAAAATGAAAAAATGCTAAATGCTAAATGCTAAATGCTAAATGCTAAATGCTATAAGCAAAATGCAAAATGGAAAATGCAAAAAGGCAAAAATGAAAAATGCTAAAATGCAAAAATGCAAAAAGCAAAATGCAATAAGGCAAAAGGCAAAATCGATAAGCTTCTCGAGATGACACAAAAATTAACTAGAGATGTGGAGACTATGAAAAGTAACAATGAGATTAGAATTGGTTATCTGAAATTGTGGACATTAGTAAGGAAGCTATGAATAGCAATTGAGAAGGCCTCAAGAAGATAATTGCAATTATTGCTGATCACAAAGCTCGGCCTTTATCTAGCAAACCGCCATTAGAGATTAAACAAAAGAATAAATTATAGGAATCGAATGTGCAAGGAATGTGTTCTCAGACTATGACTGGCCGGTATACTAGAATTCAATGTGTATCGGTTTAGGGTTTCACTTTATGGACGGCCCTACTTCTCCTACCCCTCTTAAGTTGGATCTGTTTCGTGAGGCCTCACATTATCCTCTGGTTTCCCAACCAAACAAAAAAGGCCAAGCTTCACATGACTTGCCAAGATTGGGGATTTTTCAGGTACATACACGAGTGGAGTGTTAAATATGGATATTTCGGTTTTCTCTTTCGCCCTGGTTTGAGTTTTAATGGTCAGTTTTGTGACAATTTAACATTGATAAAATGGTAAAATTTGAAATTATTTCATATGATTCTATAAAACATGTGCAATGGAATTGTTTTTCCGAGGCAGTGCACCATGGTATCCCCATGTCTTATAGAAAGACTAAAGAAAGTATGTAGAAAGTACTTTGACCTTCCACTGGAGCAAAATAGGAGATATGCATATGGAACGCTTTAGTCAGGCGCATGTTGTTTCTCGAGATCAAAAGCTTGACCTGGAAGATATGATGTACTTGGTTTTGTTGCTACTGAGTTTTACAAAACTAAACCCGTGGCTGTCCACGCCTGCAGACTTCAGGTAAGTTCTTTTGGGATATTTAAAATCCATTAATTTTACAGCATCACATAATGATAATATTTTATATTTTGTTCTATTTTTCAGCTTCTCCTTTCCCTCTTAACTTAGATATGTTTGCTTCATGCTTCGGCTTCATTGGTGTCTCTCCCATGGGTGCAAAATTCAAAAGTAAATAGTTTTCTGTCGAAGGGTCAGAAAACCTGGAAAATGGGCAGCGCAAATAGCCTGGACCTCAATAAATCACCTTCTTCTAACGGAAAGGAGGATTTGCAGAAGGAATTTAATTCCGATAATGAATTGATGAAGATCAGCAACGAACCAGAGGAGGATGGTATGATAATGACACCCAGGTTATCTTTTCTCACTGTCATAAATTGTTCCATCTGCCATTCCCCATTAAAGATCTACACACTGTTAGTTATATTTGTGCCACGGAAATTTGTCTGGTTAATGTTGGCTCAGGTTTAGTTTAATTTTATTGTTTCATTATATCAATGGATTTTAATAATCAATTGTAAATAAATATTGATTTTACGATTAGATTTTAAGAAATCATTTTATGTTAATTAATTTCATAATATATTGAAATGTAAAATCATAATGTATTTTAATAAATTTTATAATTCAGTATTGATTAGGATTGATATTGATACGCTTTGTTCAGTAGTAACCCAACTGTGCTTTACATCTCATTTTTGTGTTCTACATTTTTTTAATCTCTCACTTTTTTAATTGGAACAAAAGAAGTTTGTTAACTTAAAAATGTTACATACAACAACATACTGTCATAAGAAGGAATCACAAATTACTCTTGTAAACAGTCACATGGCTATCATTTTGGCTCTACAGAGATAAAAAATACTGAAATGTTTCTTCACCCACAAGATTTTGTTTCTTCTAGAAATACTGAAATGCTGCCATGAATGGAGCATGAAAATGATTCTTGGGACCTTTGTGATTTTCATAGCCACCTCCATTTTATAGACTTGAATATTCTACCATGGTTTGAGTATCTTGCTCTGAAAATATCGTCTACCATGAATTATATATGTGTGACCAGCAAACACCAAAGATAAGTTCTTTGCACACAACTGTCCCTTCCACTTGGATAAAAATTAGTCTGAAAAATAGATTGTAAATTAGATTTTTAAGTTGTCCATTGAAAAAAAGGAAGAGCTCTGCATTAAGGAGTTGTTTTTCCCTTACCATGCTACTTGCTAGATTGTTTGGTCATGCTGCTAATCTGGATCATTTGCATTTTTAAAATTATCCTTAAAGGCTCTGAGTTGAACCTGCAAATTGTCTCTTGAGAGTGGAATTGGCCTGAAGAGTAGATTGAAGAGTGAGGGTCTATGGAGAAGTTAGCACAAATAATCATGGCCTCAAGTTGGAGAGAATGGAAGGTTTGAGATAAGAGAAGCACATAATGGAATCGTCAAAAATGCTTAAGGGTGATCTATCTCAAAGTCTAAAAATAATTGTGTGATATGGGGAAAGACCAAGCAAGCAATTCACCAAGACCAATTCCGAGGAAACATCAAAGGGAAGGTGAAAAGGAGAAAGTTCCAAAGACTTTGAGCATGGGGCAAAACCAAAATGCATGCTTGATAGTTTCTTTTTTATGGTAGAAGGGTACAAGATGGATGGGGTGAAATGAATGTGAGCCCATCACCAATAGGAACATTAATATGGAGAATTTTCTAACTAACCAACTGATCTTTTGCATCATCTTTTGAAGTCCAGGTTAAAGAAACAGGAAAGAGGAGTTGTTTATACACAAACATGAGAGGGAAAACTTGGATATTTTTATTATTTGTCAACTTCCAATCTTTGAGAAAGTTATCATGATATGGTGTCAACAACAACCAAACTGAGTCAGGCTTAACCATCTATTGGATTTTTTTGAATTGGGGACCTATATGATGAAGGAAGACTGTATAGAGACTTAAGTTGCTATCATGTTTTCCAATTAGAAATCAAAGTATCCCATAAATCCCGAAAAATGTGGACATCCCTTTTAAAGAGTTGTCTACCTTTGATACTCTTAATTGTAGCAAGAGGACTACAATCTTGTTGAACAAGATGATTCCACCAAATCAAAGAAGAAGCAAAAGTTAACCCATCGATTAAGCTCTGATCATACCAAGATGATTTATTTAAAGTAATTTTTCAGGCTTTCCAAATGGAGTTAAAGGTGTCAGATCCATGAATCTTAAAATACCAAGCAAGAAGAATCTAGAATATTATCCTTCCAGCTAACCAGATCCTAAGAGATTCCAGTATTTTGAATGAGATATCAAGAAAGATGTTTCCAAAGAGCATCACCATCATAATCCATTTTGTAGTGAGAAAATGCCCTGGGTATATGGGTCTATAATTTACCAGGTCCTTTATTTCATGGTTGCATACAATGTGAGCATGATGTAGCATGTATACCTTTTATGGCCCCAATTTAAGTAACCTAGCTTTCACATTCATAACTTTTAATATTGGATAGTATTTGACTATCTTTCCATAAACATTTACTCGTATGCCTATTGAACCAATCCATATCTTTGGAGAAAATTTCTGACTAATCCATGTTTAAATGTAAAACTTATGCAATTTCTAAGGCACCAATTGGGTAACACATCTTATCCATACTTCTATATAGTCAAATTGCCCAACTTATATTTTATATTCTTTTGCATATATTCAGATTGTCTTGGATAGGTTGGTATTCAAGTACATTGATGCATGTAGATATTCTTGAACTGTTCTTCAAGCTCTTAATACAATCTTTTCATTTAAAATTTTTTATAGTCAAAGCATGAATAAGGTATGTGTTCCTTTTATATTGTGATGTATTATTAGAATCTTATATTTTTTGACTTGCCTCTAGATCTCCATTGGTGATACTCCTGTCAAAAGCTTGCTCTACAAGTATATTACAATATTTTGTTGATTTTGGAATTATATTTTGTTGATTTTGGAATTATATATTGGATGGCTTTTTGAGCATGGGATTTTTCTCTAACAATGGTTTTCCCAATCTAAATTACTATATTGTCATACACAAGTTGTTTATGTTTATTTTTGTCAAGTTTTTATCCCTATTGTAAAGATCTGTAAAATGTTTGCATTGACCTACTCTCATGGTTAGCATAGGAAGTTGTTTTTCTACTTAACCTACAATATTCTTTATTGCATGCATTCAAGTTTTGGGGATTTGATCTTTTGGTTTGAGGAGGTAGCATGGTTTTTTTATTCATCTTACTATTTCCATCCTAGTAGTCTTCATGAAATGGTATCGTGACACATATTAGGTGGTAGATATTTTTCCCTTATTTGTATGGACTTGTAATTAAATTAGCTATATGAAGGGTAGATAATCCTATTGTATTATCATAGACCATGTTGTAGGATTTATTAGTTCAAGTGTGCATCTTGAAATTATGTGCACTATATAATACATTGATTGACTCTGGACACTTTGGACTTAGCTTTGGGTGATGCATGTGAACCCTCATGTATTTGCATTCATAGAAGATCTTGCAAAATATTATCTCATTGGCCTTGCATATTCAAGTTGCACACCCTTTAATGATGAGACTTTAGAGGACCTTGAGTATGTCATATGTCTTGTATATTTTAATGGATTAGATGTTTTCATTTTATTTCCTATTCATTACTATATGAATCATCTTCTATTGTTAGTAATCATATTTGCATTGGCTCATACAATCCCCCCATTTATTTATTTATAATGCATATAAAGTTATTCAAGTGTCCTTATGTTGGAATGATATAATGTTAATACAAAACCCTATAAACAATAATGTAGAACAAGATCGATTGACTATGAACATGGGATAACAATATCAATCTTGAGTACTAACAAAGATGAGATGAATATCCTCAAGATAAAACTCCAAATCTACAATCTAAGATTCCACAAATATGGATGATATGTTTGCAAGATATAAATACCAAGTAGCAATATTTGAAATAAATAATGATGATGGGCTAGAAATGAGGTGTGGCTACCACAAAGAGGATAATATATGTAAGACACAAATCCTAAATAGATATGACCATCCTTCTCTCACTAGTGTAGTTATTTTATTTCCTCTTGCTCAGAGATGAGTATTTCCTTGCTTGGTTTTCTCCTTTTCTCTTTTTATGAGGGATTTCATTTTTTTTTATGTGGATACCTTTTCAAGCCTTGTATTGAAGACCCATCTATGAATCCATCATGTATGCAATTATCTATTATAAGGTTTTCAACTTATCCTTAAGTTGATCTTAAGGGATCATGCATTATTTTAATTAGGAGGATAAAACAAATGTATAGGTGAGATTGTAATTTATAGTACTAGTATGATCTAGAATAGAAAATTGAACATTAGCTTACAACTTCTACAAATTATTTGCATTTACGTTCAATTTGTTAAGATCAAGCAAATGTTAGTATCATAGACTTCAATGAGAAAAGGGACCCATTTGGAAGAGTGTAGGATAGTGGCTTCCTAAATAGGTTCCTTATCAAGAGACACAAGATATTTACATACCTATTAAAGAAATTTTAATAGAAGAAAAAATTAGAATAATGCCCAACTTATAAAAAGAAATATCTCAAATTCTTGAAAAATAATTTAGTCATATTTTTAATATTACAAATCATCAAATGAAAGTGGTATCCCATTTAAAATATTTATTTCAATACAGTTCCCTCTAAAAATTTAGTAATTTGTGAAGAAAAACTATTAAGACCCAAACATTATTTTAACACATGTAATTAGTTAAAATCTCCAAGATCAAATAAAAACATCATTTTTAAAAAACTTACATTAAATAGAGTAAATTTTAAATTTAAATAGAGTAAATTTTAAATTAAAATTGAAGTAAATTTTAAATTGAAGTTAACTAACAAAATGTACTTTGGCATCCCCCCCTATGGGATGGATCAAAATCAATGTGGATGGGGAAGCTAAAGGGAATCCTGGGCCAGTCGGGTGCGGGGGAGTGGCTAGGAATTATATGGGTCTGCTAGTTTCTATGGTGGCACTCCCTCTGGGCACCCAGTCCAACCACTTTACAGAGGCCAGTGTTGCCCACATTGGGTTACACATGGCTAAAAGAGAAGGCTTTAGAAAGGTCTGGCTGGAGTATGACTCACTAAACACTGTCAATTATTTAAATGGGCGTACGGATCCTAGCTGGATGATTAAAGGAAGACTACAACTTGCAGCCTTGTCTATTTAATGAGAAAGTGTTACTATTTCTCCACAAACTTGTTTGATAAGAGAAGAACCCAGAATTGGCTATATTATTTTGTAACCAGTTTTGGAGATTTAGAGGGTTTTTAGCCTTTATTTATTTATTTATTTATTTTGAAGGTGGAATTTGGAGGAACTCTTAGTGAGTTCATATCTTCCTAGAGTATCCAGAAGTTTAGTTGTGGAGGATTTTAAATTGCTTTTTATATTAAAGGCAATTTCATGTATTTTTCATCAATGTTAATGGATCAGTTTCACCTTTGAAGAAGACTCGGCAATGTAGCCCATAAGGGGTGAACTCCGTTATCAACTTGTAGTGTATGGTCTATGTTTATTTCTAGTTCTTCTCAATCTTTATCCTTTAAATTACTTATTAAATGGTGTTAATTCAATAAAGTAGTTATGAACAATTAAACAATGATATTTAAATTATTGAATTCAAATTAGTGTGAAAAAAAAAGTCTTTGCCACTAATTTTGGATCAAGTTGCTTTTAGAGAAGTTGATCAAGGATTCGCAAGCATTTATGCTGAATGATAACCAATGTCTAAGCTCAAGCGTCGAGAGGGATCTCTTGAAGAGTTTAATCTTGACATTGGTACAAGAAGTACATATCCACGAGAAGTAATGGAACCTGAAGGAGAAGAAAGCATCCTTGAGTCTAAAAGGGCATTTGAGAAATATTTTCTTGACATGAAAGCAATGGTGGAAGAGTTGTACAAAGTGCAAAGGAAAGATGGAGAAGGTGCTAGTAAAGTTAAGGATGAAGGAGTTGGTGGTGACCCTCCTCCAAGTCCTCCTCCTTCTACATCTTCTTCTCCACCTTTATCTCCATATCAAAAGAGACAACTAGAAAAGGCTGATTCCAAATCACATTTGTTAAATTTAGATGTGAAATTTTATTTGCCAATGTATAATGGTGAACTAAATTCAGAAAATATAGATAATTAAATTAAGCAGCTTGAAGTCTATTGCAGGGTTCAAATAATTGAGGATGAAGGATCCAAAGTCTCTCTAGCTACTCTTCGACTAGGAGGCACTGCACTGATATGGTGGGAGAGTAAGATTCAAGAAGATATTTGCATGGGAGGTACAATGCAATCTTATTGGTATGAATTTGTGTCTGCATTAAATAAGCAATTTTATCCATTAGGAAATATCTAACAAGCATTAATGGATTGGCAATATATAAGACAAGGTAAACGAAAAAATATGCAAGATTATACTCAAGAGTTTAGAAAGAGGGCATTAACATTGAGAATTCCTCTATATACACAGGAAAATATTTTGAAATATATTGGTGGGTTGCATGGTTATTTAAGACATACTATTCTTATGTTTATCCCAATAAAATTTTGATGAAAGTTGTGTTCAATCTAATCACATTAAGTCAAGAGGAAAGAATGTTCATGAGAACTTCTCAAAGAAGCCATCTTGACTACCCACCACGAAGAACAAAGGAAAGGATATGGTCAAAAGAACAACTATAGTGAAGAAAGAAAATGAGAAGCCCACATGTTCACATTGTAAAAAGGAAGGACATGATGAAGCAAAGTGTTGGAATATTCATCCAGAACTCAAACCAAAGAGGCTTGGGAACAAGAGGGGTGATAAGAAGACAAATGCAATAGTCCAACAAGATCTTGGATCAGATTCAATTAATGAAACCAAGATCATGACCATGGGTTTAAAAAGTAATTCTTCTATTGTTATTTTTAGATCGAATACTCATTCTTCAAAATCTAAAACTATGCATGATGAATGGAAATGAAGTGAGATATTTCATATCAGAGTCATCTCAAAACATACAAAAATTGATAGACTCTTTGATAGTGGTTCACAAGATAATCTTATTGCTGAAGAAGTTGTTAAGACATTGGGAGTTAAGACTAAGCCTCATCCAAAACCATATCCTTTAGGATGGGTATGTGAAAATTCTAAGTTACAATGTAAACTCATATTTGCACTTACATCTAATTTCATTGATGAGGTAGAATTAGATGTCATAACTTAGAAATTTGTGGGATTTTTTTGGGAAGTCCATATTTGTATGATAGAAAAGCTATCTTCTATAGAGAGGAAAATAAGTATCATTTGATAAAAGATGGGATTGAGTACATCATGAGAGCCTATCGAACAAAGACCAATTTGTCTCTTATTACTACAGGACGAATGAAGAGACTTTTAATTGCTAGCAAAAATATCGTACTCATGATTGAAAAAGATATGGATGATGATAAATCTAATACTTTCAAAGAATGTAATCGTAAACATAAAGATGAATTAGTTAAGATTGTTTTTAACTATGATGAATTATTTTAGGAACCTAAAGGATTACCTCCCAAGAGAGAGATACAACATGATATTTAGTTGCAACAAGATGATCCTCTTCCCAACGTTGGTATGTAAAGGTTATCAATTATTAAGAATGAATAAATCAAGAAGCAAGTGCAAGAGTTTCTTGAGAAAGGAGTCATTTGACCAAGTACATCTTTGCGTGGATCACCCCTTGTGGTGTTTCCAAAAAAAGATGGTACATGCAGAATGTGTGTGGATTTTTGAGCATTGAATAAGATCAAAATGAAGAATCGTTATCCTCTTCCTCGTATTAATGATTTGTTAAATCAATTAATGGATGAAATCTATTTCACTAAGATAGACTTAACAATTGTTATCATCAAATCAAAAATTTTGAAGGTGATATTTGGCAAATTACTTAAAATAAAACAAGGTTTGTTTGAATGGCTAGTTATGCCTTTTTGGTTTTGAATGCTCTTGCTACATTCATGCAAGTTATGAATGATGTATTTAGGCCATTCATATATGACTTTGTAATAGTCTACTTAGATGATATCCTGAATTTCAATAAAAATTGGGAAGATCATGTAATGCATGTTAGGAAAGTCTTAGATGTTTTGGAAATGGAGAAACTATGTCTAAAGATGTCCAAATGTGAATTTGGAAAAGCATCTTCAATGAATTTAGGCTATATTATAGGGGGTGGTGAATTGAAAATTGGTCCCTATAAAGTTGAAGCCATCACAAAATGGCCTAAGCCTAATAATGTACTTGAAGTTAGGAGCTTCCTAGGAGCAATTCAATATTAGAGGAAGTTCATTGCTAACTTTTCATTTATTGCATCTCCTTTACATGATTTGACAATTACTAAGTAGGTATTTTTAGTGGGGAGGCGAACATGAAAAATTCTTTGAAACTTTGAAGGTGGAAGTCAGTACAACCCTAGTTTCAGCATTGCTAGATTTACAACAACCATTTGAGATTAAGACTAATGTTGCAAGTGATTATGCCATGGGAGAAGTGTTAATACAAAGAAGGAAACAAATTTGTTGCCATTCTGAGATCTTCAGTGGTGTGGTAAGAAAATATCCTACATATGACAAATAATTATATGCTTTTGTTAAGAGTTTGATGAAGTGGAAACAATACCTGATGGGCAAAGAGGAAATTATCCATATAGATCAGTAGCCTTTGCAATATCTTCAATCACAGTCCAAGATACAATAGTCACAACATTTTTTGGTGGATAGAATTACTACAACAATTCTATTTGGTCTTCAGGTATAAGAAAGGAATATAAAATAAAGTTGCTTATATGTTATCAAGACCTTCTATTAATGCATCCATTATTCTACAACATAGTTGTTTAGCTCATGAAAGTTATATTGAACAATATGCTAGAGATGGAGATTTCAAGGATGTATATGAAACAATAATCCATGGTAATCAAGTAGAAGAACTAGATTATAATTTTTATGATAAAATACTTTATCATCTAGGTAAATTGTGTATTCCAAGAGATGAAAGAGCATGTGTAACTAGAGAAGCACATACTTCTCTCATTTCTAGTCATTTTGGTGTAGGCAATACAGTTGCTCAATTGCAATGTTATTGTTATTGGCCTTAGATGAATGAGACTATGTCTAAATATATAAAGGGATGTGTCATGTTTGCTACTAGAAATCCCAGTAATAGAAAATTAGGTTTGTAGATGCCCCTTCAATACCTTCTCATTCATGGGAAAGTGTATCTATGAATTTTGTATGTGGTTTACCTATGTCTAAAAAAGGATGTAATTATTTATATGTGGTAATGGATAGATTTAGCATAATGCATATCTTGATGCCTTGTACAAAAAAAATTATAGAAGAGAAGATTACACATATATTCTTTCAGAATGTTTGGGTTCATTTTGGTTTGCACACATCCATTGTATCTTATCAAGATTCTCACTTACTTGGGGAGTTTTGGTCAAATTTGGGGAGGTTAATGGACACCAAGCTACAAAGAAGCACTGCTTTTCATCCACAAATTGATGGACAAATAGAAGTGGTCAACATAATCATAGCACATCTACTCCAAGGATATTGTAGCGGGCATCTTAAATTTTGGGATGAAACCTTGCATTATGTACAACATTCCTATAAGATGGACATAGCGAGGCAAACAAAGCCATAAAGTCCATCATGAAGATCCAGTTGGTTCATCAAGTTGTGCAAGAACAATTGGACAAGAGTCAATCCAAGTACAAGGCTAGACATGACAAACATTGGGTTGATCATCACTTCCAAGTTAGTGATAAAGTTTGGTTATACATCAGCAAAGAATGTCTTAAAGGTGAAAGTGAAAATCTTAAATCAATCAGGTATGGACCATTTATGATTTTGGAAAAGATTAGTGATTATGTTTTCTAATTAGATTCACCTCTATATATGTAAATGTATTTTGTTTTGAATGTTGAGAATTTAAAATTAAATGACCCTCCTGGGTAAAAGTACAAAACTATGTCATGTTTCAAACCAACTTATTAGCAGAAGTGAATTTAAGTAATTCTAACTAAAAATTAATTGTAGTTAAACATATGATCTATATAGATTCATTATAGCTATGTTATATATGGGCCACAACTTTTCCAACTATAATTGTCTACTAAATGTGTATTTAATACCACTTTGGGTCTAATTACCAATATTATTTTATTTTTTGAAAAACTTAATGTTTCAACAACTCTCACTCTTAGAAATAATTTTTTTTTTTCAAATATAAATTACCCTTTTATAGATCCAAAAGTGAATTTTCCAAAACTATATATTATTGAATATTTTAATTAGTTTTTTATATTTATTGAAAGTATATCATGAGCACTAAAATATAAGGTTGATTATCTTGTGAAGGAAAAAAACTAAATTTTTAAAAAAAAATTTGAAAAAAATAAAAGCACTAGAGAAAAGAGTCTATGCCAAGATGATGTAATTATTTTTTAATTTGGATAAATAATTAATAAAAAAGGTGACACTGAATGGAAAGAGTTATATTTCAGTAGACGCGACTTTTCCAAATTTATTGAAAAATATATGTACATAAAAAATAGTTTAAATAATTTTTTAAATTTTTTTTAAAATTACAAATATAAAATACATAAAAAAAATTTGCATTTTATTAGTTTACATCATTTTAAAATTCAAAGTATATATATCACTTTCTATTGATTCAATTTAAAAAATTGAATCAACATTGGCCAGTTCCTTTATAAAAGTGTGACACAACTTTGTGCTTTTATGCTACTATGATCATTGATCAAAGTGAGAATGTTTTAGTTTCTTCAGTTGATTATTTTGCTTCTAAATATCTTGATTAGTTGTAAGAAGATGTTATTCTTGACAGAAGGATTAGGTCTTCACAATGAGGTGATGTGGAATATCTTCATGTAGGCCTCAAAAGAATGCATCCAAGTAAAGCACCATGGATAGAAATTGGATGAGTGAGGGAGATGTACCCTTACCTACTTTCTGAATAAAATAAAACTTATGGTGGTCCAAAATATTCTTCGTGGGGAGGATTGATCTAGGAGGATCTTCCCACAATTGATCCAAATTGATTTTTTTTTTTAAATGATAATGTTTTGAGTTTATGGAAAAATTTTCATACTATAGAGATCAGATCAAGAGTTTTCCTTAAATGGACTTAATCGGACACTGTATGCAAAATTTATGGCATTTAGAAGTTGAGGGAAAGACATGACTGCATTAACACGTGGCTGGAGTATAAAATGGCATGGCATGGATAAAGGTTGAAAAATGGCAAAATAAAAATTTCATATGTGGCAACAAGTGGACAAAGAAAATATGACCACATGGATCAATCAGAAGATGTCATGTGGACCATTCAAAAGAAAAATGAAGGATAATGTTGCATTTAGTAAAAAGTTTATTTTGTGGGATTCGATCCCAAGACCTACCCCACCAAATCCCCACAATTTAATCATTTTGCCATGCATTTGGATATGAGTATTAATGAGAGAAGATTTTATTTATATTGGAAATAAATTCTAAAAAGATTAGTCACATGGGTTTTTAAAAAAGAAATCTTTTTTTGGACCGACATGAATACTTCAACACACAACCTCCATGGGATAAGTCTTATTCTTATCCATTCCACCACATGTTTTAGATGTGTTTGCAAAAAGAAAAGATATCCATTTAAAATGCAATCTTCTTGATAAAGTATAATTTAATGCAAAAGGAAGACTACAACTCTAATCCTTGTCTATTTAAAGGCAAAGTGTTACCATTTCTCCACAAGCTTGTTTGATAACAAAGAAGCACCCAGAATTGACTATATTATTTTGGTAGTAGTTCTGGAGAGTTAATGGTTTTTTAGCCTTTATTAATTAATTTATTTATTTTGCAGGTCAAATTTGGAGGAACTCTTAGCAAGTTCATATCTTCCTCAAGAATCTAGAAGATTAGTTCTGGAGGTTTTTAAATTTTATTTGACGTGAAAGGAAATTTCATGTATTTTTCATCAATGTTAATGGATCACTTGTGCCTTTGAAGCAGACCGAAAGACATAGCCCATAAGGGGTGAACTTTGTTATCAACTTGCAGTGTATGCTCTATGTTTATTTCTAGTTCTTCTCAATATTTATCATTTAAATTACTTATTGAATGGTGTTAATTCAATAAAGTAGTTATGAAAAATTGGATAATGACATTTAAATTATTGACTTCAAATTAGTGTGAAAAAAAATCTTTACCACTAATTTTGGATCAATAATATTTTTCAGATTGTAGGTCCAGGTATAGGTTTTTGATGGAGCTGTAAACTTTCAAGAGTCCTAATCAACAAGCATAGATCTAGATCTAGAATCAGGACCCATACCTCTAGGACTGGAGCACCCAAATCTCTGGTCTTGGACAAGCCTGACTAGTTCCCTGGTCCACCTCATTGTCTGATAGGTTTTGACAATAAGATCTCAACAACTTTAATTTGGAGATCCTCAATTTCTAGCTCGGCATGATAACAAGGACGAGAGCACCTATCACCCTGGTCTAGCTTAGTTAGACTCAAAAAGAACATCAGGTGTACATTAGAATTCTATTCTTAGATTTGTAACATGTGTCTAAGTTTTATTTTTGTATCTGTCTATTATTCCAATTAACTTAGTTACTTTTATACATTATATTAGCTTAGCCTATCATTGCTTTACTTTTGACTCATTTCTCTTTCATATCAGTGAAGGAATATAAACCTTAATAGTATTCCTTGACTCTCATTCACAAGAGGAAGTCAAAGTGAATTACATCCTTTGGATCTTTACTTTATAAACTCTAATCAGGCCATCCAAATAAGAATTGGGAATATCCTTAATTGTAGGATTTCCATTCTACCATCTACTTATTTGGGCATCCCTCTCATGGTTGGGAAGGTGAACAACTTAGTTTGGGTTGGGCTTTTAGAGAGAATTAAGAGGAAATTAGTTGGGTAGAAAGGTATTATTATGAGTAGTACTGGAAAGCTTCAACTTTTATTAAAAGCCTCCCTGTAGAGTCAAACTTGTTGTTCTGAATTGGTTTGGAATGTTTATGGTGCAGAGTTATCTTGTTATGTTGTTGGTGTATTTTTTGTGTTGGTTGTTCCAAAAGTGTTTGTGTTTGGAATCTTTTGTTGATATTGAGTGTTTTTATTATCTTCCTCAAAAATAGTTTTGGGATATGTATATGATGGATTTTTGGTTTAAAAACATCATTATGTTCTTGAGGTGTTGAGCCATTCATCATTGTTGGTTGTGAGATTCTATGTTTGACCTATTCATAGATCTGAATATGATTTGTTGAATCATGTTGTATATTTTATGAGTCTCAACTTATCATGTGAACATCTAGATTTGAGTTATTTGCATCGAAGAGCTTGTCCTAATCGTTAATTGTTTATATAAATGCATAGCATATGGATATGTTTTCGGTTATGTTTTCTGGATTGCATATTGGTGAATTGGTCTTTGGAAGATGTGTTTGATTCCCCTATTTCTCTTAGAGTGGATTATCTTGTGGTTTTTTGGTTTGAAAAGTATATTTTGATTGAGGTCAACTTGGTTCAAGCTTTGAAGATATATCTTGTAAATAATGCATATGTGTGTTTGAGTTAAGTGTGAGACATGAGTGTAGATGATGTGGTGAATAGAGAATATTAGTGAAACTTTGAGCAATGAAGAAGAGTTGTGTTCAAATGATATGCAAGTTTCTGAGACTGTGACAAAGAGTTGAGATAGAGTGTTGGTAGTTGAGATTAGATTGTGTGTTGATGTCAGTCGCTTGATGTAGAGTTAAAGGATGCCTTCATGATTAGGAGATCCTTGTTTTTAGATCATTTTCACATATATTGTCTTGAGTGCAATTATCTTTAGGTTTTGTAAGTAACCTTTATATCTTGTCCCATGTGTAGTTAGCCTTGGTGTGCACGTTTCTAGCAGTGAGCTCCCTTTTGTAATAGTTTCTATTTATATTGGATATATTCTTATGGGTACGTGCGCACTGTGGTTTTTCCCTATTTGGGTTTTCCACATAAAAAATATTTTTGTTCATGTGTTATAGATTAATTGTTTGTGTTGCATTAATTAATTTTTTGGATTGATTCACCCCTTCTCTCAGTCTTGCCTTGGGTTCAATAGATGCTATGGCCAACAACTATGTGCATCTTCTATTCTTCACCCTTCACCTTTCCATTTCATCCTGGATAGCCTTTAGGGAGGCATTGTGATTTCCAATCATATTCCTATAAGCAACATTGACCTCCTCAATTTTCTCTTTGAGGGCCTCTTGGGTTTTCTTAACTTCTTCTAGCTCAAGCTTGTTGCCTGCCCTATTAATCTTGGAATCCATATCATCAATCTTATTGCCCACCATTTCCCACTATTCCATCATGCTAATAAGATCACTGACAATTTTCCAAACCCTATCCTCATCCAAACCAGCCGCCCAAGTGGTGGCCTTGGCCTTATCCTTGCCTACTCCCTCCATCCAATTGATCTTTGTAATGGACACATTCATTTGAGTGAAGAGATATTTAATTAAATCTTCCTATCTTTGAACATTTTCATGCAGGTCCCTCCCAATATTAGCTAATACCGAGATGCTTCTTGAAGGGTTGGGCATATTAAAGATGGGATGGACTGAGTGGGGATGGCAAGGGTTACCATCCACTTTAGCAAGGGATCAGTTTGACCCGGAAACGTCCAAGGAATCTAAATCCTCTAACGAAAGAGACTTAAAAATAAACTCATCCTCTATTGAATTAACCATGCTTGTTGCAATTTAGCCTGAGCATCCACATCTTGGTCCTTCTTGGTGGCAACAATGGCCTTAAATTTGGCCATTCTAGTAATTTTTTTCCTAGTGGGAATTTTATAGCCTGAATGAGGAATAATTTATTACCCAAAATTGGAGGGGGTGACAATAAGGTCAACAAACAAATTAGAGTCATAGGTAGACTCAACCACAATAGAGGGCACCCCACCAGAGGGGGATAAAGCTAGGTGGAAGTTATGCATTCTTTAGTTGAGGCCCTAGTGGAGAGGGGGTTTACCCTTTTCAATAGATTTGGGAATAGACTGAGACAAAGAAGACATAATCCATAAGGGGAAATTCATTCTTACCCCATACTAAAGATGGCTTACGTAGGAAAAATCTGCTTATGCAAGCTTCTTTTCCTTGCATCCAATGTGAATTACTTCATAGTCACTAGAGCTACATCCTTCAATATTTTGGGGAGCTTCTCCCTATTGTATCCACCTTGACACCTAGAGCCACCTTCACTTGATTGAAAAATCCGCTCAAAAATCATCCTTGTAGTTCCCTTTGGGTTTTTTGTGAAAGGACACTCCATTAAGAGAGTTACCTTAGATCTTTTTATTTCATTTATTTTTCAAACCCCATTCATATATATAGTAATTTTCTTTTAAAGATATTTTTCATTATATCTTCATAAGTCATATATCTTGTGAAATTTGATACTTAATAATTTTCAATAGTAATAAGTTTATTAATATTAATCTTTAGGACAAATCCTATTTTAATGAATTTATGTGATATCAATATGAACTCTCATTATTTGAAATATTATATGATCAATATAGTATTAAAAATTTATCTTAAATTTTAATTTATAAATTAAAAATAATACATAAAACATAAATATAAATAAATTTATTAAAATAAAAGGAAAAAAGTGATAGAAATCTCTCTTTAATGAAATCGTTCAAAAAAAATATCAATTGGAAAAGAAAACTTATAACTTCTAAATGAATTTTATGTATGTTTGTATGTATTATATGTTTGTATCATTTTCAAGATATGTACTTTTTATGAAGTTTTTCATCAAAGTTGAAAATGTAATTTGAGGATGATATATCTTGTGTCTCTTACACAATATTTTCTTAAACTTCTCGGAAGTATAAAAGACAAGCAATTTCCGAAGTGTTTACAATTTATGAAGTTTGTAGCCAAAGCTAGAGAGCCACCTTGACAATGACGACTCAAGACAAATAAACTAATTAAAAAATTTCTCACATGTTTAAAAAGGAGGTAATTCTCGAGGTTTTAATTTTTACATGATTTTCCGATCACCTTGAAGATCCACCTTGACAATGATATGTCTCATCTGTGTACAATATTTTATACATATAAATATTATAATTTGAAATGATCTAAAAGATAGACAATCTAGTTTGAAAACTTCACAATTGTACAAAAAAATGTTAGTTATAAAGAGATGGAAATAAGAAAAGTGGATCATAAATAATTTAAAACATGTCATAAGCCATAGTTTTTTTTCTATTAGAAAAACTTGTTTAAACTATGACACTCTAACAAATACTAGCATTAAATGTTTGCTAACTTTGAATTTCAATATTGACGATCATAATGAAAAACTCTCATTGTAATGAATTAACTTGATATATTTATGAACTATCATTATTTGAAAAATTAAATGATTAATGAACTATTAAAAAATACATCTTAAAATTTTATCTATAACACAAAGTAATGCATCATACATAAATATAAGTAAATTTATAAGAAAAAACCAATAATCTAATGAAGATGTAAAGAAATAAATATTAGAAGGCCTCACATAAACCAATCTCTCTCACCCCGTCATAAAAAATAAATGAAATATTCCTCAAAAATATGATAATATTTGAAAAATAAAATTAATAATTTCGAAATGAATTTTATTTATGTATGTATGTATCTATGTATGTCTACATGTGTTTATATAAAATTATCTATCAATATGTCTCATGTCTCTTGCATAATTCTTTAATAAAAATAGGTGAATTATATTTATCTTAATGAAGCTTATGACAAAAGTTGAAGGGGGTGCTTGGATAATGATATGTCTCATGTATATTTTACATTTATTTAATAAAGACAGGAAAACTAATTTGAAAATTGTTCATTAGTATAAAGGAAATTTAATCTAGTTTGAAAATATAAAAGATAGGTAAGCTAGTTTGAAAACTTCAAATAAGTATAAAATACAGTAACTTTCAATGCATTTGCTCTTTACAAGGTCCATGATCAAAGTTGAAGAGACATCTTGAGAATGATATGTCTCATGTCCCTTACACAATTTTTTTATAAACATAGGTAAATTATATTTACTTTTTACAAGGTTTATGATCAAAGTTCGAGAGGCACCTCGGTAATGATAAAATTATATGCATCATGTATCTTACACAATTATTTTATAAAGATTGTTAAACTAATTTGAAAACCTCTTGTTAGTGTAAAGAAAAGGTAATTAGGTTTGAAAATATAAAAGACAACCAAGCTAGTTTGAAAACTTCTCATAAGTATAAAAGACATGTAATTTTTAACGTGTTTATTTTTTACGAGGTTTGTGGTCAAAGTTGAAGAGGCACCTTGAGAATGATATGTCTCATGTACTTATTATGAGGTTTATGATTAATGTTATTCTAGTTTGAAAATATAAATGACAAGTAAACTAGTTTGAAAACATCTCATATATACAAACAAAATCTGCTTTATTGGTAACATATATACACATAATTGTTGTAATATAAACCATATCTCCTTTTGGTATTAAGCTAAGCACTTTTGATAGATCTATGAATCAAATTATCCTGTCAAACTGAGCCTCCTTTCAATACCATCCTTGTCTTTTTCATTGCTGATCCTCAACGACCCATTCTCCACATTAAAATCCTTCTCCAAATCATCCTGTTCGTCAGAAACAGGTAATTTATTGAGGTCCAGACTATTTGGACTGCACACCTCAGATTTCTCGTCTGCAGTAACAGAAAATCTTACTATATGACACGTGCGATGGAATCGTTTTTGTCAAATCATCCTCTTCGTCAGAAACAGGTAATTTATTGAGGTCCAGACTATTTGGACTGCACACCTCAGATTTCTCGTCTGCAGTAACAGAAAATCTTACTATATGACACGTGCGATGGAATCGTTTTTGTTAGGTAATGAAAGTTCTTTGATCTTCCACTGGAGGAGAAAAGGAGCTTATGTTGTTTCTCAAGATCAAAATAAACTTCAGGTACGTTCTTTTCGCATATTCATCATCCACTAATTTTACAGCATATGATAACGATAATATTTTATATTTTGTTCTATTTTTCTGCTTCTCCTCCCCCTCTTAAGCTAGATATGTTTGCATCATGCTTCTGCAAAAATCACCCAGCTAAATAGACGCAAAAATCACCATCTAAATAGATCTGTCCAAAGGTCACATTAATTTGATTTTTTAATTTATTGACGCATGTTATTCTAAGACCTTCCATCTCTGCAGATGAAACATGGGAAGTAGCCTAGACCTCAATAAATAACATTCTTCTAACCGACAGGAGGATAAGAAGAAGGATTTTAATGGCGATAATGTATTGATGAAGATCAGAAATGAACAAGAGGAGGATGTTATTAAAAGGAGGCTGAGATTGTTAGGATAAAAATACCCTTATTTGGAAGAATGCTTCAAACAGAACACCACGGTGGATTATGTATGTATACTTTTCACCATTTAATAACAGATGTTTTGTTTCATTACATCAAATTCATACATTTAAAAGCTCGGTAAACATTTCTTTATATTGATGGGACAATAAAAAAAGAAGATTCAATATATGGTAGACAAGAATTTTTTTTATTAGTATACTTGTGTGTCTATTTCCTTAATAGATATTTTCTTTTTCATACTATCATAAATTGTTTGATCTGTCATTTACCATCAAAGATCTGCAAGCTCTTAGTTATATCTAACGTACATAAACGTGTCTAGTTAATTTAAGCATAGGTATAGTTATGCCGAGAGGCATCTACAATGACATCAAAATGTTTGTAAATGAAATTTCAATTTTGAAACAATTTGACATGCAAATGATGGATAAACCCTCACCACTTGTCTCTAATTATGTCTCTAATTATATGAAACCGTTACATTCAAATGATAGTGGAAGAGTGACATAGGGAACAATCAATAAAATCAATTGGCATTGTGAGTATCGTGTCATTTTAGATAATGCTAGTACATACTTAAGCAACTCTATTATTATCGATATTTTTGAAACTCTTGTATACAACCAACTATAAATAAATATTGATTTTAGGGTTATATTTTAAGACTAGCTCTAGAATCAATGTCTATCTAATGATTCTGAAACATATTGAAACCTAAAATTTATAGGTGAGTTTAATGAATTTTTTAATTTAATTTGATTAGTATAGGTATTGATATGGCTTTGTTTATTAGAAATCTAATTTGTTTTTACATTTCATTTATTTGTTCGATACGATTTTACATCTCTAATTTTAAGAGACTTAACTTTCAGAGGCATAACTTATAATCTTCGATTTCAATCTATGAACTATTTGATGATGATAGCTGTCAATTTTTTTAATTTATTTTAATTGATAATTTAATATAATTCAAATATCCACATTCACATATAATTTATAAGAAATTTCATGTTTGAACTTTATGCGTGAGATTTATAATGTAAGTTGTCTCTTTGAAGTCTAAAACTACCAAAAATGATAAAATATAGAAAAATAACCTACATGATATTGAAATATGTCAAACCATCTTTCCAACAATGAAACCAATAGTCACTGGGAGAAAAAAATGAGGCTTAGTGACATGTGCAAAGTGCTGCTAGTTTAAGCACTGCTAGTTTAAGCGATGCCCAGGTGGTTGACCCTCAAGGGAAATTTTTTAGTGGAGTATGAATTGAGGAATGGATAGTGGTATTATTTGGACAAGAGGTACTAAGTCCCTAAACTCTATGGGCAAGTCAGGCCTCTATGCTATGTATGCTATTTTTGTTATATACTCTATGAATTTGTATTTTATCTAGCCATCAGTGTCTAGGGTTAAAGCTATCTTGGAGTCACTTGCTATTTCTTTAGATAAAGGTTTAATCAAGGGGATCTCTATCTTTGAAAAGGTGAAAGCGATGATCTAGGATTCAAAAATTGAGAAGTCCTCACCAAGTAGACAGTTAGTGCCTTTCATGGGTTGTGTCTATTGATTTTTTGTTTTATTTTCTTAGTTTATTCTAGTCTCATCTTTGGATTTTGTGATGTTTTTTGGGTTCCCTTCCTTTTTAGCAATTGACACTCTTTACTTAGAGCTCTCACTCTTCATGAGACCCTGGGTTTCTTTACTTTGGTTGCTATGTAAATATTGGGGCCTCTCCTGTTTAATCTATCTAGAATAATATCAAAACTAAATATAATAGATATAATAGATGGATAGTATATTTTACAATACAAAAGAATAAAAAGGTCACTATATATATAACTATATAGATAATTTAAAAATTAATGTATAACGTAAGAATAACATATAAAATATAAATATAAATGAAAAAATTAAGTCAAATAAAGAAAAGAAAATATTATAATATCCCCTTTTGAATTCTATGCTCTAAAATACACATTTCCAAATGACAAATACTCTTCGTATAGTTATTTTCTTTTAATTTTGTGTTTACAACCTGAAGGGAAGCTTTGGTAAGGAGCTAAACAACAGACTTCAAAAGATCAAAGTTGATTAAAAAATAATAAGAAAGGTAATAATACCTAGTCATATAGTAATTCAATTCACCACATATGAATATGAATAGTGGAAAATTAATTTATTTCATCAAAACTTTTTGAACAAGTCCAAGGCTTTGGAATAAAAACTAGAAAAAATAAGAACATTGGTGATAGGATTTCTTGTAGTGATGATGAGATTTCAGGCAGCAAGAGTTTTGAATATTGTTGATATGTTAATCATAGCCTCCTTTTAATACTAATCTTCATTGAGGCCGAGGTTGCATTACCATTAAAATCTTTTGGTAGGAAGTGGTTCATCCAGGTGGAAGCTGCATACTCCTTATTCGTTTTCTGCAGGGAAAGAAAATATGAAAATAACATCATAAAAAAGAGAAAATGTCAAATTACTAAATGATTCTAATCGTCATGCAATATTAACCTCAATAAAGATCAATATTAAAAGGAAGTTGGGGTTGACATTTCAACTAATGGCCATGCACTCTTGACATCAATAAAGATCAATATTAAAAGGAGGTTGAGGTTGACATTTCAACAATATTTTGATTTGAATAACTATTTGAGGGAGACTACTAAAATCAGTAAGCTATGTGTACATTCCCCATTTAATAAGTGTTTTAATTGGCTGGACGTAACTTATTTCTCTTATTTATATATAAACTATCAAAAGTTTGCAAATGAAAACTAGGTAAACATATCTTTATATTGTTGGGACTAGAAAAAAAAAAATTCTATAGATCACAGGCAACAATTTGTTTCTATTGATATCCTTATGATAAGTTTTCAGTTCTATTAAATAATAATAACAATTCTATATAGCAGGATATATAGAATCTTTTTCTTGAATTAAATTATATTATAGTATTATATGATATTATTATATTAGTATGCGAAGATATATGAACTATTATATACCTATTGAGAGTATTTTTAATAAATTTATTTAATGGTCAATATTATGGTTATAGATAGGGTTAGGGTTAGGGTTAGGGTTAGTATTATGGTTAGAGTTAAGGTTTACATCCTTATTATGCCTACAATTAAGGTTTGTATAAGGATAGGGTACAATTTAGGTTTAGAATTATGGTTAGGATTAGGATTTAGGATTACTACTAGGATTAGGGTTAGGGTTATGTTTAGGGTTAGGGTTAAGTTTATAGTTAGGTTTAGGGTTAAGGTTAAGGTTACTATAATGGTCAACGCCAAGATTTACATTATTGTTAGGGTTAGGGTTAGGGTTATGATTAAGGCTATTTTTTAGGGCAAAGGTTATGATAATGGCTAGGGTTTATATCATGGTTAGTGTTAGCATCAAGGTTAAAATTTGGTTAGGTTTAGCATTATTCTTAGGTAAGGGTTAAGGTTAGGGTTTTCTTTAGGTTTAGGATTATGGTTATGGTTAGGATTAAATTAGGATTAAAGTTTAATTAAGGTTAGGGTTTGGGTTAGAATTTACATAATATTAGGGTTTAGTTTAGAATAAGGGTTCAATTGTGGTTAGATTAGGGTTAAAGTTTGATTATTAATATAAATTTAAAATAAAACCATTTTAAAATACTATAAAATTTATTTTAATTAAGTTTATCTTATAGGTAATATTTATTCTAACCCTAATGTAGTCCTATCCTTAATACAACCCTAACCCTAACTACCCCTAATACAAACTTAATTAAACTGTAACCATAACCTAATCCTACAATAATTGAAATCTAACCATAACTTAACAATAATCTTAACAACAATTTGAACCTTAATCTAACCATAAATGAACCCTGATCCTAATAGAATTATAGCTCAAACGCTAACACTAATTAAACTTTGATCCTAATTTAACTATAACCCTAATGTAATTGAATCATAATCATAATTAAAACCTAACACTAACCATGACTATATGTAAACCCTTATCATAATCAAATCCTAACCCTGGCGATATCCCTAATATAAACTTAATTGAACTCTAACCATATCCTAATCTTACAATAATTGAAATGTAGGATTAATTGAATCCTACCCTTAACTCTAATTAATCATGACCTAATTAAAATCCCCAATCTAAGCCTAATGGAACCTTAAACCTAAATTGAATTAGGTTTCTAGGTTCAAATATGGTTTTTCATGTTAACCATTACATTGAATTAAGGTTATGATTCAATTACATTACAGTTTGGGTTAAATTGGGATTGAAGTTAAATTAGGGTTAGGGTTCAATTAAGCTTAACTTTAGGTTCATGTGGTATAGGTAGGGTTTAATTATATAGTTAGAGTTAAGTTTATGGCTAGGTTAGGGTTGGAATTCAATTTGAGGTATTAAGGTTAATTGGCAATGTTATAGTTAATTAGATATACTTGGTCCAATTAGAATTAGGGTTTTCTTATAGTAAGAAATTAATTATAGTCAGGATTGGGATTAGAGTTCAATAAGGATCAATTTTTGGTGTAGACAAGGGTTATCTAGTTAGATTTTAATGAATATTAAAGTTCTGTTAGGTCAGGGTTAAGTTTTGGGCAAGGGTTCAATTATGGTTCTAGGATCAAGTTATAATTAGGGCTTAATTCTATGAACATCTTTAACTATATCGTTAAATTGTGGCTATATTTCAATTATTGTAGTACTAGGTTATGGTTAGAGTTCAATTAGGTGTAGATTAGGGATATGGTCAAGGTAAAGATTTGATTATAATAAGCTTTACATATAGTTAGGGTTAGTATTAGATTTTAATAAGGGTTATGATTCAATTACATTAGGGTTATAGCTCAATTAGGATTAATTAAAGTTAGGGATTGCACTATAATTTAATTGAGATTAGTGTTCATCTATGGGTGGATTGAGGTTGAAGTTGTTAATTATAGTGTTATGTGTAGGGATCAATTAGGTTTAAATTAAGGATATATTCAAACTTATCATTTGATTATGACAGGGGTTTAATTATTATTATGAATACTATTAGATTTTTAATTAAGGTTAGAATTAGGGTTATTATTCAATTACATTTAATTAGAGTTAGGGATTGCGCTATAATTCAATTAATCTTAGAGTTTATCTATGGTTAGATTAAGGTTTAAGTTGTTAATTCTAGTGTTATGGGTAGGGTTCAATTAGGTTTAAATTAGGGATATGTAATTGAATCATAACCCTAATTAAAATCTAACATTAACCCTAACTATATGTAAACCCTTATCATAATCAAATCCAAACCTTGACAATATCCCTAATATAAACTTAATTGAACTCTAACCATAAAATGTAGGCCTAATTGCATCCTAAACCTAACTCCAATTAATCATGACCTAATTAAAATCCTTTATATAGGCCTAATAAAACCTTAACACTAATTGAACCTTAAACCCGTAACCCTAACATTGAATCAAGGTTATGATTCAATTACATTAGGGTTAAGGTTAAATTGGGATTGAAGTCCAATTAGGGTCAAGGTTCATATTAGTGTTAGGGTTCAATTAGAGTTAGATTAAGATTCATGTTGTATAGGTAGGGTTTAACTCTATAGTTAGAGTTAAGTTTATGGTTAGGTTAGGTTTGAAATTCAATTTGAGGTATTAAAGTTAATTTTCAATGTTATAGTTAATTAGATATACTTGGTCCAATTAGAATTAGTGCTTGTTTATCTTAATAGTTTAATCATAGTTAGGATTAGGATTAGAGTTCAGATAGGATCAAGTTTAGGTGTAGATAAGAGTTAGAGTTAGATCAAGCTTAGAGTTTAATTAATATTAAACTCTAATATTATGATAAGTTTTACATAGTGTTAGTATTAGATTTTAATTATGGTTATGATTCAATTATAGTAAGGTTATAGTTAAATTAGGATTAGGGTTTGGATAGAGTTAGGGTTTAGGGTATAATTTAATTAAGATTAGAGTTCATCTATGGTTAGATTAAGGTTCAATTTGTTAATTCTAGTGTTATAATTAAGTTTAGGGTTACATTTCAATTAAGGTAATGATAAAGGTTATGGTTGGCTAGCATCAAGGGTACGGTTTGCTTTTTGTTTAGGGTTATGGTTAAAGTTATGGTTAGGGTTAAATTAGGATTAAAGTTTAATTAATGTTATGATAATGTTTCAATTATGGTAAGTTTAGGCCATGGGTAGCGTTCAATTAGGTTTAGATAAGGGATATTTTCAAACTTATCATTTGATAATGATAAGGGTTTAATTATTATTAGGGTTACTATTAGATTTTGAATTAATGTTAGAATTAAGGTTATGAATTAATTACATAAGGGTTAGGGTTAAATGAGAATTAACTTTCAATTAAGATTAGAGTTTGGGTTAGAATTTAATTAAGATTAGGGTTTACTTTAGAATAAGGGTTCATTTTTAATTATTAATATATATTTTAAAATACAATTTTATTAGAATAGTCTAAACTTTATTTTAATTAAATTCATCTTTCTAGAGTAGTCCTATCCCTAATACAACCCTAACCCTAACTATCCCTAATAAAACCCTAATCCTAATGATAATTAAACTAAAATCATGTTTGAGTGCTTATCAAAGCACTCCATAACTATGATTAAATCAAAACCTTAATTGAGGTAATAACTTTATGAAATAATTTGAAATATTTAATTTAAAAATTCAATTTTAAATGTTTTTATATATTAAAAAAAATTAAAATATTTTGTATGCAAATAAATTTGATTTTTGAAAATCTAAAAAATAGCATATTTTAATGATTAAAATGTGATTAAAATTTAGAAACATACAAAAAAAATTTATCTTTTTAAATAAAAAAATTATTTTTGAAATATTCATTTAGACATGTAATTTTGATTTTTTTGAATTTTTGAATATTATATTTATATGTTTAAGATTTAGAATAACTTCTTTAGATTTACTTATTGTATTTTTTTAAAACAAATAACTTTGTATTTAAGAACTCCAAAACTAAAAAATAATACAAAAATATCGAAATAATATTTTATTTTATTTTAAAAAATAATAATTATTGAAAAAAATAAGTAAAAAAATGGGAAAATGGGAGCTTTTCAGTAGGGCATGTAGATGCATCAAAACATAATTGCATGGATATCTTCATCAGACATTATAGTTAAAAACATAGCACAATAAAACTGAAACAATAAAATTGAGAGTACAGTGTAGCAGATATTTCGACAAATTTACATTTAAAGTTACAATATTGCATTAAGTTTATAACAATCAAATTGAGAGTACTCTCCATGGGTAATATTCCCATTCAACGATGCCGATGAAAATTATTTTCTAGATTTAATTGAGGACAAATAAAACTTTACATGGAATGGCTACCATTGTAGTCTACGCCTCTCGGCGTAATTAAATAGGTTCCTATTAGCATTAGAGTCTTCCTATTATCACATCTACTTTCACTTGAATGTAGATTTGGGGTGTATATTTACCTATTGTCACATCTACATCTACTTTCATGATTGCCTCTTGCCATTAAGGGCCATATAAGCTTTGTAATGGTATCCAAGTCATATGTTGTGAACCTAATAATTAACTCATGTGGTTGAACTATCTTTATCTTTCAATATGCTTTGTTTATTTATTTCATAATTCAATTATTAGGTTTAAAGCTTTACATATTTACATGTTTTTCATGCCTAAGATATATTAATATTTCATATACCATATTTCCTCTCATCATATTATATGCATCCAATGTATTAAAATTTGAAGTAAGATCTTATTTCCATAACCCTCCTATGTTGAGATATAAAATAATTACAAATAATTACATAGAAAATCACCATGTCAACATGGAGCATTCACATACCATGACATGGTATGTCCCTACATTATTTTATCCTACTCTTGCCATACTAGGTGGATGATCCTTTGTGGGCTTATTTGGAGCCATTCAACTTGACCAATAGACCAAGGACCCATTGATAACTTGAGTTGTGTTTAGCCTCACTTTCACAATGAAATATTTTTACTATATAACTGTTTCCCATACGACAAGTTTCTATGGATTCTATATGTTGAAGGATAGAATCACATGATGTGTTCTTGTTAAAGTTATGATATATTGAAAAAAAAAACTTTCAATAATAAATTGTGCACAAGAAATTAGCCTTACTTTGACAATGAAATATTCTCACTGTATAATTTTTTTCCATTTGACAAGTTTCTATGGATTCTATATGTTGAAGGTTGGAATCACATGATATGTTCTTGTTGAAGTTATGATACATTGGAAAACAAATCTTCAGTAATAAATTGTGCACAAGTATTTAACAATACTAGAAAACACCAAAGATTTTACATGACTTCATTTTTGGCTTATTCTATAGAAGGGAAGTTCACATTCTTAAGTTTGAAAAGGATATGAAAATTGAAACTGAAATCATGACAAGTGATCATTTATGAGCATTATTCTTGGCTAAGTGAGCAAGATATGATATACTACTGTATGCGGGAAAAGTACGTCTACAACTACTAACAAAAATTGTACAAATACATGAAAATACTAGAAAATACCATAATATTTTTGATGATTTTTCTTTTCTATGTTAAATAGTAAGCAAATTCACTTACATAGGTTTATAAGAGATAGAAAACGTGGAACTAAACATATATCAAATGCTAGTATAGGAGCATTATCCAAGACTACAGCTAAAATAATCAATAATTAAATTTATTAATATATTCATGTACACAACAGTTTTCTATTGCGCCCTATAAATTACCAAGGTATCTTATGAATAATATTATATCACTCTACCTATCAACGTAGTGTGTAAAAGTAAATTTGATGCTATAATCTAAGCATAGAGTTGGGGTTTGATGCCTTATTAAATCATTGCAAGATATTCTCACGTTATTCTAGCATGCACCAAAAAAATATTACTAGATTCTTTTTCTTTTAAAGTCAAATAGGCATCTCCAAAGGATATCTATGTACTTTATATAGATTAAATTAAAATTTAAGATATATATGCTAGTGGCAGTCGTGTGATGCAACATGGGAAGCATAAAATAAATCAATATATAATTATAGAGTATCTTTTTATTAAAATAAAACATATTATTATATTATTATATTATTACCTAGAGATATATGAAATTTTATCTATCTATTTAGACTATTTTTTATTATATATATGTGTTGCAAAATCAAAGTAAATAATAAAATCTAAGATATATTAAACTTTATTTAATTGAGATTATTATGGTTATGGTTAGTGTTAGGGTTAAGGTTAGTGTTATGGTCAGGGTTAAGGTTTACATCAAGTTTCGGCTTAGGTTTATGATTAAGGTTAGGGTTTACCATTAGGGTTATGATAATGGTTAGGGTTAGCATGAATATTAGGGTTTGGTTTTGGTTTAGGATTATGATTAGCATTAGGGTTTAGGATTACAGTTAGGATTATGGTTAGGGTTAGGTCTATGGTTACTGTTTAATATTAAGGTTAAATTTATCTTTAGGGTTAGGATTTAGTGTCAAGGTTACAATTATGTTTAGGGTTTACATCAAAGTTAGGGATAGGGTAAGCATAATTACATTAGGGTTAGGGTTAGAAATATATCTGGGGTATGGTAAGGATTAGGATTTGGTTTATATTTATGTTTTGGATCAAGGTTAAAGTTAGTATTATGGCTAGGGCTAAGGTTTATATCATGGTTAGGGTTATGATTAGGGTTAGGATTATGATAATGGTTAGTGTGTATATCATGGTAAGGGTTAGAATCAAGGTTAGGGTTTAGTTTTGGTTTAGGATCATGCTTAGGATTAGGGTTTATGATTATAGTTAGGATTATGGTTAGAGATAAGGTTTAGTGTTAAGGAACTTAAGTTTATGATTAGGATTTACATCAAAGTTATGGTTAGAATTAGGGTTATGGTTCAATTATATTAAGGTTAGGGTTAAATTAGTATTAAAGTTTAATTAGGAATAGATTAGGATTAAAGTTAAATTTTGGTTAGGGTTAATTTTAGGGAAGGATTATTGTTAGGGTTAGGGTTTAGGACTATGGTTAGGTTAGAATAAGGATTAGGGTTATGGTTAAGCTTATTGTTTACATCATTGTTGGTGTTAAGGTTAGGTTTAGGATTACAGTTAGGCTTAGGGTTAGGGTCATAGTTAGGATTATGGCTAAGGTTAGGGTTAAGGTTAGGGTTATGATTTGGGTTAGGGTCATTCGTAACATCATGGTTAGAGTAAGGTTTCAACTTAGGGTTAGCGTGAGAATTATTGTTAGGGGTAGGGTTAGGGTTTAAGATTAAGGATAGGGTTAGGATTATGGTTTGGGTTAGGGTTTAGGATTAGGATTAGGATTAGGATTATGGATAGGATTTACTCTTAGGATTAGGGATAAGTTTTGGGTTAGGGTAAGGGTTACGGTTGGGGTTTGTTATAGGGTTATGGTTAGGATTAGGTTTTAGGGTGAGGACTAAGTATTATTGTTAGAGTTAGGGTTTCAGGTTATGGTTAGGTTAGGGTCAGGCTTAGTATTATGGTTAGGATTATGGTTAGGGTTAGGATGAGGTTTAGGGTTAGTATTAGGGTTAGGGTTGGGGTTATAATCATAATTAGGGTCATTTTTAAAGATTATAATTAAAATTAGGGTTAGGGTTAAGGTTAGGGTTAGAATTAGGGTTAGGGTTATAATTATAATTAGGGTTGGGGTTATGGTTAGGGTTATAATTAGGGTTAGGGTTAAAAATTATAATTAGTGATTATAATTAAAATTATAGTTAGGAAAAGGCTTATAATTATAACACAATTATAGGTAGGATTAGGGTTAGGGTTAGGGTTAAGATTGTAATTAGAGATAGTATACATGATGATAGCTATAAGAGTTATGGTTTGGGTTAGGAATAGGGTTACGGTTAGAATAGGGTTAGGGTTAGGTTTTAGGCTAGACATATAGTAAGGTTTAGGGTCAATATCAAGTTATGGTTAGGGTTAGGGTCTAGATTAGAGGGAATCGTAGCATTATATATTAAATAATAGTTATAATTGGTTTTACTTAACAATTATGGTTATTATACTATAGGATAATGCTTGGGTTAAGGGTTAAGGTTCAATTAGAATCAATATTAAGGTTAGGGTTTAATTAAGATTAGGGTTAGTATTACAACTAAATTAAGGTTAGAGTTAGTGTTATGATTTAGGAAGAGTTAGGATTTAAGGATAAAGCATCTTGTTAGGTTTAGGGTTATATAATAAAGCTTGGTTTCACAGTTAGCATTAGGGTTTAAATAGGTTTATGTGTTATGTTAGCATAAATATTGGTATATGGTCAAGGTTAGGATTGATTTACAATTAAGGTTACTTTACAGTTATGGTTCAGTTTCAAAATAGGGTTTAATAATTATGGATAGGGTTATTTTAGGGTTAGCTTATTATAAGGGCTCAATTATAGTTAGTGCTAGAGTTAAATTATGGTTAGCATTAGGGTTGCATTTCAATTACATTAGGCTTAGGATTAAATTAGTATTACACTTCAATTAGGATTAGGATTTGGGCTCGATTAGAGTTATAATTAGAGTTTAATTAAGATTTAAGTTCAATTAGGGTTAGGGTTAAGTTTTGGGCTAGGGTTCAATTATGGTCACAATTCAATTAGGGTTAGGGTTAAGTTTAAAAATAGGGTTTAGTTATAGAAATGTTAGACCTTATAGGCCCCTTAGGTGCTCCTGCACCATACTCCCCCCGAATGAAAAGTCTCTTATCCCAAGAGAAGAGGGGTCGTGTCCTCATGCCATACATCCTTCTAGATGGTCTTATAAAAAAATTTCCCTTATGAACTCCATTCTCCTTCATCCTACAACCTACAATAAACTTATC
This sequence comes from Cryptomeria japonica, assembly GCF_030272615.1. Lineage (NCBI taxonomy): Eukaryota > Viridiplantae > Streptophyta > Pinopsida > Cupressales > Cupressaceae > Cryptomeria > Cryptomeria japonica. The sequence continues at coordinate 814,992,190 of NC_081409.1, read as the reverse complement.
ACTCACATTAGATCTCAAAACCAAATCAGTATATTGCTGCCATATACAGTCATGTCTTGACTGCTACTGCTCCCTTTCAACAAACTTCATAAGGTCCAAATGATGTTCCAACCTTTTCACCACCAAAGGTCTTCCACTGTCTTCAACTGAAACTCTTATAGGACACATTATGTCCCCAATAACCACACTATCTTGCTCAACACCCAAACTAATATGTTGATGTTCACTGTCATTTCCCATTTGTTGTTGTACCATTTGCTCAACATTTTTATGAACTTAATTATGTGTTCCCTTCACCTTAGGAACCTACAAACTCAAATACTCCTTTGTACCAAAGCACATTACTCTTGTTTCAAAAATCTGATTATTCTTCAGAGTTAATGTAAACTGTATACCATCTTTTTGAACAACATGTGTTGTTCTATCCATCATGCAAAGGTCTTCTTTGATATTGCCAAGGTCTTCCCAAGAGAATATGACAATATGTCATGGGAACCACATAACATAACATCCTGTCATGATAAGCACCTATAGAAAAATATACATATCATTGTTCTTGGACTACAAGATGCTGATCATCAATCACCCAAGTTCCCTTGTATGGTCTACTATGTGGCACTCTCATTAAAAAAAACTTCTCTACCATCTCTTGAGCAAGAAGATTATCAAAAGAACCTAAATCAACAATTACTTTACATATTTTACCTTGTCTTAGACATTGAGTAAAACACCTACATGTAAACACTCCTAGTCCTCTACCTAAGCCAAATCTGCTTCCACCTCTATAGCCTCCCCTCTAATTATAAAATGACTCCTTTCCCTTATCATTGATGTCTTGTCCTTGTCCTTTATTCTTAGGCCTACTTCCCCTTCCTCTATTTGAACCACCTCTATCACTTCCTCCTTGTCTCTCTTTCTTCCTCTTTACCTTTTCTTCAACCCCTATAGCCAACTAAAAACACTCCCAAAGTGTCTTTGGTATACTCAAACCAATCTCATCTTGCAAGTTGTATCTAAGCCCATTAATATATCTTGCAACCTTCTCATCCTCATCTTCCAATCCACTTCTTATACTCAACTTGTGAAATTTCTCAATGTAGGTCATCACATCCATGTCTTTTTGTTTCAGATTTTGTCTCAACCTCTTTGTATGAATTGCATAATCAGATGGAAGGAATGGATCCTTCATCATGTCCTTCGTCCTACTCCATATGGTGATCTTCGGCATCCCTCTTTCCAATCTATCTATATGCACACTACTCCACCATGTTAGTGAAGTTCCTCTTAACTTTGTCTTAGAAAACTTTACCTTCTTTTCCTCATCCATGTCCTCATACTCAAACTAATTCTCAAGGGCATCTATCCACCCCAATACCTCTTCACTATCCATCTTTCCATGTTAGATAGGAAAATAAATGGTTTTCTTACTTCCACCTCCCTGTACTGCCTTCAATAACCTCACCATCCTTCTCTCTTTAGGGTCTAGTTCCCTTTCTCCATTCCCTTCACTCTAATTCTCATTTACTCCATCATTTGCTTCTGCATCTTCTTCCTCATTCTCTCTTTGTGGCCCTCTTCTAGATCCTCTCTCCAAGGTTTCCAACCTTTCCTAAAATGCTGCATTCTCCCTTCTAATTTGTCTTAACTCTCTATCCCTTGCTTCTTCTTTCTCTCTCCTTTCTCTCCCCTCTATTTCCAAGGTCTCTTTCAACTCTTGGTTCTCCCTTTGTATTTGTTGTTTTGGAGGCATCTTGTCTATACCCCAACTCACTAAAAAAAATTCTCTCTCTTCCATTCTTCCTGCAAGAACCTACTAGTGGCTTTGATACCACTATGATGCAAAGTTATTAGGTCCTTTCACAAATATAATTTTTTCTTACACTTTGTTCTTCAAACCCCAAGGGTTCGCTAGGTTTCCTTCCACACAAAGTCCTTTCAAAGCACCAAAACTTGATCCCAATTGAAATGCCACTTCCTAGGGTCTTCTCACACTCTAAACAATCTGAATCAATAGGTTATACACACCCAATCAAGTGGATCACTTACTGACCCTTACCTGGGTAAGTAGGTAGGCCAATTCCACGTAGCCCTGTTCAATGGGTAATCTGTCCATTACTGAAAATTCTTCCAAAAAACTTGAAAAACAATTTAAATTTCCTGATACCCTTTTGGATGTTATTTAACATATGTAAAAATCAGATATTGTTCTTTTAGACCAACTGCATGGACCAATACCCTGGTACTGCACATTTAACCCTAATTAGGTCACTTTTACAAAGCAAGTACAAACATATCACATCCCCTCTATTCCAAACCTTAAAAAATTCTTATGTTAGGTCTCAAATCAAAGTATTTTCACATTTATTTTTGCATCCACTCTCATTTGATATGTCAAACCCCAAACCCTCCTATTTAACCCTTCAAAACTAGGGCCTACTCAAATCCACTCTTCCAATCACTTCCAAAACTTAAACTTCATGATTCTCCATTTATGTATCATGTAATAACATATTAAATACTCATATAGTGCCCTAATTAAGGCCAAACACCTGTTGCTATACCTATGCCACCATTCTCATGCACCTTTCTCACACAAACTTGCACTCAAAAGGTGATCAATCATCATGCCAGCTCCATCCTTGTACTTTTACCTACATGTTTGTCTATAATACACCATTAGGGACTCTTTCCTCAAGAAAAATAAAATATATAAAGAAGAATGATCCCTAAAACTTCATTTTGACTCCCAAATCAACACAAACAAGCACCTACAACACTCGTTTTGGGACAGTCAACTATATATGCACCAAATGAATTTATTAAACCTTCCAAATCACTTAAAATAATTATAATAACATATACCAAATAACTTTAAAATAGTAAAAATAAAAATGAAGAGATAAAACAATAATATGTTTCAGATATCACTCATGAATGCAAGGAAAATGTTGAATTTTATTGCAACGGTTTGGTATTACGAAGATCAATCTTCAAAATAAACTCTAGAAACCTCTCCTCACATGGGAAGGAGGTTTTTAAATTTATTTTGACCCACAAATCGAAAATAACTCCCATAACTACCCAAGAACCAACTAGCTTTGGAAATCCACCATTTTGAAATTGCACAAATTGACAATTTTTGACATAACTAGAAAAACTTTCTCAACTTGACTTTATGACATCAAAAAATTAACCTAATGAATTAAAAATATTAAAAATACATGATTTACCCCAAATTTACACCTAATATGCCTTTTTAACTTTTATTACTTAAATTTACTCATTTGACAACATTGACACAATTTTGACAATTTTGACACAACTAGACAACTTGACTCAAATTGACTCAACCATGACAAATATTGGCTTTACATTCCTTATTAAATTGTTTTAGGTCTCAAATGACCTTAATTACATCCATCCATTCCTTATAGACATGTTAGACCTTATAGGCCCCTTAGGTGCTCCTGCACCGGTTAGTATTACAATCCATTTACGATTTGAGTTAGTGTTAGTATTCAAATAGGGTAAGGGTTTAAGGATAAAGCATGGTGTGTGGGTTATGATTATATAATAAATATTTAATTAAAAGTAAAACTTAAAATTTAATTAGATTTATGGTTATAGTTGCATAAAGGTTCATTTAGAGTTAGGGTTAAATTAGGTCTAGATTAGGGATATTATCAAGGTTAAGACTTGATTATGGTAAGTGTTTAGTTATAGATAGGGTTTGAATTAGAATTTAAATTTAATTACATTATGGTTAGGGTTAAAAGAGGATTGAAGTTCAATTTGGGTTAGGTGTAGGCTAGAATTCAACTAGTATTAGGACTCAATAAGGGTTAGGGTTTAAGTCACGGTTAGATTAAAGTTGAAGTTTAAGGTAAGGTTTAATTATATGGTTAGAGTTTAGTTTAGGGTTAGCTAAGGGTTGGGATTCAATTAGAGGGATTAGGGTGAAGGTTTAAGGTTATAGAACTAATTAGAGTTAAGGTTCAATTATGATTAGGGTTTCATTATGGTATGTGTATAATTATATTTAGGGTTAGGATTAGAGTTCAATTTGGGTTATGATTTAATTATATTAGGATCAAGGTTAAAATAGTATAAGAGATCAATTAAGATAAGGTTTTGGGCTATATTAAGGTTAGGGTTAGATTATAATTAGAGTTTAATTAGGGTTAGGGTTAATTTTAGGGATAAGATTTAATTTTGGTTACATTAGGGTTCAACCTGTAGTTAGAACTTAATTCTAGGGTTATATTTAAATTTAGGTTTAGGTTATGGCTTAGGGTTCAATTAGGTCTAGACTAGGACATTATCAAGGTTAGGGTTTGATTATGGTAAGGTTTTAATTATAGTTAGTGTTCATATAAGAGATAAATTAGGGTTAAGGTTAAATTGTAAGTGAAGTTTAATTAGGGTTAAGATTTATGTTAGAATCCAATTAGGATTAGAGTTGAATAATGGTTAGAGTTTAGATTACGGTTAGGGTTCAATTAGGGTTAAATTAAGGTTAAATTTGTAGGACGCATTTAATTGTAGAGTTATGTTTAGGGTTAGGTTAGGATAGAAAAAAATTAGGGTTATATTTAAGTTTAGGGTTAGGGTATGGTCTAGGCTTCAATTAGGTCGAGATTGGGGATATTGTTAAGGTTAGGGTTCGATTATGGTAGTATTTTAATTATATTTAGGGTTTTTATTACAGTATAATAAGGATTAGAATTAGGCTTATGGTTCAATAAAATTAGGGTTAAGAGTTAAATTAGGAATAAAGTTCAAGGTTTGGGCTAGAATTCAATTTAGATTAGGGTACAATAAGGGTTAGGGTTCATATTAAGGTGGGGGTACAATTAGGGTTAGATTAAAGTTTATTTTTTTATGAGTAGGATTTAATTAGAGTTTAGGATTAAATTGAGGCTACAATTAGAGTTACTATTGTAGGGTAATGCATTGATACCACTTATTATCATTTTCTTATAAAATATTAAAAAAATATTCATTATAATGTGCTTTTCTTAAGAATATTTAGAATATAGACATATTTAACTAGTTTAATGTTTCTTTTAATTAAAATTAGCTTACTTGCAACCTTTATTCTAATTCTAACCTTAAACCCTAAATATATCCCTAATACAACCTTAACCCTAACAATAATTAAACCAATATATTAATTATTTGAATAATAATACAAATAACAAAGGCTACATCAATATACATAATAATTTGATATTACTATTGAAATTTTAAAAAAGAATTTACATATTAATCTAAAGCAACAACTATATTTTTCTTTTTGCATGTAAATCAAGTCAAATTTTAAAATTAAAATACATTTATTTTTTTAAAATTGTTAAATGAATCAACAATTAGATTTATAATAAATTTAAAACTAAAAATTACATAATCTTAAATGGGTAGAGTATACTTTTAGTTGTGAAATGGAAAGAAATAAAGAAATTAATCTAGATATATAACCAACATTTCTATTTTCTATTTTCTTTTTGCATGTAACAATTAATGCTAAATACTAAATGCTAAATGCTAAATTCTAAAATGCTAAAATGCAAAAGTACAAAAATGCTAAATGCTAAAATGCTAAAATACTAAAATACAAAATACAAAATGCTAAAATGCTAAAATTGCTAAATGTTAAAATGATAAAATGATAAAATGCAAAATGCTAAATGCTAAAATGATAAAATGATAAAGTCCAAAATGCAAAATGCTAAAATGCTAAAACGAAAAAATGCTAATTGCAAAAATGCTAAAATGCTAAAATGCTAAATGCTAAATGCTAAAATGCTAAAATGCTAAATGCTAAAATGCTAAAATGTAAAAATGAAAAAAGCTAAATGATAAAATACTAAAATGCTAAAATGCAAAATGCTATATGCAAAATGCTAAGTGCTAAATGCTAAAATGCAAAAATGTAAAAATGCAAAATGATAAATGATAAAATGATAAAATGCTAAAATGCTAAATGCTAAATGCAAACTGCTAAGTGCTAAATTCTAAAAATAAATTCAAAATGCAAAATTTAAAAATACAAAATGCAAAATGCAAAATGTAGAATGCAAAATGCTAAATGCAAAATGCAAAAATGCTAAAATGCAAAAATGCAAAAATGCAAAAATACTAAATGCTAAAATGCTAAAATGCTAAAATCTTAAATGCTAAATGGTAAAATGCTAAATGCTAAATGCTAAAACGCTAAAATGCTAAAATGCAAAACACTAAATGCTAAAATAATAAAATAATAAAATGCAAAATGCTAAAATGCTAAAATAATAAAATGAAAAATGAAAAATGAAAAATGCCAAGTGCTAAATCATAAATGCTAAATGATAAAAGAAAAAATACAAAATGCTAAAATGCAAAATGCAGAATGCAAAAATGCAAAAATGCAAAAATGCTAAATGCTAAATGCTAAAATGTTAAAATGCAAAAATGCAAAAGAGCTAAATGCTAAACGCTAAAATGCTTAAATGCTTAAATGGAAAATGCTAAATGCTAAAATGCTAAAATACAAAATGCTAAATGCTAAAATGCTAAAATGCTAAAATGCTAAATGCTAAATGCTAAAATGCTAAAATGCTAAATGCTAAATGCAAAATGCTAAGTGCTAAATGGTAAAATAAAAATGCTAAATACTAAATGCAAAATGCTAAAATGCTAAAATGCAAAAGGCGAAACGCTAAAATGCTAAAATACAAAAATGAAAAATGCAAAATTCTAAATGCTAAAATGCAAAATCCTAATTTTGAAAATGTTAAACTGCAAAATGCTAAATGCTAAAATGCTGAAATGCTAAAACTCTAAAATGCAAAACGCTAAATGCTAAAATGCTAAAATTCTAAAATGAAAAATGAAATATGCAAAATGTTAAGTGCTAAATGCAAAATGCAAAATGCAAAAATGCAAAATGCAAAATGCAAATTACAAATTGCAAAATGTTAAAAGAAAAATGCAAAATCGAAAATGAAAAAATGCAAAATGCTAAAATGAAAAAATACATAATGCAAAATGCAAAATGCAAAATGCAAAAATACAAAAATGCAAAATGCAAAATGCAAAAATGCAAAAATGCATAAATGCATAAATGCAAAAAAGCTAAATGCTAAAATGCAAAAATGCAAATATGCTAAATGCTAAAATGCTAAAATACTAAAATGCTAAATGATAAATACTAAAATGCTAAAATGAAAATGCTAAATGCTAAAATGTTAAAATGCCAAAATGCTAAAATGCTAAAATGCAAAATGCTAAATGCTAAAATGCTAAAATGCTAAAATGCTAAAATGGAAAATACAAAATGCAAAATGCAAAATGCAAAATGATAAATGCTAAAATGCTAAAATGCAAAAAAAGAAAAAATGCTAAATGCTAAAATGCAAAATTCTAAATGATAAAATGAAAATGAAAAATGCTAAATGCTCTAAAATTGTAAAATGCAAAATGCTAAATAATAAAATGATAAAATGCAAAATGCAGAATGCTAAAATGCTAAAATGCTAAATTGCTAAAATGCTGAAATGCTAAAATGCAAAATGTTAAAATGCTAAAATGCTAAAATCCAAAACGTAAAATACAAAATGAAAAATGAAAAATGAAAAATGAAAAATGCAAAAATGCAAAAATGCAAAAATGCTAAATGCTAAAATGCTAAAATGCAAAATGCTAAATACTAAAATGCTCAAATGCTAAAATGCTAAAATGCTAAAATGCTAAATGAAAAATGCTGAATGATAAAATGATAAAATGAAAAAATGAAAAATGCTTAATGCAAAATACTAAGTGCTAAATGACTCTACTGCTTGCTCTGGTGTCATATAAATATCTCGTTCTAATAGAAAACAAATTAGTTCGAAATCTTGCTTTGTTCTTAAATAAGTTCATGCAACATACGACCGTAAAAGGCCCAAATACTCTGAATCAAAGCTTCATTCTATTGAAATGGTGTGATGATCATAAGGAGACATATTGGGTTGGTGGACCATAATTGAAGCATTTTGGGTCATTACCCGTTTAGTAAATTCCCCCTGTGTAAAAGGAAAGCTCCCATTGAATCATTTAACCTGACGCCTATTATAAATACATCCCCTATTACATATAAACTAGCTCACACTTGAAAGGTACTTTCTCCTATGAGCTACTAAAGAGAATGCATTGATTGACTTTGTTTTTTGCAGAACCTATGCATTCTCAGAGGGTAGCTTGTGGGTTATTCTCCTGAGAGGTGTCTCCTCTCACTGTGTTGTAGTACCCCTAACGTAATCGATCTCTAACCTTGGTTTAATCTTGATCAATTTATCGTAATATTATGTGATAGTCAGATGTTGATTTTACGCGTAGCTATTGATGTGGTTTCTCTCTAGTTGTATGCAAGTTGTTTTGTGTACCTATTTTGTGGTATTAATATTGAGCTGACGCTTTCATTAAATTCTATATATGTATGCATGTATGATCTTTGGTTGCAGGAGATTTCAGGTACGAAGTCGCATGAGTGCGAGGTTCATCTTCACCTGGACGTGCAGGTTTGAATGTACCTCTGTTAATCCTTAGAGTTGGATTAGGTGGTCGTAAGACCCTAGTCGACCTTTGTCGTGCTCAAGTGAGCATCGCCAGTCGTCGTCGGTAATCCCCTTCCTGTTTGGATTTGCGAGTCATCTGTTTAGTTGGTTTTCTCGATTTGCGTGCCTGGTGTGTGTGGTTAAATGATTAATTAGTCTTTAGTAATTTTCTTTATTAAATATATGCGTTTGTGCATTGAAGATTATGGGCTAGATTTATCGGGATTTCGTTATGTGATTTTCATTGATATTGGATTTCTCGTTTTAATTTGGAAGTAAATCTGATTAAATGTTTGTTTTCGAATATTTAATGCATTTATTTATGCTGTTGAAAAAGAAAGTTTGGTATTTAATCGCAATAGACGTAATTGCATTCTGTTGGATTCTAAAATTTGAAAGATTAAAATTCAGTTAAAAGAGAAATCGATTTTGAATTAAAAAGCAATTTAAATTATTGTAATAATTAGAAAAGTATTAATTTGAGTATTATTTTTTTTAAATAAAATTTTAAATTCCAAAAATAGAAAATTTTGGGTCAACTCTTCCATATAACCCAAATTTGGGGAAAAATGAAAAAATGGACATTTTGGAGGATTTTTGGTTGGAAATTATGTCGGAGATGAAATTGGAGGAATTTTGGATGGAGAAGGAAGGATTTGGGCAGCTGGAGATTGGGATTCTTCAGCCGATCTTGCCAGGAACGCGAGATCAGGTAGGATCAAACTCTTAATTTTAGTTTTTTTTTGTTGAAATGAAAATGGGGGTTTTATCTTGGCTTTGGATTCTCCATTGAATGCCATATTTTTGATTGATTTAGTAAATTAACCAGCTTGGCTGGGAGTGTTTTTGAGATGTGTTAATTCCTCCACTCATTTTGGGCATTTGAAACCCTTGGATGTTTGAATAGAATGAGAAAACCAACCAAGAAAATGTGATTTCAATCTCAGTTGTTTAAACCGAATTCATGGTAAATCAGAATTTTTCTTATCATAATTGCGGTGGGCGTTTGGATTTTCATTGTTTTCGAACTGTGTTTTCAAAGGAAAAAGAAAATATGTATTTTTATGCCGAGCTGGGCGTTTGTGTATTTTCGGACTGTGTGTGTGTGTTTTTTAAAAAAAATATAGAAAACAATTTATATTTTGCGGTGGACTGTGCGTTTTACGTTTAGCGGACTGTGGGTCGGGGTATGGCAGAGCGGGGAGCGGAGCTCCACCCGCTCCCCTCCCCTCCCCCGCGTGTCCCCCCACTTCCTCCCCGTTCCCTTGCTTCGTACTCGCAGTGTGTTTGGGGCTGCGGCCCACGGCGGTAGCCGCAGGGGCCGCGGTGGCCGCAGGGGCCGTGGTGGCCGCTGGGCGCCGCGGCACCTGCGGGCACCACCGTGGGCGCCGCCCGCGAAGCCCTAACCCTAGCTGCGTATTCAAACGCGTTTTTTTTTTTTTTTGTTTTTAGCGTAGTGATTAACATCGTTTTTTTTTATGTATTTTTTTTCAGTATTTAAAAAAAAAAATGCATAGGATTTTTATATCATTTTAATGACAGTTGTGTTTAATGTTAAGTTTGATTAGTTGCTTAATTATGATAAAAGGGCATATCATGTTAAAGGATCACTTGATATTGATTAACTATATAATAGAATTTATAGGTGAATTAATCATTCAATTTCATTTCATGATTTGTGCACCTTGTCTAATTAAGTTCTAATATTGATAATTTCATCATCGAATATTAATTGGCTATACTTTGGTCCAATCTTGGATTAATAAGTTTATATCATGTGCGTTTGGAAATGAGTATCTACAACTGAATTCCCTTTATAATTATATTCCCGTGATTCGTATTTTGCATCTGGGATTGAAAATATGAAACTATAGAGGTCGGTTTTAGACCGGTATGTTAATGACGTTCTATTGGAGATTAAATGTATCCTTGTTTAAATTGCTTAATGGTTGTCTAAATTTTATTAATATAAATTGGTTTAAAAACTCTTTACGGCTTTATATGCCTGTTCGATGCCTTGAACCTTAAGAGTTAGAAAACCAAGAACAACTTAACCCTAGATGAGGTAGATAATTGTAACCTATTTTAGATCATGTAGAAAACTTGATCGATTTTAATGTTTAAATCAATTGAGGAATATTGTCTTTTCTGATTACTGCCTTGCGAGTTTAATTTCTGTATTCGCCTTTAATTATGAAATGGCATGTTTTGCTTGTTTAGTAGGACCCTGTCGTATGAAATGATTTGGTGTACCTGTTCAGTCCTCAATTCCGAGTTGACTATTGTGTTGTAGTAGTGTCGCTTGGATCATATCCTCCTTGTGTGTGAATCGAATGATGATTGTGGTTGACTGTTGTTGGTCGGGTCTCTAATTAGAGTACCGTTAGTAAGTGTTCACCCTTGAGTCGTGTTTGACAAGATGATTGTTTTTCTCTTCTTGAACTTCGTTCGTCTGACCATGTGCATTCCTTGGTTTTTGAGTTCGTCTGAGTTTAGTCTAGTGTCGTATGGGAAAGTGGCTTTCGATTGGGGGCCGCGCCCAAAGTGGCTGCTGGGAAACCCGTCGAAAGTGAGTCTAATAAGTGATAACCTAAATAGATTAGAATGTAATCTCTAATAAGATAAATGTGCCTCACACATGGGACGAGTGCTATCATAGACTCGACATGCTGTGAGAAGGCTTGAAATGGCAAACCATCTTCCTTGTCTTCACGAGAGGATGTGTGGGTCCACATGAGACTTGGATGGGCCGGAAGCTCAGATTAGGTTGCCAGGGTGACCCAGTATGGGGCCGGGACCTATGAAGACTTGCCATGGTATCCATACCAGGTTGTGTGATGACACTTGTCCCTACGTTTGCTAGTGTGTTGTCGTTTTGTCCTGTTAGGAGTACCTTTGTGAGTCATCCTTTTGTCTCTGCCCTTGTGAGTGTCGGTTTCATGTTAGACCTTGGGTGGTGATGGCTCAGTTTTGTGGATGCTCTCCTGGACTCTTGTTTTAGCTTGGATTATGTTCAGCTGGATCCTGTTCTTCTCAAGGATCGTTTATGTATTATGGACCGATGTGGTCATTTGTATATTGCTTATGTATCGCCTTGATGGCTGGATTGTAATTGGTGTAACCTCTTGTATTCTTAACCTTATTATTTATCAGAGGGGGTCTTGCAGTTGAGCAGACCCGGAGATGTAGCCCTTTAGGGGTGAACTCCGAGATCACTATGGTGTTATGTGATGTATTCCCTTATGTTTCCTTTATTCAGTGTTATCATGTATGATTAGCTTATGTTAGAATGGTTAAGTGGATAATTGGAATTAACTTTAAATGCGTATATTCAGTTCTATCTTGAATGCCATGTTGATCGAATGCATGATTGGTTAAGATGTGATTTATCATAAATGCATGTGTGTAATCATCCTTTAAATGCAATAAGTTGGAATATGGAATAATGTATCTTAGAGTAATGAATTATATTCAGTTGTTGTTAAGAATTTAAATATGCCTGGAAAGATCTCTTATGTTATGATGAAGTCCTAGTGTATTAGAATGTTAGATGTATGGCTTGTATTTTTAATGAAAAGCTTGAATGAAGATTATGAATAGATCTGAATGGATGAATCCTTGTTGTAATTTATATTTCCGTCCTTTGAGAGAGATTGTCCTGATTAAGAATTATCTCATTATTAAGATAATCAGATATTGGATTAATTGTGTGAGTTAAGGAAATTGTGGTATTTAAGTCATCTCGTTGGGAAACTCTTTAGGTGTTAGTTGATGTCTTCCGCTATGTAATCTGAATCTTTGTTATCTTGTTGCTTCTTATGTGTTGCAACTTTTAAAAAAAAAATTATTGCACTCTATTCTTGTGTTATGGCTTAATCCCTTCGGGGTTTCCTGGCGGGGCATTACATTTGGTATCAGAGCCCAAGTTGCAAACATTGGGATCTCTGGTGTCACGTGTGCCCTCTATTTGTGTGAGGTGTATCGACCTTATGTGTATGCTTGTCCTCCTTTTGCATGTGAGTGATTGAGCAGACCTTGTCGGGTGTGTAATGTGTGTGTTCACACCTTGTTTTCGCCTTCTTGATGTTGGTGTTTGAGTTCTTATTTGTGCATTGTGTGCTTATTGATGTCTTGGTCTGCGATTTCTCTTATTCTGAAAGAGAGTCGTATGTACCTTCTCTTATTGAGTGTTGTACTCTTTAGACTAATCCATTTGGGTTGGTCCGTGCTTGCCTTGAATCTGAAAGTGCGAATTATGTTTGTTTAAAGATTATGATCTAGCTTAATGTTGTCCATTTGAAGGACTAGTATGGAAATTATTGAATGCTTATTTTATAGAAAATTAAATGATTATCGCCATTCCTCTCTCTCTTTCTGGAAATTGAAATGATTAAGATATGTGTAATTATCTTTGATTCAAGTTTTCTTGTTTGCAAGAGAGAAAAAAGGGTGTGACTTCTTGAACCCTTGGGTGAGCCTTATGACGCTTATGTTTTTAGATTATTAAAAGGGCTATGGGTTTGAAAGTTTATTTTGGTTATTGGGAGAAAACTGTACGTGTATGTTTAAAGAATTCTCCATGTGTATGTTGTAGGAGTAGCATGATTAAATTCTACCTTAGAAAGGTGCATTTCTATGCGAATAGTTGAATTATGTTAAACTGCTTGGTTTGTGGAAGAAGTATTAAAAAGAGCATGTTATTGTAGCTTCGAGAGAGTATTAATGTGTTTTCCGAAAGATTGTTTTATGTGTTTCATTAAACCAGTTTGATTGAAGATTTATTTTAGCAAATGCTCCATTGAACTCGCTTTTGGGTATATGAAATTACCTTAATGTGTTTAGAAAGTGCCAATGAAAAGCTTGTTTGATGTGCATGCATTAATATGTTTTAATTGGGTAATAACTCTTTGCTTATCTTTGATTGTAATGTGATCTTTTCTAATTGTTTGCAAATTATGACGTGTGTCTATATTGTATTATTATAAGTGAGTGTTCTTATGAGGTCTTGCATTATCAAAAAGATTGCTTCTCTTGATCTCTGTTTTGTTTGGAAAACTAGAACCTCCTGTTGCAACCATAATTATTGGAACTGTTTTTGTTAGGCTGATTGACATCCTTCTAAATGGTAGCGAAATGAAAACTGTGTAATTGAAATGATAGGCTTACAGTGAGAAATTTAATATTATAGCGTGATCTTGATTGATCTTGTGTCTTTGTAGGAAATAGTTTGGCTATCAAACTCTCTTTCCCTTCTCTTTGCCTAATCATAAGAATTTTAGAAATGCTATTAAAGAATGCATTGATTATATAGAATGTTTATAAAACATGTGAAATTGTATGTTGGCATTTGGGCTTCATAGTGATAGATGAAAGTCTTAAGCTTTAGAAATGAATTTGCTTAGCTAGTAATTTAGTTATGAATGCTTAGTGAGATTCAAGAAAGATGTAGGAATAATGTTAATTCCTTATGTAATGGTGAATTGTTAGTAATTTCAGTACTTGTAACTAGAGTGAACTTGATTCAGTTATTTATATAGAAAGCATAATTGGAATCTTCCTTGATTAGATGTTAGCATACTGAAAAGTATTTCCCGTAAATGTGACTAAACCAGTACTGGTGTATTTGTGCGTATTGTAAGAAACCAATGCTTATTATATGTGCCCATGGATTGGTGAAGTAATCAACCATGGAGGATATGTTGCTTATGAGTATGGGAAACCATACTGTTTATGTAATGTTGCTTATTTGTTTCCCTGCTGAGTACCAAACCTCAGGTTGTGGGTAACTCAGTATGTTAAGGGGTAGTATTCGAAGCGACCGTTCCTTGAATAGTATGGATTGGCATACGAGTAATGTCGGCGCGAAGCGACTTTAGCTTCTCTACTTCGAGGAATGATATAGTTGTACTACTAAACTGTATCAAGGTGTACTCAATACTTTCCCTTTGATGAATCTATTTATAGGTTTATGTGTGCTAGCCTATTCCTCTTCCTTATTTGAGCATTTTGGATGGTGATTCTTGTGTATAGTGATGGTATGATTTGGAGGATCCTTTGCCTTGTCTTCATGAAAGGTAGGTTTATTCACATGTGCTGCCAGTTAGTATGTGTTGGTGGGCATGTGGGTGGACCATAGTCATGTATACCTCTGGCTTACGGCGAGTATCCTTCTAGATACGTCGCTATGCGGGATGTGGCTTGCGCGTGCTTTTTTCGCGAGGTGCACTACCATGCGGGATACGTCCATTGTGTGTTTTCTCCACTTGGGGTATTGCCATGCCACGTGATGACGTGATGCGGGGTGATGTCGAGGTGCACACCGCCATGCCATGTGGATAGTGTGACTATGTCGCACCACATGATGAGCTACTGCAATAGCTAGTCAGTTGTTCCTTCCTTCCTCGTTGGTGGCTAGATGCTACTCACACAGTGATGTTACGTGCAGTTGTGATATTCTTTATATTTCTTTGGGGATCAGCAATTTATTTTACTTTGACTTTGAAGGTTTAGCCACAATCTTGTGATCTTTTGCACTTTGATTTGGTGTTGCAATTCTGGATTATTTTCTTACCTTATTGTTGGAATTGATGATTTATTATCTTTATTCATCTGTACTTTGGTGGCTAAACTGGTTTATCATTATTGTTTTCGGATGCTGGTCTTGTGTCGAAATGTGAAATTCCTCTCCAAGGATGTATGATACGGAATTGGTAGAGTGTGTGCGAGGAAGTTGTTGTAGGGAACCATGAGGATAGGGGGTATGTGAGGCTGTGACGCAGCTAGTACCCACTACCTACCTATGTGTGGTGACTATCTCTTGGAGGCTAACCACCTTGTTCAACAAGGGATATTCACAAGGGTCTTGTATGGAAGGTAGCACCGCTATGGTGTGCCTAGCACCATCGAGCCCTTGAGTGAGATATTGGATATTTATGATCATATTGTAGTTCTGAGATCAGATATAGAGATGCTGATCGTGCATGTTATCTTTGACCGAGCATTAGACATGCTCACATGTGGCCTTTTCTGTTATGCATTCCAGTTATGTGGATGGTTATTATGTGTATCATGGAGTAGATTGTGTTAACTTGTCACTATGTTATGGGACATAGTCTTTGGAAAGGTTGTTATATGCCTGGCAAGTGTAATCAATTGAGTTATTTTGTTGCTCATATTTCATGGAAGTTAATTTGGTTGTAGAAATTGATATTTTGAGCTAGTTCTATTCAATAAAATTTTACGATAAAGATGGATTGGTAAAGGAAATTGATCTTGATGGCATGTTTTCCTGTCATTTTTTATCAATGATTATGGTAATTGTTGTTTACCTCCTTGTAATGTTTTAATTTGGTGTAATGAAAGGAAGAAAATTCTTGTTTCTTTGCTATGATTATTGATAATTCCTAGAATATTTTAAAGGAATGTATGGTTTTAGATGTATCTTGCCAATGGATAATGGCGTTTGTAAAGGATTTTGCAATAATATTTCATTTATTTATGGAAGGATTTCTATGTGCAATTTGATCTTTGTTGAATGAGTTTCAGGGCTGATGCGTACGATATGTTCTCCATCTAGCCTTACGACTTCCAGGAGTAAGTCGGAACCTAGGGGGGGAGAATGTAGTACCCCTACCGTAATCGATCTCTAACCTTGGTTTAATCTTGATCAGTTTATCGTAATATTATGTGATAGTCAGATGTTGATTTTACGCGTAGCTATTGATGTGGTTTCTCTCTAGTTGTATGCAAGTTGTTTTGTGTACCTATTTTGTGGTATTAATATTGAGCTGACGCTTTCATTAAATTCTATATATGTATGCATGTATGATCTTTGGTTGCAGGAGATTTCAGGTACGAAGTCGCATGAGCGCGAGGTTCGTCTTCACCTAGACGTGCAGGTTTCAATGTACCTCTGTTAATCCTTAGAGTTGGATTAGGTGGTCGTAAGACCCTAGTCGACCTTTGTCGTGCTCAAGTGAGCATCGCCGGTCGTTGTCGGTAATCCCCTTCCTATTTGGATTTGCGAGTCATCTGTTTAGTTGGCTTTCTCAATTTGCGTGCCTGGTGTGTGTGGTTAAATGATTAATTAGTCTTTAGTAATTTTCTTTATTAAATATATGCGTTTGTGCATTGAAGATTATGGGCTAGATTTATCGGGATTCCGTTATGTGATTTTCATTGATATTGGATTTCTCGTTTTAATTTGGAAGTAAATCTAATTAAATGTTTGTTTTCGAATATTTAATGCATTTATTTATGCTGTTGAAAAAGAAAGTTTGGTATTTAATCGCAATAGACGTAATTGCATTCTGTTGGATTCTGAAATTTGAAAGATTAAAATTCAGTTAAAAGAGAAATCGATTTTGAATTAAAAAGCAATTTAAATTATTGTAATAGCTAGAAAAGTATTAATTTGAGTATTATTTTTTTAAAATAAAATTTTAAATTCCAAAAATAGAAAATTTTGGGTCAACTCTTCCATATAACCCAAATTTGGGGAAAAAAGAAAAAATGGACATTTTGGAGGATTTTTGGTTGGAAATTATGTTGGAGATGAAATTGGAGGAATTTTGGATGGAGAAGGAAGGATTTGGGCAGCTGGAGATTGGGATTCTTCAGCCGATCTTGCCAGGAACGCGAGATCAGGTAGGATCAAACTCTTAATTTTAGTTTTTTTTTTGTTGAAATGAAAATGGGGGTTTTATCTTGGCTTTGGATTCTCCATTGAATGCCATATTTTTGATTGATTTAGTAAATTAACCAGCTTGGCTGGGAGTGTTTTTGAGATGTGTTAATTCCTCCACTCTTTTTGGGCGTTTGAAACCCTTGGATGTTTGAATAGAATGAGAAAACCCACCAAGAAAACGTGATTTCAATCTCAGTTGTTTAAACCGAATTCATGGTAAATCGGAATTTTTCTTATCATAATTGCGGTGGGCGTTTGGATTTTCATTGTTTTCGAACTGTGTTTTCAAAGGAAAAAGAAAATATGTATTTTTATGCCGAGCTGGGCGTCTGTGTATTTTCGGACTGTGTGTGTGTGTTTTTTTAAAAAAATATAGAAAACAATTTATATTTTGGGGTGGACTGTGCGTTTTACGTTTAGCGGACTGTGGGTCGGGGTATGGGAGAGCGGGGAGTGGAGCTCCACCCGCTCCCCTCCCCTCCCCCGCGCGTCCCCCCACTTCCTCCCCGTTCCCTTGCTTCGTACTCGCAGTGTGTTTGGGGCTGTGGCCCACGGCGGTGGCCGCTGGGCGCCGTGGCACCTGCGGGCACCACCGTGGGTGCCGCCCGCGAAGCCCTAACCCTAGCCGTGTATTCAAACGCGTTATTTTTTTTTTTTTGTTTTTAGCGTAGTGATTAACATCATTTTTTTTTATGTATTTTTTTTTAGTATTTTAAAAAAAAAAATGCATAGGATTTTTATATCATTTTAATGACAGTTTTGTTTAATGTTAAGTTTGATTAGTTGCTTAATTATGATAAAAGGGCATATCATGTTAAAGGATCACTTGATATTGATTAATTATATAATAGAATTTATAGGTGAATTAATCATTCAATTTCATTTCATGATTTGTGCACCTTGTCTAATTAAGTTCTAATATTGATAATTTCATCATCGAATATTAATTGGCTATACTTTGGTCCAATCTTGGATTAATAAGTTTATATCATGTGCGTTTGGAAATGAGTATCTACAACTGAATTCCCTTTATAATTATATTCCCGTGATTCGTATTTTGCATCTGGGATTGAAAATATGAAACTGTAGAGGTCGGTTTTAGACCGGTATGTTAATGATGTTCTATTGGAGATTAAATGTATCCTTGTTTAAATTGCTTAATGGTTGTCTAAATTTTATTAATATAAATTGGTTTAAAAACTCTTTACGGCTTTATATGCCTGTCCGATGCCTTGAACC
Organism: Cryptomeria japonica; assembly: GCF_030272615.1. NCBI lineage: Eukaryota > Viridiplantae > Streptophyta > Pinopsida > Cupressales > Cupressaceae > Cryptomeria > Cryptomeria japonica. The sequence continues at coordinate 814,973,692 of NC_081409.1, read as the reverse complement.
TTAAGAGTTAGAAAACCAAGAACAACTTAACCCTAGATGAGGTAGATAACTATAACCTGTTTTAGATCATGTAGAAAACTTGATCGATTTTAATGTTTAAATCAATTCAGGAATATTGTCTTTTCTGATTACTGCCTTGCGAGTTTAATTTCTGTATTCGCGTTTAATTATGAAATGGCATGTTTTGCTTGTTTAGTAGGACCCTGTCGTATGAAATGATTTGGTGTACCTGTTCAGTCCTCGATTCCGAGTTGACTGTTGTGTTGTAGTAGTGTCGCTTGGATCATATCCTCCTTGTGTGTGAATCGAATGATGGTTGTGGTTGACCGTTGTTGGTCGGGTCTCTAATTAGAGTACCATTAGTAAGTGTTCACCCTTGAGTCGTGTTTGACCAGATGATTGTTTTTCTCTTCTTGAACTCCGTTCGTCTGACCATGTGTATTCCTTGGTTTTTGAGTTCGTCTGAGTTTAGTCTAGTGTCGTATGGGAAAGTGGCTGCTGGGAAACCCGTCGAAAGTGAGTCTAATAAGTGATAACCTAAATAGATTAGAATGTAATCTCTAATAAGATAAATGTGCCTCACACATGGGACGAGTGCTATCATAGACTCGACATGCTGTGAGAAGGCCTGAAATGGCAAACCATCTTCCTTGTCTTCACGAGAGGATGTGTGGGTCCACATGAGACTTGGATGGGCCGGAAGCTCAGATTAGGTTGCCAGGGTGACCCAGTGTATGGGGCCGGGACCTATGAAGACTTGCCATGGTATCCATACCAGGTTGTGTGATGACACTTGTCCCTATGTTCGCTAGTGTGTTGTCGTTTTGTCCTGTTAGGAGTACCTTTGTGAGTCGTCCTTTTGTCTCTGCCCTTGTGAGTGTCGGTTTCATGTTAGACCTTGGGTGGTGATGGCTCAGTTTTGTGGATGCTCTCTTGGACACTTGTTTTAGCTTGGATTATGTTCAGCTGGATCCTGTTCTTCTCAAGGATCGTTTATGTATTATGGACCGATGTGGTCATTTGTATATTGCTTATGTATCGCCTTGATGGCTGGATTGTAATTGGTGTAACCTCTTGTATTCTTAACCTTATTATTTATCAGAGGGGGTCTTGCAGTTGAGCAGACCCGGAGATGTAGCCCTTTAGGGGTGAACTCCGAGATCACTATGGTGTTATGTGATGTATTCCCTTATGTTTCCTTTATTCAGTGTTATCATGTATGATTAGCTTATGTTAGAATGGTTAAGTGGATAATTGGAATTAACTTTAAATGCGTATATTCAGTTCTATCTTGAATGCCATGTTGATCGAATGCATGATTGGTTAAGATGCGATTTATCGTAAATGCATGTGTGTAATCATCCTTTAAATGCAATAAGTTGGAATATGGAATAATGTATCTTAGAGTAATGAATTATATTCAGTTGTTGTTAAGAATTTAAATATGCTTGGAAAGATCTCTTAGGTTATGATGAAGTCCTAGTGTATTAGAATGTTAGATGTATGGCTTGTATTTTTAATGAAAAGCTTGAATGAAGATTATGAATAGATCTGAATGGATGAATCCTTGTTGTAATTTATATTTCCGTCCTTTGAGAGAGATTGTCCTGATTAAGAATTATCTCATTATTAAGATAATCAGATATTGGATTAATTGTGTGAGTTAAGGAAATTGTGGTATTTAAGTAATCTCGTTGGGAAACTCTTTAGGTGTTAGTTGATGTCTTCCTCTATGTAATCTGAATCTTTGTTATCTTGTTGCTTCTTATGTGTTGCAACTTTTTAATAAAAAATTATTGCACTCTATTCTTGTGTTATGGCTTAATCCCTTCGGGGTGTCCTGGCGGGGCATTACATGTGTGCTCTACTTATTGATACTCTCCTTTCTTTTCTCATGTGCGAGAAATGCCTGTTCCCCACCTTACGGATCTACTACTCTCTCACCTTTCTATGTCCACTATACTGCTGGGTCTTACAGCCCATCCTTCATTGTTCTTATATAATTCTATCCAGAACCATGTAAGTAGAATGGGGATTGACGTAAACATGAATGTTAAGTTGAGGGTTGCTATGGGTCAATGGGTTTAGCAATTAGCTCCCTTGCTTGCTCTGTCACTAATTATGGTAAAAAAAATACAAAATGCAAAATGCAAAAATGAAAAATGAAAAAAGAAAAATGTAAAATGCAAAATACAAAATTCAAAATGCAAAATGCTAAACACTAAATGCTAAATACAAAATGCAAAAATGCAAAAATCCAAAAAATGCAAAAATGGTAAAATGCAAAAATGCAAAAATGCTAAATACTAAAATGCTAAAATGCTAAAATGTAAAATGCTAAATGCTAAAATGCTAAATGCTAAATGCTAAATGCTAAAATGCTAGAATGCTAAAATGCTAAATGCTAAATGCTAAATGCTAAATGCTAAATGCTAAATGTTAAATGCTAAAATGCTAAAATGCTAAAATGCTAAAATGCTAAATGCTAAAATGCTAAATGCTAAAATGCTAAAATGCAAAATGCTAAATGCTAAATGCTAAAATGCAAAATGCTAAAATGCTAAAATGCTAAAATGCTAAAATGCTAAAATGCTAAAATGCTAAAATGCTAAATGCAAAATGCGAAAATGATAAAATGCTAAAATGCAAAATGATAAATGGAAAATGGTAAGTGCTAAATGCTAAATGCTAAATGCTAAATACTAAAAGAAAAAATACAAAATGCTAAAATGCAAAATTGCAAACTGCAAAATGTGAAAATGCAAAAATGCAAAAATACAAAAATGAAAAAATGCTAAATGCTAAAATGTAAAAATGCTAAATGCAAAAATGCTAAATGCAAAAATGCTAAATGCTAAAATGCTAAAATGCTAAAATGCTAAAATGCTAGATTCTAAATGCTAAAATGCTAAAATAAAAAATGCTAAATGCTAAAATGCTAAAATGCTAAAATGCAAAATGCTAAAATGCTAAAATGCTAAAATGCTAAAATGCTAAAATGCAAAATGCAATATTCTAAAATGTTAAAATGATAAAATGATAAAATGATAAATGCTAAATGCTAAAATGCCAAAATGCAAAATGCAAAATGCAAAATGCAAAATGCAAAATGCAAAATGCAAAATGCAAAATGCAAAATGCAAAATGCAAAATGCAAAATGCAAAATGCAAAATGCAAAATGCAAAATGAAAAATGCTAAATGCTAAATGCTAAATGCTAAATGCTAAAATGCTAAAATGCAAAAAAGAAAAAATTCAAAAATGCTCAATGCTAAAATGCTAAATTTCTAAAATTTAAAATGCTAAATGCTTAAATGCTAAAATGCTAAAATGCTAAAATGCTAAATGCTAAAATGCTAAATGCTAAAAGAAAAATGAAAAATGAAAAATACAAAAAATTCAAAAAAGGAAAAATGCAAAATCATAAAATGCAAAAAAGCAAAATGTAAAATGCAAAAAAACAAAAATGCAAAATTGTAAAAACGTGAAATGCAAAAATGCAAAAATGCAAAAATGCCAAATGCTAAAATGTAAAAATGCAAAAATGGTAAATGCTAAAATGCTAAAATGGTGAATACTAAAATGCAAAACTACAAAATGCAAAATGAAAAAATGAAAAATGCAAAATACAAAATTCAAAATGCTAAAATGCAAAAATATAGAATTGCAAAAATGATAAATGCTAAAATGCTAAAATGAAAAAATGCAAAAATGAAAAATGCTAAAATGCTAAAATGCTAAAATGCTAAAATGCTAAAATGCTAAAATGCTAAATGCTAAATGCTAAATGCTAAATGCTAAAATGCTAAAATGTAAAATGCTAAATGCTAAAATGCTAAAATGCTAAAATGCTAAAATTCTAAAATGCAAAATGCTAAATGCTAAAATTCTAAAATGCAAAATGCTAAATGCTAAATTATAAGTCATAAATGCTAAAACAAAAATGCAAAATGCAAAATGCAAAGATGCAAAATGCAAAAATGCAAAATGGAAAATGCTAAATGCTAAATGCTAAATGCTAAAAGAAAAATGAAAAATGAAAAATGAAAAAATGCAAAAAAGTAAAAATGCAAAATGCTAAAATGCAAAAATGCAAAAACCAAAAATGGAAAATGCAAAATGAAAAATGAAAAATGCAAAAATGCAAAAATGCAAAATGCAAAATGCAAAAATGTAAAAATGAAAAATGCAAAATGCAAAATGTAAAATGCAAAAATGCAAAAATGCAAAAATGCAAAAATGCAAAAATGCAAAAATGTTGAATGCTAAAATGCTAAAATACTAAAATGCTAAATGCTAAATGCTAAATGTTAAAATGCAAAAATGCAAAATGCAAAAATTCTAAAATGTTAAAATTCAAAATGCAAAATGCTAAATGCAAAATGGTAAAATGGTAAAATGTAAAATGCTAAATGCTAAAATGCTAAAATGTTAAATGCTAAATGCTAAAATGCTAAAATGCTAAAATGCTAAAATGCTAAATTCTAAATGCAAAATGGTAAGTGCTAAATGCTAAAATAAAAATGCAAAATAGACAATTCAAAAATGCAAAATACAAAATGCAAAATGCAAAATGGTAAATGCTAAAAGAAAAATAGAAAATGCAAAATGCAAAAATGCAAAAAAGAAAAAATGCAAAATGCTAAAATGCAAAAATGTAAAAATGCAAAAATGCTAAATGCTAAAATGCTAAAATGTAAAAATGCAAAAATACTAAATGCTAAAATGCTAAAATGGCAAATGCTAAAATGCTACAATGCTAAAACGCAAAATGCAAAATGCAAAAATGCAAAATGCAAAATGCTAAAATGCAAAAATATAGAAATGCAAAAATGATAAAAGCTAAAATGATAAAATGAAAAAATCCAAAAATGCTAAATGCTAAAATGCTAAAATGCTAAAATGGAAAATATTAAATGCTAAAATGCAAAAATGCAAAATAGTAAATGCTAAAATGCTAAAATGCTAAAATGCTAAAATTCTAAAATTCTAAAATGCAAAATGCTAAATGCTAAAATGCAAAATGCTAAATGCTAAGTGCTAAATGCTAAAACAATAATGCAAAATGCAAAATACAAAAATGCAAAATGGAAAATGCAAAATGCTAAAGCTAAATGCTAAAAGCAAAATGAAAACTGAAAAATGAAAAAATGCAAAAAAGGAAAAAATGCTAAATGCTAAAATGTAAAAATGCAAAATGCAAAATGCGAAATGCAAAAATACAAAAATGCAAAAATGCAAAAATGCTAAATGCTAAAATGCAAAAATGCTAAATGCTAAAATGCTAAAAATACTAAAATGCAAAATGCTAAATGCTAAGTTCTAAAATGAAAAAATGCTAAATGCTAAAATGCTAAAATGCAAAATGCAAAATACTAAAATGCTAAAATGCAAAATGCTAAATGCAAAATGCAAAAAAGTAAAATGCTAAAATGCTAAAATGCTAAAATGAAAAATGCTAAATGTTAAAATGCTAAAATGTAAAATGCAAAATGCTAAAATGCTAAAATGCTAAATTCTAAATGCAGAATGGTAAATGCTAAATGCTAAAAGAAAAATGAAAAATGCAAAATGCAAAAATGCAAAATGCAAAATGCTAAAATTAAAAAAAATGATAACTTATGAAACCATATGCACTAAAACTATTATGAAACTATTATGGACCGCAGAGAATAAGAAAACACTATTGAAATTTTACTACTTGAGCAACAACACCATTGAATTGTTGATAACTTTATGAATGCAAGATTCTATCTATAAAAACTATAGGAGGAGCTTTACAGATGCAATATTCTAGCTATAAAAACTGGACAGGGAGCTCACAGATGCATCTTGCCCTTATAAGAAATAGAGGAGTTCCATAGATGAGTATTGTAATTAGAATAGGTGGGCAGCAAGGGAAAGGCCATCTACAACTGCAGTGGCATTTCAATACCCCTTTATCTACCTTCTATGATTTCAATGCTCCTTTAGCTATAAATAATTTTTTTGTGCTACTATAAACACAACCTTTCTAAAATATTCTCCACCCGGTGCTATTAAACCTATATCTTATGGAAACATGGGAAACATCTACATATGGGCATTCCATTTCTGATACTATTCTTAAACAAATATAGAGGAAAATATTTATAATGCTCCTTGATAACCTCAACCTCTATCAATTTATAAAAAAACTTGAAGCTCTAAATTTAGAAGTTCTAAATATTCCTTTTCAACTTTTTTGCCTTTTCAAAGAATAAAAAATTATCTGCCATAATCATTTTTAACTGTCATTTTAATTCATTCTTTGGGAACAAAATACCATTCATTCACAATGATGGCATGCAACTCTTCATGCCACCTATTGAAAGGATCAGGAATTATCAGGTTTCTATAATCATTTAATTGACAATTCAATATCTTCTTCAGAAATAAGCTAACATCCATACCCATGCAACTCTTCATGCCATTGACATGCATAAAGTCCTCTAACAATCAAAGTGTTTTCAATAGAGAAGGATCTCTTAGAATCTTAGATTAAGATTTTATACAAGCGAAAGTACAGGTTTCCAATTACAAGACATATGCAGTACATTTACAATGAAGATGTGACGTGTTTTCTATGTTGGCTTTTTTCCCCAAAAATAATGAAAGGTTTTCCTTAATTATTATACATTAAATTGCACTTTGATTTTTATGTATTTCTAAAACAATGGAAAATGTACTTTTATTTTGATGTATTTTGATATCTTCAATAGATCAGTGCTTATGTCCAAGGCACAGAGTTGAATTTGAGATCAAGAATGCAAACCCAAGTAGAAAATCCTTTCAAATTAGTGAGCTACTTGATTTATAAAGTGGCAGAAACTAGCTGTTAGGTCTATACATTTGGATTATTCCACATATTGTAATAATTGGTGTGAGAAGTACTTTTTTGCCATTTCCTAATATAGAGTATACATTAATCAATACTCACCAACCTCAACATCTGTCATATTGGTAGCTTCTCACTAAATGAATGAATGAAGAAGTTTTAATGATGTCCACGAGACCCATTTAATATTAAATCTATGCTATCCACCATATTTTTCTTCCTCTGATAGGTAAAGTATTTTCTATGTGAAACTATAACTTAGAATCTAAGATAAAGATTTCATACATGTGAAAAGATGGTTTCCAATTCAAACAAATATTTAGTATACTTACAGTGAAGATGTGACATGTTTACTATATTGGTTTTGAAATTAATGTAAGATTCTCCTTATGGAGCTTCATGTCACCCCATGTTGTTTGGGGTATCTAGAATGAAATAAATAGTCACATTTTTTAGGGACAAAGTGACTTTTGCCTTTTCCTTGACCCGTCGAATCCAGAACTCTATTTAGGAGAATCTTAACTTATTGTCCTTCCTACTGGTTTTATCCTACTATGCCTACCCTAGATCATGATTGGGATATTAATAATAGATGGCATATCAACTGGGATATTTCTAACCTTATTATAAAGATTCAATAGACAAGACCTTATATTGCCTAGGTTGTACCCTCCAGAGGGTGGATCAAAATTAATGTTGATGGAGTGGCTAAAGCTAATCCTAGACCAATAGATTGTGGGGTAGTTACTCATGATCATAATGGTAGGATTTCCTTGACTATGGCACTCCTATTGGATACTCCGACAAACTGCTTTGCTAAGGAAAATGAAGTCTACATTGTGTTACAACTAGCTATTCTTGAAGGGCACAAAAAAAATAGTTAGAGTGATTCACCGAACATTATTAATTGTTTGAGTAAATAAATATCCCCTAGCTAAACTATTAATCATTTAATCCTAGAGTGCCACATTATGATGGCCAAACTAGATGAAATTCAAATTTTCCATGTATATCAGGAAGGAAATATGCCTACAGACTATGTGGTAAATTGTAACAAACCATATTTATCTATAATTACTTATTGTGAAAATGATTCTTATTTTATTTAATTATAAAATAAAAATGCAATGGAAATAGAATTTTTAGTGAAATAGATGATAATCGCTACTCTAGGTTTGTGTTAACCGATGGTCTTTGTGTCTAATCGGTCACCCTAACTTTCATGCGACATAGTCGCTATCCTATGGCAACTAAAACCCACAACATTTCTTGATAAATATCGAATAATCAATTTTATTATAAGTTGCAAGGTAAGTATAAACTTAAACGTTTAAAGAAAATAATACATAATCATAATTTATATATATGTGAATATTCATAAATATATTTTATGAATAATCATGTTTGTATCATAGTACAATGATCGCATAAACTTAATTTCAATATTCACCTCAAAATATATATGTATATATATGTGTCCGATAGAATCAAAGTTATCTACTACCATGTATATTTAACCTGCATCAATATAAACAAAATTATTATTAAAATCAATCATTCTATATATGGTACGTTAGGTTGTAAAACCAAATTATTTAACTTATAAATAATTATATTAAAAATAATCAATATAATTAAACATGAACCAAATTTACCTACGTATATATGTGTGTGTGTGTGTGTGTGTGTGTGTGTGTGTGTTATCGAGTAATATACATTTAAAATACGTACAACTATAGTATAATTTCAAAAACCAAACATTAATTATAGTTTTGGTAATTCACATATTTCTACACAAAGGACGTTAAATCATAGAGTCACTATTTAATTCAAATTATTAACAATTTTTCACCTTTCATAGACAAATAAAACATAACATTTTCCTAACTCCAAATCATTCATTAATGTAGACATAAATGTATATGCATAACTTCACTAATGTGGTGTGTGAGATTCCCTATTCTATCGAAGTCATTAGTTAAAAACAACTCTAGCTAAGTCATGTTCTCACCTTTGACTTCGTTCACCTATTCCTGTATCACTTGCACTCGATAATTCATTAGCATTGACAATCCCAAATTAAATAATACTAGATATTGAATTACATATCAATTGCATGAATAAAATGTATACAATATTTCCTCACATATGAATTATCTTTTAAATTGAATGCTCAAATCTATTTTAATTTCAATGCATACATAAAAACCTACATTAAATCTTTGAAATACACTTATCAAGAATACGATTCATGACATCATTCCCCTCTTGGAAGAGACATCATCTCGATGTCTTACTACTCATTAATAATCACATAACAATTATATCTGATAAAAAATGTCAACCATACATCAAATTTAAAATAATAACAATAGAACACATGTTATCCAAGTTTACATCATAAAATTAAAATCATTGTTTCAAAGATATCCCAAATATTAAGCAGATATTTCCTAAGAAAACAAATGAGGAAAATGACGGTCAATCATCTCAGCATCTTCCCATGTAGCACTATCCTCAAAATATTGGTCTCACTGAACCTTATACTTAGTGAAATATCTGCTACGTAGCTTCACACTACGCTGATCTAGGATTCGGATGGGCTCCACTAGCACCACCCCTGGATCCTAAACCTGTAAAGATTTCCAATCAAGAATATGAGATGCATCAGTATGATAAGGTTTCAATAAAGAAACATGAAACACATTGTGGATTCAAGCTAGAGCAGGGGGTAAAGGTAATCTATAAGCAACTGGATTGATAACCTCTAGTACATCAAAGGGTCCCACATATCTTGGTGCCAATTTTGATGATTTTTCAAATGAGATAGAGCTCTTATGAGGTTTGACTCTCAAAAAGACTTTATCTCCTCCAATAAATTGTATGTAAGTCCTATTTTGGTCTGCATAACTCTTTTGTTGGTCAGCTACTTCCTTCAACCTACTCTTTTTCAGCACCATTTGCTCATCCATTTCCTTAAGTAAATCAAGACTAGTAATGATCCTATCCTCTAGTCTATCCCAACTGATAGGTGTGTGACACTTTTGCCCAAAGAGTGCTTCAAAAGGCACCATCCCTAATGATGCATGAAAGGAGTTTTTATAATCAAAATTGACTAAAGGCAAGTACTCCTCCCATTTGTACTGCTGATCCATGCAATACATTCACAAAAGATCCTCCACTGCCTAATTAATCATTTCTACTTGGCCATCAGTTTGAGGATGATATGCTGAACTAAAATTTAGTCTTGCTCCCAATGCTACATTCAATGTTTTCCAAAATCTAGAAGTCATCCTAGTATCCCTATCAGATATTATGGTTTTTGGAACACCATGTAACCAAAAAAATTTCTACACAAATTTCTTGGCAAGAACAAATGATCCATCTTTGAGATTCCCAAGTATGAAATGTGCAACTTTAGTCAACTTATCCACCAATACTAAGATAGTGTCATGTTTATTTTTGCTCATTGGTAATCCTTGGATAAAATCCATACTGATTACCTACCACTTGTATTCTGGTATAGCATGTTGGAATAGAAGTCCTGCTGGATAAACATGTTCAGCTTTCACTCTTTGACATTCCAAACATTGTGCTACATACTGAACCACTTCTTTTCTGAGTTTAGGCTAAAAATACAATGTTTTCAAATCGGCTACCATTTTTGTTATTTCAGGGTGTCCTGAATAAGGTGTATTGTGCATCTCATGCAATATTAACTTCCTCAACTCTCCCCCTTCTGATATGTACATCCTTCCTTGGTACCTCAAAATACCCTCTGGTTCTATCTCATATCCATCATAACGATGATCTGAAGAATCTCTTTCCAATGCTTGTTTAACCCTTTGATAATGTTCATCTTTTGGAAGATTCTGCAACACTTGTTGTTTCAAGTTTGTCTTCATTGTAACCATAGCAAATAGGTGTCTTCTTCTGCTGAGAGCATCAGCTACTCTATTTTCCTTCCCTTTGATATATTCAATACCAAAGTCATACTCACTTAAAAATTCAAGCCACCTTCTTTGTCTTGCATTTAGGTTAGGTTGTGTAAAAATATACTTTAATCCCAAATGATCCATTTTTAGCTCAAAAGGCTTCCCTATAAGGTAATGCCTCCACATTTGTAATGCATGCACAATAGCTAGAAGTTCCAAATCATGTGGAGCATAATTCATCTCATATTGCTTTAGCTTTCATGATTCAAATGCAACAACCTTTCCTTCCTGCATCAACACTGCTCCTACACCTTCACCCAAGGCATCTGTAATTACTACAAAATGTCCATTGGGATCTAGTATAGTTAATACTAGTGTTGTTGTCAATTTATGCTTTAGGAGTTGTTATGATTCCTCACACTTCTCAGTCCATTCAAACATTTTTTCCTTTTTCTGAAGTGAAGTAATTAGTGCTGCTATCCTAGAAAACCCTTCCACATATTTTCTATAATATCCTGCAAGTCCCATAAAACTCTAAACTTCTGAAATGTTCTGAGGTGTTGGCCAATCTACTATTGCTTCTATCCTTACAGGATCAACTGAAATTCCTTCAGCGGATATGAAATGACCTAAGTATTGCACCTTTTCTTGAAAGAAGGCACACTTAGAGAATTTCTCGTAAAGCTTACGATCTCTCAATCATTGCAAAACTATCCTCAGGTGCTTCTTATGTTCTTTTTCATTCTTAGAATAGATCAATATGTCATCAGTGAAGATTGAAACAAAATCATCTAAGTATTCTATGAAAATACTGCTCATGAGGTTCATGAATGTTGTTGGGGTATTGGTTAAAGCAAATGGTACCACTATGAATTCATAGTGCCCATACCGTGTTCAGAATGTAGTCTTTGGAATGTCTTCATCCTTAATCCTTAACTGATGATATCCTGATCGAAGAAAAATCTTGGAGAATACCAATGCACCTTTCATTTGATCAAATAATTCATCTATCCTTGGTAGAGGATATCTATTTTTGATAGTTACTTTATTCAACATTCTATAATGAATGCATAACCTCAAAGTACCATCTTTCTTCTTTACAAAGATCATTGGTGCACCCCAAGGGGATACACTTGGTCTAATAAAACCTTGCCTAAGCAACTCTTGCAATTGAGCCTTAAGCTCATATAGTTCTGTTGTTATCATTCTATATGGGGCTTTAGACTGTGGCTCCATTCTAGGTAAGAGTTCTATAGAAAAATCAAACTCTCTCTTAAGTGGTAACTTGGTAAGATCTTCAGGAAAGACATCTAGGAACTCTGTAAGGACAGGATAATCCTTTGGGCTTTTCTCTAAATTATTCAAATCATTAACCATGATGGAAATCATGGAACATCCTTTTCTTTGGGCCTCCTTGAGTTGCATTTCTGAAATGTATCTTAATTCGAGAGGCTTTTGAGACCTGAAAATTTCAACGGAATTCCCTAAATCATCAATGAAACTGATGACCTTATCTTCATAGTTCACTATGGCTTTAAGTTCAGTAAACCAATTGATACCTAAGATCACATCATATGATCCTAGTGGTGTAAATAAAGGTTAACTTGGGTTTGGAAACTAGGAAGTTCTAATTCACTACAAAATAGACAAGTATCTACCCTCCGTTCTACTCGATTTCCATATTGAACAATCCATGCATTTGAAATATAACCAGGTCTAACAGATATTCTAGAAACTACTTTTGGATCAATAAAACATTCAGTAGCTCATGTATATATTAAAATAGAAACTGATTGTCCAAAGATCTTACTCGTCATTTGAATAGGTGCGGCTTGGAAATTAGCTTGATGATTGTCGACTGTAGCGTGAATCTGATGTTGAGGGGCTCCTTGATGATTTTTTCCTCTCTGTGTAGGAGTGCATTGTGGAAAATTCAAGGCATAATGACTCCCTCCACAATTATAACACCCATCCCTAGGTCCGGGATGGCCACCTGACCTTCCTCTGTCCCTATTCTGTCAGGCATTGGTGTTATTGTTTGCTTTCTTGTTTCCATCCTAATTCACTCTTCCTCCTTCCTAAGTGTTGGGTCCCCTCTTAAGATTTCTCATTTGCTGATTGTTGTCATTATTGTTCCTTTGGAAATTCCTATTCCCTAAATTCTATCGGTTATTCACATTTTTACGGAAGTTCCCCAACTGTTGTAACTTTTGCTCTTGCTTGGTCGCTTTCTCAAATACCTCCTCCATAGTTAGTGGATTATGAAAAGCCAAAATGAACTTCTGAATATGGAATCTCTCATCCATCTGATATTGCGGAACATACTTAAGGAGGTTGGTAAACTTCTCCCAGTATTGAGTTATCCACATACTACCTTGAGTTAGGTTCTGAAATTCAGTCATCTTCTTATCGAAGAATAATTAAGGAAGCCACCTCTTCCTAAAGGATTGCAAGAAAAATTCCCATGTGATATCTCTTGGTTGTAATTTCCTTTTAGACTTTTCATTATCCCACCAAGTAGCAGCTTCGCCAGACAGCTGATAAGCAGCCCAAACTGCCTTGGTTTTGTTGGACATGTTGCGGAGACCAAAATATTTCTCCATTTCTATTACCCATGCCTCTGCACCATCACCAATAGTTTTTCCATCAAACTTTGGTGGGGTTGTTCTTTTCAAATCTTCTGCCAGCTCTTCTTCTATTCTGGCTTAGTTATCTGGCTGCTCCTCAACCCTTGGAGCTTCTTGTCAGACTTCTTTGTCCATTCGAACCTCATGTTCGAGTTCATTGATTCTGACACTCTGCTAGTTCAGTAAATCAAGGATTTGGTGTAGCCTTTCATTCCCATTACTAGGCACAGCCCTTGTGGTTATTGAGGCCATTGTTATTCAACAATTTCTGCATCAGGGAAATGTTGATATTTCTTAGCGAATAGTTGGAAAAATAATTGCTAAGTTATGACTTCTGTAACTTTTATCAATTCTTCCTAACATCTATCCTCGTAATGTAACTATAGAGATTAATACCCATATTCACTATTAGAGGGAAACAATATAGAACTATAATAAGACATAAATAGATAATTTACAAATTTACTTCATTCAAGTTTATAACATAAGTTAGGGTCAAAAATACATATCATCATAAGAATCTTACAAAAACATCACATTCAACTCAACTTTATTATAGAAAGGAAGACAACTTTATTTATTGATAATAAAAGTGTTATTACATAATATATCACTCTTCTGGAGGAGTCATGGAAGTATATCATTCGGACTCACTAGAACTTAGGGGAGTATATCCTTCAGATTCACTCTCACTTAGAGGGGTATGTCCCTCAGATTCATTATCACTCAAAGGAGTATATTCCTTAGACTCATCAGAACTTATCACAATTGGCCTTATTGGTGAGTATTCTAACCCAGGCTTTTTTTCCTCTATAGGAATAGTCTTTTCAGTAAGGGATTCAGTAGGGCCTTTTTCTATCATGACACTTTCTTTAGGAACTGGTTTCACTTCGGGAGGAACATTATCCAAAATAGGCTTGACAGGAGATAGAGGATCCTTCTTGACCCTCAGATAGTGGCCATACCTAGCTGTAGACTTTCAAGTTGTCTCCTTGATATGCACCATCTCTATAATATTTCAACACAAAACTATTAATCTCCAAATTCATCTTGCAAAGTGACTCATAGGTCCTAGTGTTATAAAACCTAGGCTCTGATACCAAAATGTAAAGACGTAAATTTAGGATATAAAACCTAATCTACTCTTTATTCATAAATAAACCCATAAGTCAATTAATAAGTCTATTTCATACAAAATATAGGGAATTATCAAAAAGTTTATAAAACATTCATAGATATATCATTATCATGTAAAATGATTAATACAAATCTCTCAACATATAAGTCCTTATTCCCTACATAGGCTTTCATATTGCCTTAATTATATACAAAAAGAAGGAAGGTGAGATGTATCCATCGATCTCCATTCTCAGTCGCTTCCTTTCATTCCTTTGAATGAAGATGAGAACAAGATTCAGGCATTTTTTCCACCAAACCATGAAGCTTACGCTTCCTCGGAATTCTTGGTCAATTAAGAATACCCAACCCTACCTGAATTGTTTTAACCAAAGAATTCGAAGGCAAGAGGGAATCTGGTGCATGCCTAGATGATACAAGCATTTTCATTTTTCTATATCTTTTAAGAAATAAGCATTCATTATCCAACAAGGATATGGTAGAGAGCATAAAGCAAAGAATTCCATTCATTCTATGGATAATTCAAAGAATTACTCGGCCGAGTATAATGCCATGCATAGTAAATAAATAGTTGGAAAAAACAACTATTCTCTCTAAAAATCCACATTCGGCACCCATCCCAGAAGATAACTTTCTCTACACAAGCCTATCCCTAGCTTGGTTCCCACAAACATGAATACAATTGATAATACAATCTTTTGAAAAATAGAAATATCATCTCCCCTATAAACACTATTTCATCTATTTCTGCTAATTAAAGACAATCTTTCATATTTTGGAAAACAATAAAATTTCATAAGCAATTTTTCGAATGGATACAATGTAAAAGAAGGTGTTACACAAGATGATTTTTATTTCATATAAGGCATAAGGTATGTGAACACATTCTTTAATTGAAAATATAAACAAATAATTTTGACAAATATCACTTTAAAGCAATTAAATTAAATAACATCTATTTCTCCTATGATTTCCTTTAAACTTTTAAAAAGCTTAATAACACATTTTCAGGAGACAAATAACATATGCAAAATCATATAAGAAATCGTACACTATATAAAAAGCTTCTAATTTATCACTTCCTTATTTCAAATAATAACCAAAATAAAAGAGATTCTGACCTCTTTGTAAGCTTGAGCTGATTGAGAAATCTCTGATGCGCTTCCTCAAAATAGATCTACACCTTCCTTGAACGCTTGCAAAACTATCACCAATCTATCTTCTCACTCTTATTCTTAAACAACTCTCTATTTCTCTCTCTCTTTGATGCTATATGAATATCCTTACTATTTCCTCTACTATTCTCTTCTTCCCTCCGTGTGTCTATCATCTCTCCTATTGTGTGTGTCTTTCTTTTCAATCCTACATCTCTATATATCCTTAATTCTCCTATGATCTCTCCAAAAATAGAGGCTCGGTTATGGTTGTTTATTTCAAGTCTTCTTTGCATTACGTTGAGTCTCCTTATTTAACTCTCTCTCTCACGTCTACACATCTAAAAGAGGGTAATTGTAGATGCAGTTTAAGTGCATGAATTGACTATGAATATGCTTCTTATTGTGGATATTCTCAATACCATGGCACCACGTGCCTATTACTTTATTTATTCCTGTAGTTATATGCCTAAGATTGAGTTCTTCTTCTATGTTATAACTGAGGATTCATGGAATGAAGGGAGTTATCTATTGTGAGATGGGTATGCTAATCCATGAGTCTGTAGTCACTGTTAGAGAAGTGTCTGCTATCTCGTGGTAGATTGCTAGCTTGGAGGAGGGGTTGGAAAAGTTTAAGGAAATTACAAATACTTAAGTGTTTGACATGAGCGAGATTATCGTTCTTGATGGCAAGTCGATTAACACGATCTCCACGTCACTGTAGCCTCTAAGTTCTGCATTTAACTGATGGTCTATGCCTAGTTTATTGCCATGATCTCCATCAACATCGCTACTCTAGGTCTATGTTAACTGATGGTCTTTGTGTCTAACCAGCCACCCTAACTCTCATGCGACATAGTCGCTATCCTATGGCAACTAAAACCCACCACCTTTCTTGATAAATATGGAATAATCAACTTTATTATAAGTTGCAAGGTAAGTATAAACTTAAACGTTTAAAGAAAATAATACATAATCATAATTTATATATATGCGAATATTCATAAATACATTTTATAAATAATCATGTTTGTATCATAGTACAATTATCACATAAACTTAATTTAAATATTCACCTCAAAATATATATGTATATATGTGTGTTCGATAGAATTGAAGTTATCTACTACCATGTACGTTTAACTTGCATCAATATAAACAAAATGATTATTAAAATCAATCATTCTATATATGGTACGTTAGGTTGTAAAATCCAAATTATTCAACTTATAAATAATCATATTAAAAATAATGAATATAATTATACATGAACCTAATTTACCTACGTATATATATATATATATAGAGAGAGAGAGAGAGAGAGAGAGAGAGAGAGATGATTGAGTAATATACATTTAAAATACGTACAACTATAGTATAATTTTGAAAACCAAACATTATTTATAGTCTCGGTAATTCACATATTTCTACACAAAGGACGTTAAATCATAGAGTCACTATTTAATTCAAATTATTTACAATTTTTCACCTTTCATAGACAAATAAAATATAACATTTTCCTGACTCCAAATCATTCATCAATGCAGACATAGATGTATATGCATAACTTCACTAATGTGGTGTGTGAGATTCCCTATTCTATTGAAGTTATTAGTTAAAAACAAGTCTACCTGAGTCATGTTCTTTCCTTCGACTTTGTTCACCTGTTCCTGAATCACTTACACTCGATAATTCATCAGCATTGACAATCCCAAATTAAAGAATACTAGATATTGAATTACATATCAATTGCATGAATAAAATGCATACAATATTTCCTCACATCTAAATTATCTTTTAAATTGAATTCTCAAATCTATTTTAATTTCAATGCATACATAAAAACGTACATTAAATCTCTGAAATACACTTATCAAGAATACGATTCATGACAGGCTAATTTTTTGCCTTGAACCATGCTCATATGTACCCAGAGTCTTTTATAAATTCTTAGCTTCTTTAACCGAACCTTCCCCCATCAAGAGAGTGTCATCGACAAATTGTTGGTGAGAGCATGTGGAGGCCTAAGAGGAGGGTTGTAAGCCCATAATATTTCCACTTCTAACTTCCCTTTGAATAATTTTACTGAGAGCTTCACTCATGAATATGAAAAGGAAAGGAGATAGAGGATCTCCTTGTCTTATGCCCCTAGACGCTGAGAAAAAACCAGAGGCAGATCCATTAATCAACATAGAGAATTTTGGGGTGGAAACAAATTTCTCAATGATGTAGATGAAGTTATCTTTGAATCCAAAATCCCTAAGGATTTGGGGGAGAAAACTCCAATTAACTCTATCAAAATCTTTCATTAGGTCGAGTTTCAGAAAAAAGAAAAAAAAACAAACAAAAACAAAAACAAAACAAAACAAAACGAAACAAAAAAAATAAAATGGTTTTTTATTGGTTGAAAGGGAGTACATATTCTCATGAACCACAATAGTAGAATCTAGGATCTGCCTCCCAAGGAAAATCCATTTTTATGTTTAGAAATTAAAGAGGGGATGAAAATCTTAAACCTAAGCATGAAAATCTTAGTGAATATTTTATAAATAGAATTGCAAAGGCTAATAGGTCTAAAATCCTGAAAAGAGATGGTGTCAGATTTCTTAGGGATGAGGACCAAGAAGGTGGCTTTTATCTCCTTCAAGAGAGAGCAAGATACGAAAAATTCTTGAGTGGTTCAGCTCCAAGGTCATGTCCTAGAAGATGATGGAGGGAATCTCCTACAAGATATCATTCTGAGCTAAAGTATCAAGAGGGTCATCCATAGAAAGGGGCTTAGAGAAAAAAAATGATGGCTTCCTGGCAAATCTCATCATGCTTACCAATCCATCTCTGTCCGATCCTAATTTTGTTTATTCTGTTAGTAGCCCTGTGCTTAAGAGTCATCATATGAAACAACTTAGTATTTTTGTCACCACTTTTAAGCCATAAAGCTCTAGATCTCTACTTCCAAAATTCCTATTCTTTGGAGATAATGTCATGTAATTTAGTCAAAATATATATTTCTTTGTTCGAGACATCTTTATCAAACCCATAAGCTTGAATATGGTTTTGAAACTTTTCAAGATCCAGTTTGAGCTTCTCTTTAACTTTGAAGATGTTGCCAAAAGTGAATTTGTTCCAACGTTGAATATTAGACTTGACATTGGAGAGCTTCTTGGCTATAGGAAACATAGTTGTTCCCTAGATATCAACATTCCACCACTCCATAACTTTATCTTGGATTCAAGGGGCCATGAGAAACATTTTCTCAAATCAGAAGGTGTACGCCTTTCTACCAAACAACAGAGAAACCGAGAGGCAGATGGGGAAGTGATCAGATCCAACATGCGCCAAGGCATTGAGTCTATAGGAGGCCATCTGAAGCCAATCAGGACAGATCAGACAATAAGATCCTCTCCACTATGTCTATTGGAGCACGTGAAATTGGCCCCAACAAGATCAAGATCCAAAAGGCTCAAAGAGTTGATCATGTCAGCCAAGTCTTGTCTACTATCGATAAAGATAGGTATACCCCTAGATTTGTCTAGATTAGAGAGAGGGTTATTGAAATCTCCCAGAAGAATCCATTTCTCATTAGGAAAAAGATATCTAGAATGGAAAATGAAAGACTAGAGGTCTTTCCTAGCTGATCTCCCATTAGGAGCATAGATGTTGGAAATGATCTAGGAGGATCCATCTTTAAGATTAAATAATCTAGTAGCAATGTGATTAGGAGAAGAGAGAACCACCTTACCACTTAGCAGTCTCAAATTCCAAAGGGTGGCAATACCTCCTGAAGCACCATCAGCATCCAAACAGTGAACACCACAACCTCCAAAAATCGCCTGTTTGATTTTTTCTACTTTTCTACCAGGCATTTTCATTTCTTGGACAAGGCAAATATCATGTTTGTAAACTCTGACCAAATTTGATAGTAGGTCATGCTTATGGGGGTGATTTAAGCCCCTTAAATTCCATTAGATGACCTTCATTTTGCATGAGGGGGGGATCCCATCCCCATTTCTGGTAATGTTCTCTAGGCTCCATCAGCAATGGAAACTCGAATTTGTCTATCTATACTAACTACATTGGGTTGTCTCCCCACCCCCCTTAATTCTGACCCACAATCCGCTCTTTGTCTATTTCTGGTTAAGACCCTCCTGGAATCAGAGTGTTTTGGCCAATAGGGGAGTTCCTTCTTCTATTTTTGGGTTTGACCTCAATAAAAGGAGCAGAGTCTTCAAGAGATGATTCCTACAAGGGAGAGGTCAGGGGATTCAACTCCAACGAGCTATCCATATCAATAATCAACTGAATGGGAATATTTTGGGCAGATCCAGGAGAGATTGAGGAAACCACGTCCATGTGGGGGGCATTCACAGTAGGGGATCTCCCAATAAATTTCCTCAAGGGCCGAGATGCTCAGGTCAAGGGTAGCGGGGATGATTGGCTCAGATCTAGGTCCATCCAAGTCAGAGACCAAAATAATCAAGGGAGGATCTATGGCTAGGGCATCCATCTTTTCTAAGAGCAGCTCATTCCTCTTTTTCCATTCCTTCTTTGGCTTAGACGAGCACTTCTTGGCCTAGTGACCAACTTTGTTGCAGTGGAAACATGCAAAGGGGATGGATTCATAATCCACTCTTTGCACCCATCTACCGAGCTTAGAGAAAAGATGTACCTTGGAAGGTAGGTTTGAGTACTGTTTGACATTAACACACAGTCTGGCATAGACCAGTCATCTTTTTACTACAGTCATTGGATCAACTGAGATTAGGTCCCCAAAACAAGTTGCAATACTCGCAAATATTTCTTCTCCCCAGAATTCCATGGGTGAACCTGGCAGTCTGACCCAAATAGGGGCTTCATTACATTCCCAGTCTTTGGGGTTAAGACTTGGTTCCCATTTTTTAAGGGCCAACGAGGCTTTTCCTAGCATCCAAGGATCTCCCGCCAAAATAGATTGAAAATATTCTTCACACGCGAATGAAAAGGAGAAGAAGCCACTAGCCATAGCCACAACATCAGTTTGACTTTTACCTTTCCATTACCTCGCCACCCATGATCTAACAACCTCAATATTTGGGTGTGGACCAATCAATTTTCCAACCAATACTAAGTGCATGTGAGCCATATTTTGATCCACAATACTGTTTGGAATGGAGATGGAGCAAGCGTCAGCGGCCTTGCCTTTAAGCTTTGTTGCAAAAAGAGAGGCCCATTTCTTGTTGCATTCCACAGAGGGAATCTCATAAAACTAATTATTTAAAAAATAGAAAAAATAATTATAGATCAACATTAAAATAATAATTTTTATATATTAGCTAAAGTTAATCAATATCACAATAAAATTGATATAATTAAAAATATCAGCTTTATGATTATTCATTAATACATATTCTCTTCTAATCAATAATTTAATCCTTTACATTCTCATTAAGTACTATTTTTTTTTAATATTTAAAATACTTCAAAAGAAAAAACCACAACATTTTAAAAAGTCTTAGAGAATTCCAATTTTTATGAGTAACAAAATTATCAAAACTGTACAGTATTTATTATTTCAATACTTCAATTAATAGTCACCATATGAATGTTAGAGTTGCACTAGTTGTTCTTATAAACAACTTCTTTTCTTAAATTCATAGCTTCTAATATTTATAATTTTTAGATAAAATAAAAATAAAAATAGTTTATATTTTCAAAAGTTGATTGGACTTAGGTGAAAATAAATAATTTATCATTTTTTTATTTATTTTTAATAATATTGATTTTTTTTGTACTAATCATTAATTTTGTTGATAGATATAGAATTTTATATGATTAAATTGAAATATGTAATTTAAATAAAAATACATATAAATTAAAAAAGAGTCTAATTAAATGTAACTCTTGTATAGATAATAAAAAGAAAGAAAACAAAATTTTACAAATTATTTTAGATTGAAATATATGTAATTTAAATAAAATATATATATATAAATATAAAATAGAGATTAAAAAGAAAAAAGAAAAAAGAAAAATTAATTCTTACAATTATTTTTATATAAAAGGTAAATGTAGAGTACAAAAATTTTAGTCAATAATTTTAAATATTTACAATTTGATTAAATTGATAGAAAAATTAAATTGAATGAATTTTGCCTTGATAGGAATAAATAAATATTTGAATATATAATTGTCTCCAAATAATTCAATATAATGCACAAAATTTATTATTAATAAATCTGAAAATAATTTAATATAAAGAAAAAAGAAAAATAAATTTTTACAATTATTTTAAAGAAAAGGAAAATGTAGACTACAAAAAGTTTAGTCAAAAATTTTAAATATTTAAAATTTGATTAAATTGATAGAAGACTTAAATTGAATAAATCTTTCTTGATAGAAATAAATAAATATTTTAATATATAATTGTTTCCAAATAATTCATTATAATGCACAAATTTTATTATTAATAAATCTGAAATGAATTCAATATAATGTCTACTAAATCTGAATCACAAATAGAGGTCATTTCTTATCCACATAAATAACATTTATTACGTCTAAAAATATCCAAAAAAATTTAAATAAGTCTAAAAAATAGAACGTATGCAAAGTGCTGCAAATAGAGTAGCGGGTGAAAGATTTCCTAAATATTAACGAGAGTTGCATTGCAGTTCCTGTCAAATGTCGGCAGGGCAGGTACATCATGGTGTTGGTTATATGTCTGAGATTATATGTGGTTTGAAATATCTAATGTCTTTCAAGGATGTGGAATGAAATTTGTAGAGTCCAGTTGATGATGTTTAGATGTCATAAGTCAATTGATAAAAGATAATTAGATCTTTGTTTTTTATTATATTATATTAACAAGAAGACGGCCCTGACCAAAAAGAGAGATACAACTTTACAACATTAACCATACATCAACTGTAAAACAACTAGCAGTAGGATACAAGTATCATAGTAGTTGTTACCATAAACCATACTAGTAATGTGTTAGCATACAGGC
The DNA here is from genome assembly GCF_030272615.1 of Cryptomeria japonica. NCBI lineage: Eukaryota > Viridiplantae > Streptophyta > Pinopsida > Cupressales > Cupressaceae > Cryptomeria > Cryptomeria japonica. Next base: position 814,951,001 of record NC_081409.1, on the reverse strand, counting down.
CCCAAAATACCACCAGTTCCAAATCATAACAAAAAAAGGAAAAGCGGAGAAAGCAAAATGACTATAAGATCTTTGTTAACATTTGTAGTAGAAAAAAGTTATCATAAACCATTTTAAATTAGAAAAGGATTTGAATGCAAAATAAATGACAAAAGAAACACTAAAGAGTTCTAAATAGGCTAGTATGTCTATTATTTAAATTATGTCTACTACTAAAATTATGTTCACAATCAGAAGAAAGGATACAAAGTGTTGAATCATAGATTGAGTTTGTCATTTTAAATGTAAAAAATATTTCTCATGCAAAGTGTTGAATCTATATCATAAATTCAGTTTAATCATTTTAATGTAAAAGATCAAATTAACAAAGTACTCATTTCAAAACTATCCTTCTGATTTTGCACAATAAATCCTTCCAATACAAATTTTAATCATAATTTTAATTTTTTACTTGACTTTTCTTTTTTTTGATATCTGATAGATAACAACAATAAAGTAGAATCAAGTAAAATTGGAAGCAGGGGCAGAAGGCTATGGATTGAATGTAGGGACAAATCGGTATATCTCAAGAGAGGTCCTGCAACCATGCAATAGCTTTTGTAATTTTGAAGAATGGCGTACAAAAGATATTAAGAAGGATTTGTGTGTGCTTGTGAGTAATTAAGGAGCAGCAGCAAATTTTTTAAATGGGATGGAAGGAGTCCATAGTATTTTAGTTTCATAAGAGTATTATATAAAAGATGCTAACCAACAAGGGTGGAGAAATACTCACGAAACAAAATACCTTGCATATCAAATGGGCATTAAGACATGTACCCGACACAAAAAGCTAACAATCAATTTATGGAAATCTATTCTTCACATTAGCAAACCAAATTACAAACTTTGTGAGTTGAGAATCTTCACAGAAATTAAATTGGCCTGAGTCACTTTGCACTAATTGGTATCAAACTTGCGCAGATAGAAAGGCCATTGAGAGGCCATGACTGTAAATATTGGGTTTGCAGATTTGATGGAAATAAATTATATTTCACTGTTGCACAAGTGTTAAATTGGAACAGAGAATGTATGTTACTGTCTTGAGTATTTTGGGTTTTGAAATCAAATGCTAGAGAGAGCATCTCTACATGAAATTCTTTTTGGAGCCTCTTCTTACTCTGTCATCTCAATTTCCTTCTGCCTGTGACCTAGAATTGAGTCATCCTGCATGAATTGTGAAAAACTTTCGACACCTGTGGAGGGATGTTCAGACACTCCATTTAGCTTTACAAACCTTCATAACTGTTTGCAATCTGAGAAAAAACCTTTGCAATATACGGAATATAAAAATCATAAATCAGATACGGATTAAAAAACAAATCACAAATTAGACTGTAAAAATCACATGTTTTTGATAAAACCTGTGCAAGTCACAGCAACTATTCAGAACAGTCCCAGCAAGAAAACCTTGGAGGGTCGGCACAAGTAGCGCATGTCCAAGTGAGTCTTGTAGTTAAATTTTTTATATAATTTGTAATTGACCCAGTTTCCTAAACATGTACGTTTTACTGTCAATCCAAATACTCTATAATAGACTATAGCCCAAAAAAACATGTCTCGGTTGCTAGTGTAATGAAAATAGTCCGAGACGAAAATCTATAACTCCCAATCGTACTCGTAACCAAATTATAGTTTGGCAGATTTCAATACTAAATTAAAATTGACATCAGCCCCTCTCAGAACTAACCTAATAAGAATTGGACAGTGAAGTTTTCTCTATTCTAAAATTATAATATATGGGATAGAAAAATAACAATTATATCCAACATTATCCCAATAGCTTTTTGCTGTCATTAAAAACAATTTATATGAAACTATACGAAATTGGAACTCTGGAATACAACCTTGTAGACGTGATTAAAATAGGTCAATGGAACTCAGTAATCGATATAAGTATGATAGACAAGACGTACGCTAACCCAAAAATATGACAGTAGATTACTACCAAACCCATATAGGGTAATCCAGCATTTGTATGCACTACAACTCACACGCCTATAAATAAAATTGACATGGGTAGTGCAGTTTTGCAGATTTGTAATGAATTCAAACAACTGATGCAGACTTAAGAGTAGGAGTAGTTTAATTGCTACACACCCACTTTTGCTACACGCCTATAAATGAAATTAACATGAGTACTACGATTTTTAAGATACAAATGCAAATCATGACATATGGAGAGATTACAAGTAGTCAAATTGACAATTCATCGCGTTGGGGTTTGAAGAAATCAAATTGATATGCTTAATAAAACCTTCAAGATGCAAAAATATTTCATGACAAATATGGGATTCAAAGCAGTGACGCTAACTTACCTGTGATTGAGCAATAAGCTTGTCGTCTTGGATGCGAGAAAACAGAGATGCGGTGCATAACAGCAATACCAATAACAAAAGAGCTACTGACAGCTTCAAATGTCTGCTGCTACACAGCTGCCCTCTCCTTGATGGAATCTCAAGGTTGTGACCAATTACTCCCCTGGAAATCAACACAGCAGAACCCATTACTGTGATCAATATATTTGCAGTGTTGTTATGTGTATGCACATACAAAGGGAAATAATTTAATGGTGTACCTTCTCAGTTCTATAATCTGAAATGGTAGCCCTCTAGTCATGTTGCATCTACCCTAATAGGCATGTATGAAAAACAAAGAAGCCTGGTCAAGGCACATAAACTCTTTTACTGAATGCCACCTAGAATTTGCTGAACTAGATGAGCCACATGTGTGCTGTGCGCATGTACCTTAATAAATAAATAAAACAATATAAAACTTTTCAACGAATACCTCGATGAGCCACATGCGTTTGTGCTGTGCATATTTGCCAACGAGAGCCTGCCAAGACTCACATTTTACTGGCAACCGTTAAAATCCGATCACATTTTTTGTAGCAAACATTGAATTAACCTTTAGCAAAGAAAAATCTAGGCCATGCTATTGACTGATTAAAACATGTTTAATCACTGTTTAATGCAAATCTTCCGCAATAATTCTATGCAATACAAGAACTAACGATCACTAAACAATCGCTGAAATATATATAAAATATTCTCTTCAAAATTTTATTGATCCAGAAGTAATAACATGAATAGTATTATGAGTGTTGAAACCTGTGATAGAAAGGACACGGCACTACATTTCTGTCTTAAATTCTGCCAAGTCCTTTTTTCAGACTTCATTTTTCCTCTTGTTCATGAAAAAATCTTCTTTCTATTAAAATCATAAAACAATGTAAATAAATTAAAATTGATTACAACATTGATTATCTGCAACAATCTGAGCTGCACCCAAAAGATACATATGATCTACACAAAATTTTATTAAATTACTGCAACAATTAAATAGAGACTATCTCAATTAAATGCAGATCTTCCGTAGGAGTGACTATTTCTTTCTTCAACAATCTGTAGCAGCTTGACGTCTTATATCTCATTTTTCCAAACATCTCTCAAATAAAATACAGCGATCTCTTTCCTTGAAGCTCTTTATATGAAGGTCTTAGTTACAAATAATATTATTCTAGATCTTACCTAAAAGATTCCAGAACCTAGGCTGACGTTGTCACCTATGATTTGATACCTTTTCTTATGTATGTCTTAGGTACTAATAAGATAATTTCAGATCATATATAAAACATTCCGGAACCTAAACCAACCTTGTTATCTATCTTAATGGAAAAGTGAATTGTAAAACTGATTAAGAACAGTTTTGATTTTCAATAAATATATGAATAGTAGAGAACAAATGATTTATCGATCTTAAAATCAATATTTTTTATAATTGATTTTTTAATATATGGGTAGTACCAATTAAAATATTAAATTAGATTTAAACAGAGCCTACAAAAAAATATGAATGATAAGATAACAAATGATTTCTAAAGCTAATCTTACAATCTGACTTTAAAATCAATATTTTTTAACAATTGATTGTGATCTAGGTAATTTCTTAAAATATCAATTGAAACATAAAATTAGACTACGTCAGAACCAACATAAACCCGATAAATTTTCATGGCCTATATATGATTAACAGTAGGGAACAAAATATCAAACAATTCATGACGAAAAGGAAATGAAAATCTCTATTAAAAAGCTAACTGATATGGATATCAATAAAATTGAATCATTGTCTATTAAAAATCTTCCTTCTTAGAGAGCCCCAACAATATAGAAATGTTTACCGACCGTATATATATATAACATTCATGGATATGCCATGAAGAAAAGGGATAAGTTACGAACAGGCCCAAAAATAAATGTTGATAAATGGGGAAAGCACACATACAATACTCATTTTAGCGCTCTCTCTCTGAAGCATTCTTCGAAATAAGCAATTTGATCCAATGACAATCTGAGCCTCCTTTTAATGCCATCCTTCTTTTGTTCAGATTCCATTCTCATTACAATGAACACATTATCCCGCCTGCGTCCAGGTTTCAGATTCCACCCCTGCGATGAAGAGCTGGTAGACTATTATCTCAAAAAGAATGTTGCTTCAAAAAGGATTGACTTCTCTATAAGGATATGGATGTGTAGAAAAATGAACCTTGGGATCTTCAAGGTTTGTTAAACACACTATCATATATTTTCTAAGTCTTGAAAAACAGTAACGTCCTCAACCATTTGATTTTAGTGTTTTTATGTCAATATACCAGCGAAATGTAAGATAGGATCTGAGGAACAAAGAGAGTGGTACTTCTTCAGCGACAACAATTAAAAGAAATCCATGATGCACTTGCACAAACAGAGTGACATTTGGTATTTTACAAACACAGTCACATTTGGTATTTTCAATCCTATGACTGAAAAAGTACGATTCTGTTCTTCAGGTACTATCCTCATTACTCTGACATTGACATAAAACGCTCAAATCAAATATAAACAATATGTCAGACACCATGCCTGAGGATATTATTGTTTTTCAAGACTAACAAAATATTTGATATTGTGTTCAAAATACCTTGAAAATCCCAAAGTTCAATACACATCCATATCCCTGATAAAGTTTTAAGTCAATCCTTTTTTAAGCAACCTTATTTCTGAAATAATAATGTAGCTGCTCTTCTTCGGAAAGGTGGAATGCTGAACTTGAAGGCACGCAGGATACTGTGTTGTTTGTGATAGGATGGATCTTCCTACACAAATAGATTCTACTAGTGTTAGTAGGGGGCCTCAGGAAACAGATCTAGCTATATTACAGATGGTGAAGGAGGAGGAGCGCCGTCAAAGTGGAACCCTAAATCAGTGCTCGCTGCATATTCCACCCCTTCCCCGCAACCTATATTACCCAATTCTATTACAATTGTTCTGTATAGAAAATTAGATGAATGAAACTATGGTAGATTAGGAGTCCATCATAAAACTGCGGACTCAGTTTATTCAACAATGCGAGAATGTAATGCTTGAGATGAATTGCAATGGACAAATGACCATGCTTATATAGAAAATAAATGATGAGTTATTTACAACTACCTTTAAGAGAAGATGCTTTATGAATAATATTATTGAATAATGAGCGATGATTCATTTTTATGTAGATTGACACCTAAGATAACATGAACAATATTAAATAGGTATGAATATGTATTAACTAAGAACTAGTTAGAAAATGTTCTAATTCACACCAACATCACCATGCCACCCATAAGACAAATAACGAGGAATGTAGTTTGGATCATAACGATAATACATACACATCTCATCATGAATAGTCATGAATAAACTGGATGGAATTGAAGACTTCATTATAGGTAGTTATGCTAATTTCTTCTTATAGGTTGGCATGTCTTTGCATAAATAAAAAAAATGATTCTTTATAATTGTATAAAGGATTACATTTAAAAATAAAATTGATTCTTTCGTTTCCAATTATTTATTTATGATTCCATTGGTTTATATATCCTTTCTAACCAAAAAATATGACACTTGTGATATCATTTTAATTATTTACAATTCATTTCTTTCTTAAAGTTTCATAAAAAGTAAATATTTTCATTAACATTTTCTTCAAAAATGTAATGTCTTAAAATTAGTATCATATTTCTAGAAAATAAAATCTATAAACATCAAGACATATCATTATGGAGGCATCACTTATGTTTCAATTGAGAATCTACTAAAAAAATAAAGATTTGGAAAATGAAAGAATAATTTATAAGGATATATAGTAAGTGCATTTTCTTCAAATATATATTGATTATATCATAATATTTATGTGCCATTTCTTAAAACTATTTTCTTTAGTTAATTTTTTTTAAAATTAATTTAAGAACTTTAAAAATATGTAATGCTATATAGAAATATAAATATAGAGAGTGTTATATATACACAAAAGGGTTTGGAAATTTATGCATGTAAAGAGAGGATATATATGTGTGTGTAGGGTATTGCAATATTTTTCTTTTATTTATTTGAATTTTTTTATTTTAATATATCTATTTATTTATTTGATTTACAAGTTATAACTTAGATGGGTACATTTAAAATCTCACACACAAAGCTATATAGCAAATTTAGTTAGTTAGATATAAGATCTTTATTTAACTTATAAATGTTTTATTTAAATGATTTTTTAAAAATAAATTACTAATATTTTAAGAGGATGTGTTATGAAAAATTGACTATGTTTATAGCCTATTATTTTTCTCATATAGAATTAATATATAGTTTCTTTACAAAAAAAATATAGTTTAATAATAACATTTCTTTCAAGACATTATTTAAAATTTAAAATACTAATTTGTTTTTATATTTTCATAGTATTATTTATCAAGGAAAATAATCTATCAACATTATAATCAACAGTATTATATCTATAACTTTTATATAACTTTTATCTCTCTTTATGTAGTACCCCTACTTGTTTGAACTTATACATTACCATGATGTGTATTATATGACATTATTTTATGTTTTATTCAGATTATATGACATTATTTTATGTTTTATCTGGATATGAGATGAATAATTTATTTGCAATATTTTAGTACTTGTGATTTATGACATTTCATGGATTATTGCTATGTACTGACACTTTACTTTATCTATGCAATGTGAAATTATATGTTGTGTGTCTTTGAGTGTATTGGATGCAAGGAGACGATTTTCCTTCACTCACTCCAGTGAGATAGGGAACGTCGTGATTCTCCTTCATCGGTGTGTATGTTGTGTTTTCTATATTGTATATATCCATGTGTGGTTCAGTTATGTAGGATATTACAGGTACAAGTACTGGGTAGGTACGGGGTATCATCTCCACCTGGCTTCACAAGTTTGAGCATGTCTTATATTGTCCGATGGAAGTGGAGGAGGTAGTAGTTGACCTTATTTTAACTAGTTACACTCTTATGAGCATCATCAGTTGGTCGTCATGTCAGTCTATTTGGCCTTCATGTATTGTCATTTGACTTTTTTCGAGTTTTTGCTTGGGGTTTGTTTAGCTTGCGTTTTTTAGTGGATTTAATTAATTAATTAAATTTATGTATTTATCTCATAGTTGGTATTTTCGGGAATTATGTATTTTATGCATTGAGATTATAATTTTAATTAATTAAAAGAAATTATTAAATTAAGCTGCCAACTACATGATATTAGAAATATATTTTATTTAAATTTTAGTGAAAAATAAATTAGATTAATTTCATTTATTGTTTCCTAGAATTTTAAATAAATAAAAAAATAAAAGAATAAATAAATGAATAAATGAATAAAAGAATTAATTAGAATTAAAGTATTGCTTTAATTTCTTTATTTAGAAAATTAATTAATTTGCATGAGAAAAGAAAAGAAAGAAAAATGATTTTTAATTATTGCATGTTAACTTATTCCTAAATTCGAAAAGAAAATAAAATGGTTATTAATTAGTTAAATTAAATATTAGGGTTTTGGGAAAAATATATTCAACCTAGAATTTTAGTTTAAAAAGGGGAATATTTCTTTTATTTTTGGGAGTCATGGGAAGGAGACAAGGTTTTAGGTGAAGATAAATTATTTGAAAGTTTGTTGAAGGATTGATTCTCTCCTACAACTTTCTTCTAGGAAAGTTATACCAGGTTGGGTGGCTTCTTTTGATCATTTGTTTTAAAGAGAATATTTTCATTTCTTTCCTCTTTCTGAATGATGTGTGTGTTAAAATGTTTGTCAAATCTAAAATCTTGTCTTATTATTTCTTATTCTTGGCTAAAGTCCATTCCTAAAATTAGTTCTAGTTTATGGAAAGAAGTTATTTCCTGGTTGTTTGAAGATTAAAATTTTGAGAAAATTTTGGGAAAAGTTATTCTGGTAAATTTTGCCAAGATGTTTAATAGTGCATGGAAATTGCAAGATTTGGGAGAAATGGGTTTTTGCCAGAGAAAATGTCCTTTGGTTTGGTATTGGATTCGACATTTTGCTATGGCTATTTTTTGTATATTTGTGCATCTCTGTATATTTAGTTGTAAAATTACTTGGGAATTAAATTTAGTTGTTTATTAAGTGTATCAGAAAATCTTTATGAATTAATCTGTATTCCCTAGAAATAAAATTTAATATTTTCTTAGTTTATTGAAATTTAATATTATTAAGTTATTGAAATTTAATAGGAAATAAAATTTATTGATATTAGATTATGGAGATTTTTTTTTACAAAAATTATTTTAAAAAAATTATAAAAAAATAAATAAAATAAAAATGTTGGTAGCAACTACCGATGGTAGTACGACTACCGAGCGGTAGCGGTACTACCAGCGGTAGTAGTGACTACTGTATGGTAGCAGGATACCTATGGTAGTACCTGCTACCATGCAGTACCAGTGACTATCATAAGGTAGCAGAGCTACATATGGAAACACCTGCTACCGTGCGGTAGCACTTGCTACCATAAGGTAGCATGTACTACCGATGGTAGTACCTACTATTGTATGGTAGCAGGGGGAAATTTTATTTTCACTGTTCCCTAAACTAATTTTTGTGCAAATTGAAAAAAGGTACTTTTGGATTTTAGTGCCAGAGATATAAAATTTGGTTTTTTAATTAAATTATTATATATAATATGTATATATATATAATATATATATGTGTGTGTGTGTGTGTGTGTGTGTGTGTGTGTGTGTGTGTGTGTGTGTGTGTGTGTGTGTGTGTGTGTGTGTGTGTGTGTGTGTGTGTGTGTGTATTAATATATAAGTTTATTTTAATTTTTGGTCACTATACCATTTAAGTATTATTTTAATATTGTGCTAGTTAATTCAGTATTTAGTTATTTTTAGAAAAGCTTGTAATTTAAGAATTTATATTTATGCTTAGAAATACATTAGGGGGTTAATTTTTATGTGATTTTATTTAACCTTATTGGACAAATGACAACATTGATTTCCTTGTATTAATATAGTTGTATTTTCTTATTTCCTGGAAAATCTTTACTTGCAAGTTATTTATGCTTTTTGCTGTTTAAAGAAAAGATTACCTATATTAGGATCTTGTGTAAATGGTATTAGCAGTCAAGCTTAATTTCATTGTAATTCTGGTTGAGTTGTCATTATGTCATATGTTGTTGTACCCCTTGGTCAGTTATTATTGTATAACTCCGTTGATGTGAGCCATTATGTGTTTTGTTCCAAATGGTCAATCCTGGGTTAGTGATTGTGTATCTTTCACATGTGGTTTGTCAGGATTAGATATGGCTTTTTGTTTCGCCATAGAGTTCTCGTAGAGAGAGCTTTCCTGTTAGTGTCCTATGAGAGAGTGGCTTTCGAGCGGGGGCCACACCTGAAGTGGATGGCAGGATGACCCCTTGAAAGTCAATTAAGAAGTGATAACCTAATAATTGATTAGGGGGTGGGTAGATTAAATATTAATTAAGATAATGTGCCTCACACATGGTTGAGTGCTTGTATAGGCTCGAGATGTAGTGAGAAGGCTAGGAATGGCAAACTTACCACCTTGTCTTCACGAAAGGATTGGTAGCATGCGCATGAGGCTTAGATGGAGCTGGAGGTTCGGGAGAGGTTACCAGGATAACCTAGGATGGGGGCTGGGACCTATGGAGGCCTACCAAGGTAACCACTGTAAGCCATGCAATGACACTCTCTCCTTAGAGTCACTAGTGTTTGTGAGTTGAGTCACATGTATGTTTGTGGAGTCATGTAGTTCTTTCTTACTTGTCTTATTTTGCTTGCTTGAGGGTTTTCTACTATCTTCTAGCACGGTGGGGTGGTTCCATTCCGGGATCACATGGTCGGGTGGTAGTGCCACTTCCCATCGGATGTTCTGGATTGTATCTTTAGGCGAGGAAAGGCTTCGCTAGTGTTTCTGGGTTCATGGTTCATGTACCAGCTCATGTTCGTGATCTTTTTTTAGTTGAGACCTTGTGGTCATTGTATCCAACTTTTATGTAACCTTGGTATTGTAACTTTGTAATCTATGGTATTATAGGAAGCCATGAATTTATGGATATTGTTATATTATGTTAGTGGAATGTATGTTAATTCAGTTGCTTTTATCTTATGTATAAATGAAATATGGATAAATAAATGCATTGGAATACTTTTATTCTTTCATTATGGAATTTAGATGTATGTGAAGGTTTAATCTTAAGCATTTAATTTATCTAATTAAATGGACAATTCTATTAACCATGGTGTTAACATAATCTTTGAATTAATCTTCGTTGGTATCCCTTAGGAAATCATGTGCTAGACTTATGTTGTGTTATTAAACGTGCTATTCTTATAATTAATGCACTTAATCTTTAAAAAAAAAAATATTTCACCCTTTAGTTGCCTAGTTGTGTTATTTTCCTTTAGGGTTCCTCGCAGGGCATTACACTCTAAATATGATTATGTGAAAAAATTTACATATCTTGTATTATAAGTTGTAGAAAAATAAAATTGACATGGATCTAACCCTATTCTTGAGCACAAAAATGATAAATATGCATGGATCAATAATAAACATAATATACATTCATGACTAACAAATTAAGTAATTTGTTGGTCTCCCTAATCTATCCTATAGCCATCTATAGTATCTTAAATTTTTTTTGGGGAATTAAGGAGTCTTAACCTTGATATTTCCTAGCATATATTTATTTATTTAATGTCTTTAAATGATGTGTATACTGTATTTTCTTGCACATTATATTTTATTATCTTGTATGGCACAAAATGACAAGTTGTCATCTTATGATTATGTGATAAGAATGTTTTCCTCCTTACAGGAGGAAATAGGAATTAACCAATTTGTCTTAGAGATATTTTACCATGCATCTATACTTTTCATAGTCTATAACAAGCTATAGTGACTTATGACATGCTATGATGCATAAGATCCTAACCTTATGATATAATGGACAAGTCTCGAGTGGCACATTTGCATGGATAATTTGCGTGCCCAAATTGGGCTATGGTAGGATATAAAAAGACCAACTATTATTAGTAAGTATAGCACTATTTATTATAGATATAATTATCGTCAATCATGATCATTTTTATGATAGTTGTTAGGTGTATAAGAACACTATTTATACTTTATAATATAAAATTTTGGATGTCCAAGTTTGGAGGTATGTGTTAGGGGCTAGAAAATTATTTATAAGTGTCATTTACATGCTTTAAAGTGGTAGATAAATATGTCATTTGGTTTGGATGAACTATGTATTTAGGGATTGCCTCCTTTCTTGGGTTCTCTATAAATTGGAGGTCTTGTTGATCTTAATGTTTGAACTTTTATGAGAATTTTTTAGTAGGTCAAAATTAACTAGCAAAATATTTTGAGTTTAATATTGATTGTAATATACTCCTTTTTAACAAGCTTAGTTCTCTCATTATATTGTAAATACTTGAGTATAGAATATACAAAGTGTTGTGCTTTTGGAGTGTAGGGTTTTACTTCAAAAAGTGTGTTCCCCACATTAATCATGAATTTATTTTTGTAGAATGTATGCATGTTTATTATCTCCTCTTTTTTTTGTGTTTCTCTTATTCTTGTTAAGATTTATAGGAAAATCTTACAATACCTCTCATATTGGGTTAGTTTTTGGATGCATTTCTTGTACATTGCTTCCTTTTAGTTGGTATTTAAAAATTCCAAATAGTTTTGGTCTCATTATTGGGTACTGGGTATTCCATGCTAATCTTAGTTTCAATGGGATGATTCATAGACTATTTTAAAAAAACTTGATGGATGAATAATATGGTAAGAACATCCATAAAAGTTGACATGGAGAAGTTTTATGGTAGTGTAAGATAGTGAAATTGAGGGATTTAGTAGTTCAAATATGGAAAGAAGGAATAAACCTATTTCACTAAAGAACCTAAATTGAAGGGAGATTGGAATCAATAGGCTCAATTGTTAGGGGATGAAAGTTGATTGATTTTAGGTGGCTTCCTTTCCGAGATTGAATTGGATACAAAAATAAGAAAATGAATGCTAGATCTAGGGCTAAAGATAAAAAATTGACCTAAATGTATATGAATAGGTAATTTTAGATCAAATATGAAGCTATCATAATAGATCTAAGAAGACGAAGATGAATGGAACTTGTGGCTAGAAACTGGGCTTGAAAATTCAAGGCAAAGTATCTCCAAGAAATTCTATCCTCAAAATGCTAGATGCTAATGAAATAAACTATTCTGGTACCATAATTCTACTCAAGATCTACCCCAAAAGTTTCACAAGAAATTTATTAGACAAAGTATCTTGGATAAAATTTATCATCCACATTTTGCTTCTAAAAAATCTGAGTTTGATTGTCTTTTTCTGTAAAGTTAGATTCTAAATTTATAGCTCCCAAACCTATCACCTACACAGAAAAAGGGAAAAAGGTATATTAGGAATTGGATTATTTCTAATTGAAACCCTAGGTTTATAATTAACCCTTAAAATTAATTCAAATAATAAATTAAAATGTTAAATGATAGGCCTCATATCTAGTGTAGATGATGAAGAAATTCTCTTTGAATAAAATCACAAGTGTTGACACAATAATGTGACATAATACATATGACAAGACATGAATAACCTAATCAAACACACATAGTTGAATGATGATTGTAGTAATGTAATGCCCCGCCAGGAACCCTAAAGGATAGCAACACAATAAGGCAACTAAAAGGCGCAATAAATTTTTTTTTTGAGATTAAGGGAAAAATAATCATAACCTTGCTCAATAATTAACATAAGCGGAAGACTAACATTACATCCTAAAGGGTTACCAACGAAGATTACTTCAAAATAAAAACCACATCACAATATTAATCCAATCTTCCATTTAAATTTAGGAAAGCCAATAACGATAAAATAATTCATATTCATAAATTGATCTTCAAAAGATAGGCTTACAGAATTACAACATACATACTTCCAAGAATTCATTTATACAAATAGGAAAGGTAACTGAAACAATATACATCCCAAGACTTAAATTACAATATTCCATAAAATTACATGGCTTCCATAGAACAATAAATTACAATTTTTACAAGTTGCTGATACAATGACCACACGGCCTCAAAGTACGAAATCAAGAATATAAGTGCTACAAGAAGCACGAACCAAGATGCACCGGCGAAGCCAATCCTCGCGTGAAGGTAGGAACAAGGCATCCGATGGGAAGTGGCACTACCACCCGACCATGTGATCCCAAAATGGAACCACCCCACCGTGCTAGGAGATAGCAGACGACCCTCAAGCAAGCAAGAAAAGAACAACAGTACACATGACTCCGCAGTACACAAGTGACTCGACTCACAAAACACTAGCGACCCTAGAGAGAGAGTGTCATCACATGGCTTAACATGGTTACCCTAGGAAGGTCTCCATAGGTCCCGGCCCCCATCATGGGTTATCCTGGTAACCTCTCCCGAACCCCCGGCTCCATCTAAGCATCATGCGGACCCTACCATCCTTTCGTGAAGACAAGGTGGTAGGTTTGCCATTCCAGGCCTTCCCAAACACCCTGAGCCTATACAAGCACTCAACCGTGTACGGGGTGTATTATCTTAATTAAATTAATAACTACCCACCCCCTAAACAATTATTAGGTTATCACTTAATAGCTGACTTTCGAGGGGTTATCCTGCCATCCACTTCGGGTGCGGCCCCCGCCCGAAAGCCACTCTCTCTACTAGGTCACTAACTGGATAGGGCTAACTATGAGAACTCTATGGTGGACTACAACCATAAATTATCCAGACATGACGCAGGTGTAGGACTCACAGTCACAAACCCAGAGTTAACCATAAGGGACATATCACATAAAAGCCCACTTCCTCCAGGTTTGAACAACGACACCTGACCAAGGGCAAACATCGACAACATATTGACCATTTTAAACATAATGCGACGACCTTAAAACGACTAGACTGCAATGATAAAACACTACAAACAATCTTTCTTTGAGCAGTCAACATTTAAATCAATTTGAACAAATGTATACAAGCTATTATAAAATAATTCCAAAATAACATCTATTTGACGAATACAATCCTCATACAACTATTTTATAATACTTGGATAACAAACACCAATATTAAATTTAGTCCGACTTTCTTTAATATCAACATTACTACTAACCTCTAAATCATTTGATTTATTTTCACGATACCAGGCAAATATCCTCATTACTAAAATCGAAAAATTATTAAATAGGCTCAACATCGTTACATACTACAATTAAACATATTATTATTATTATTTAATATTAAATAACAACATATTGTTATTATTGTTTAAATAACAATATATCATTACTTAACATTAAACACAAAATTAACACTTATTGAATTCATTTAAACCACTTAACAACATTATAATATTATTTCCTTGATTTAAAACTTTTTAAAAAAAAAAATATTAAAAAAAAAAAAACAGTTTTTAACACATACTACGTGGGGCCCCCAAGCACCCACGGCAGCAAGGCTGCTTTTTCCCAGACTGGGGAATGCAGCGCTTGCTGCATCCTCAGTCTGGGGAAAGCAGCGCTTGCTGCTAACCCCAAACTGGGGAAACTGCAAGCGAGCGCGAGGAAAGGGAGGGGTGCGTGGCTGGGTCGAGCCCAGCTCCCCGCCACCGCCTCCCAATGAATTTAATTTCGGACTTAATCAAAAAAAAAAAAAATTTGTTTAAATTAACAGTTTAAAACTCGTTTTTAAAAAACGACAGAGGTTAAAAAAAAAGAAACAAAAACTCATGACACAGAGGCAAATATCTCTGTTAAACAAACATTTAAAAATCAATTTTCCAGTCACAACATTCAACCAAACAAAAACAATTAAAAACCAATTTTTCCAGTCACTAAAATGGCTGATCTTTTTTTTTCTTTTACCAGCGATAACCAAATCCTCTGAGACAAAACAGGGGGAATAAAATTTCATCCAACACAACCCAGTTGGCTTTAAAAATTTAATAAAATGAGAATACTCTTAATCCCCAAACCCCAATTGAATTCATTTGCTCCCAATCAAGCATGAACAAGGAAATTTGATTCATAACCATTATTTTTAAAACTGGAAATTTTTAGGGAAAAAGATTTTATGAATGCTTGGCAAAATTTTGCCAGCATAACACTACCAAAATCCATCAAATTTCTAATTACAAACAGCATGATAAACTAAGAAATTTCTTGCATAGCAAAGATGAGACATTAAGAATTCAGTTAAGGAAGCTTCATGGGAGAAATTAAGTTTAAATTTGATAACCAAAATAGTTGAATTCTTCCTCCAAACCCATAACAAGCAAACACTTCAAGATTTTAAAACAACTAACAGCAAGAGGAAGGAAAGCCATGATTTTTTTGTTGCAATAAGCAAGGATTCAACCAACCTTTGATCTCCAAGCAAGAATCCCAACTGGTTCACACCCAAATCCTCCCTTCAAGCCAATTTTCCAAAATTCCTTTCTCCTCCTCCAAAATAAGCATAACCCCCAAAATCTCCTCCAAAATGGCTTAGAAGAAAAATCTCTTAACCTAATTTTCTAGGTTGCCCAAAATTTCTATTAAAAAAAAATATTAAAATTCCCCATTGACTTTCTTTTCTTTTTCTATTTTTTCTTTTTTTTCAAATTTCTCAAAACAATAAATGAAAAATTCTCTTTTTGAAAATTACATTTTCATAAGTATCAACTTAATCAATTTTTTCTTTACTAAATAAGAAAGCAATGAGTTAACTTAATTGAATATATTTAAAAGCAATTAACTAATCTATTCCATTTCTTTCGTTGGATCTAAACACGATTTCTTTTCCAATAAGCAACTAACAGTTAAAATTTAATAACTAATCAATTTCGCTTGATTCAAAACATAAGGCATAATAAGGAATGAATCGCTCAAGTCAACAATAATGACAACTTAAACTTAAATAATTAACCGAACCACCAAAGCACGCAAATCGAGGAAAAGTAAAAAGACTCGAAATTCAGACAAAGGGGATGAACGACCGACTGACGGCACTCACAATAACAGACTGAGGTAATGACTAGGGTCAAAAGCTATCTCCTCCACTCCCATCGGACATATAAGGCACGCTCAGACCTGTGAAGCCAGGTGGAGACGATACCCCGTACCTACCCGGTACTTGTACCTGCAATATCCTGCATCACCGAAGCACACATACATGCATATAGATATAGAATACACGGCACGCACACCGATGAAGGAGAATCGCGACGTTCCCTGTCTCATCGAAACGAGTGAAGGAAAATCGTCCCCTTGCATCCAATACAATAGCAAACACGCAACATATATATGACACATCAACTAGATAAAGTAAAATGTCAGTACGAGCAATAATCCACGAAACACTAGAAATCTCCAATACTGAAATACTGAAAGTAACTCATGCATCCAATATCCAGATAAACATGATATAATATCAAATATGTCTGCAAAATGACGAGCAATCAAGTGCCAACTGAAAAGTAAACTGTAACACAAAATCAGTCTAATAAGTCCGATCAAAACGGGGTACTACATTCTCCCCCACAAAACTAGGCTTACTCCTGGAAGCCTAAAACAGATAAGGATAGAGCTCTCTCATCTTCGCTGCATCCTCCCATGTCGCCGAGGTCTCATCATTTGGGTCCCATAGGACCCTTACCTGGTCGATGGTGCGTCCCCTGAGGGTCAAATCCCGACGCTGAAGAATGCGCACGGGCTCCATAGAAAGCTGCCCGTCCTCGACCTGCAAAGCGTTCCAATCAAGAACATGAGTCACATCTGGGTGATAAGGCCGAAGAACTGAAACATGAAAGACATCGTGGATGCGGGATAGACTCGGTGGCAAAGCAAGACGGTAGGCAACAGGTCCTATCCTCTCAAGGATCTCAAACGGGCCAACAAAACGAGGCGCCAACTTAGAACCCTTTCCATAACGGATCGGACTCTTACGCGGACGCACTCTCAAGAATACACGGTCGCCAACAGAAAACTGACGATCTACCCTGTGAGCATCTGCATACTTCTTCTGCCTATCCTGTGCAGCTACCAAATGCTCACGAATCCGCTCTACCTGACGCTCCATCTCTCGAAGGATATCCGGGCCTATGAGCACCCTGTCCTCTAACCGATCCCAACTCAACGGAGTACGGCAAGGACGACCATACAAAGCCTGAAAGGGTGACATACCTATGGAGCTATGATATCCGTTGTTATAAGCAAACTCCACAAGATAAATATAATCCTCCCAACGCGACTGCTGGTCCATAACATACATGTGAAGCATGTCCTCTAAAACCTGATTCACACGCTCAGTCTGACCATTCGTCTCTGGGTGATAAGCACAAACCAAGATGCACCGGCGAAGCCAATCCTCGCGTGAAGGTAGGAACAAGGCATCCGATGGGAAGTGGCACTACCACCCGACCATGGGAAGGTGTCGTTGTTCAAACCTGGAGGAAGTGGGCTTTTATGTGATATGTCCCTTATGGTTAACTCTGGGTTTGTGACTGTGAGTCCTACACCTGCGTCATGTCTGGATAATTTATGGTTGTAGTCCACCATAGAGTTCTCATAGTTAGCCCTATCCAGTTAGTGACCTAGTAGAGAGAGTGGCTTTCGGGCGGGGGCCGCACCCGAAGTGGATGGCAGGATAACCCCTCGAAAGTCAGCTATTAAGTGATAACCTAATAATTGTTTAGGGGGTGGGTAGTTATTAATTTAATTAAGATAATACACCCCGTACACGGTTGAGTGCTTGTATAGGCTCAGGGTGTTTGGGAAGGCCTGGAATGGCAAACCTACCACCTTGTCTTCACGAAAGGATGGTAGGGTCCGCATGATGCTTAGATGGAGCCGGGGGTTCGGGAGAGGTTACCAGGATAACCCATGATGGGGGCCGGGACCTATGGAGACCTTCCTAGGGTAACCATGTTAAGCCATGTGATGACACTCTCTCTCTAGGGTCGCTAGTGTTTTGTGAGTCGAGTCACTTGTGTACTGCGGAGTCATGTGTACTGTTGTTCTTTTCTTGCTTGCTTGAGGGTCGTCTGCTATCTCCTAGCACGGTGGGGTGGTTCCATTTTGGGATCACATGGTCGGGTGGTAGTGCCACTTCCCATCGGATGCCTTGTTCCTACCTTCACGCGAGGATTGGCTTCGCCGGTGCATCTTGGTTCGTGCTTCTTGTAGCACTTATATTCTTGATTTAAAACTCTTAATCCCCAAACCCCAATTGAATTCATTTGCTCCCAATCAAGCATGAACAAGGAAATTTGATTCATAACCATTATTTTTAAAACTGGAAATTTTTAGGGAAAAAGATTTTATGAATGCTTGGCAAAATTTTGCCAGCATAACACTACCAAAATCCATCAAATTTCTAATTACAAACAGCATGATAAACTAAGAAATTTCTTGCATAGCAAAGATGAGACATTAAGAATTCAGTTAAGGAAGCTTCATGGGAGAAATTAAGTTTAAATTTGATAACCAAAATAGTTGAATTCTTCCTCCAAACCCATAACAAGCAAACACTTCAAGATTTTAAAACAACTAACAGCAAGAGGAAGGAAAGCCATGATTTTTTTGTTGCAATAAGCAAGGATTCAACCAACCTTTGATCTCCAAGCAAGAATCCCAACTGGTTCACACCCAAATCCTCCCTTCAAGCCAATTTTCCAAAATTCCTTTCTCCTCCTCCAAAATAAGCATAACCCCCAAAATCTCCTCCAAAATGGCTTAGAAGAAAAATCTCTTAACCTAATTTTCTAGGTTGCCCAAAATTTCTATTAAAAAAAAATATTAAAATTCCCCATTGACTTTCTTTTCTTTTTCTATTTTTTCTTTTTTTTCAAATTTCTCAAAACAATAAATGAAAAATTCTCTTTTTGAAAATTACATTTTCATAAGTATCAACTTAATCAATTTTTTCTTTACTAAATAAGAAAGCAATGAGTTAACTTAATTGAATATATTTAAAAGCAATTAACTAATCTATTCCATTTCTTTCGTTGGATCTAAACACGATTTCTTTTCCAATAAGCAACTAACAGTTAAAATTTAATAACTAATCAATTTCGCTTGATTCAAAACATAAGGCATAATAAGGAATGAATCGCTCAAGTCAACAATAATGACAACTTAAACTTAAATAATTAACCGAACCACCAAAGCACGCAAATCGAGGAAAAGTAAAAAGACTCGAAATTCAGACAAAGGGGATGAACGACCGACTGACGGCACTCACAATAACAGACTGAGGTAATGACTAGGGTCAAAAGCTATCTCCTCCACTCCCATCGGACATATAAGGCACGCTCAGACCTGTGAAGCCAGGTGGAGACGATACCCCGTACCTACCCGGTACTTGTACCTGCAATATCCTGCATCACCGAAGCACACATACATGCATATAGATATAGAATACACGGCACGCACACCGATGAAGGAGAATCGCGACGTTCCCTGTCTCATCGAAACGAGTGAAGGAAAATCGTCCCCTTGCATCCAATACAATAGCAAACACGCAACATATATATGACACATCAACTAGATAAAGTAAAATGTCAGTACGAGCAATAATCCACGAAACACTAGAAATCTCCAATACTGAAATACTGAAAGTAACTCATGCATCCAATATCCAGATAAACATGATATAATATCAAATATGTCTGCAAAATGACGAGCAATCAAGTGCCAACTGAAAAGTAAACTGTAACACAAAATCAGTCTAATAAGTCCGATCAAAACGGGGTACTACAAGTAATTTGGTGCTCGATGGTGTGTAGGTCATTAAGAATGCTTGAATAATGTGGTTTTATGAAATGTCTCCTTCATGCTCTATGAATTCTTGATGATGGATGTGAATACCTGGAGGTGGATCTGAAAATGAATTAGATGAATTCTCTTATATAGATTTCTCAAGATATTTCCCAAACTAAGTAGACATTTAATGGTTAAATTGAGACACCACCTTCCAAAACCAAATAGTAGGAAATATACACTGACCCATTGAAATGTAGGGTTTGTTTGGGAGGATAGATGTTCCTCGAGTGCCATTGTGTACGAAAACAGAACCCTAGCCACCATTATCTAAGACAATGGCACCCAATGCCCCATTCTCCACCCAAGACTAGGTGAACAAGATAAGGATGGTGTACACATAGGCCAAGATAGAGGTTTGGACCATCATGTGAATAGATGACATTATTTTGAGGTAAAAGGATAGTCATAGGTTTGGATGAAATCGAAATTTGACCCACTAAGGTAGGGGCACAAAAGGTGGTGTAAACTATATAGGGTTAAAATTTATGATGATACATTTAGGCCCAATTTAACAGGAGTATGAGCCTATCCGCTTGGTCAGAATAAAATAGGAGAGAGAGAGAGAGAGAGAGAGAGAGAGAGAGTGTGCAATGAGATAAAACATCACCAAATTTGACAAAAGAAGCCCCCAAGCTGAGGATATGCATGGGTGATTCTCCTTAGGAATTTGCTTGAAGTTCTAGAATGTTCATAGTTCTCCCTAATTCTCATGGTGTGAATATTGGTGATAAATCAATGTCAGGGTACTACAACATAATGTTCCACATACACCTTTAAGTATATGACCATGGGAATATCAACTCCATACTGGTCCATCTCTAGAATATTATCCATCCATGTGGTATACTCTATCCTAAATAACCCTTCAGTCAACAAAGATATATGAAATTTTGGCTCACCCAAATCTAGCAAGGACTGCACAAAGTGTGATGTACAATATCAATATCTACCCAATATTTATTTTTACTAGTGATGAAGTCAGCCCCAAGGACCTATTTCACTACCACAATGTTTAGATCAGTTTTGGTTCTGAGCAAATACTCTATCCTATGGTCCATACTGATTAAACTTGAAATTCTTAGAGCTAACTTCTCTATAAATCTTTCTTAATTAGGAAAACCTCTCTATCTAAGTGTACCTACTTATATAGCCAGCCATAGCCCTTTCACACATGCAGTGAGTTACCCTAAAATTAAATATAGAGGCAAGAAATCATTCCCAAGGAAGAGTTAGTAATTGATGATAGTCCCAAGGTACCCTTAGTTTGTAGTCATTTATGTAAGTGTGGTTCCTCATGAAAAAAAGGATAATGTAAAAGGATCGTATATCTAGGAAAAAATAAAAATTAATGCATTTAATACCATCTTTTTATTGGCAGTGAGTTGCCCCCTTTTCAGTGAGGTGTTTAACACTGAACTCAAGATTCGTGACATGGTAGTGAGCCTCATGTGGATTTGGGCTAAGTCTTGCATTTATAGCAAGTGTTGACAGTTTGATCTTTAGCACAATGGCAAACACTTCCAACAATTGATTTCAAAGCCATGGGTCACGAGTTTGATGATATATATTAAGTGCATTTAATTTGTTTGAATTTTGTATTTAAATTTTTATTTATATTTCTATATGTTATTTTTTAGTCATTAATTTGCAAGTTGTAGTTTTGATAGATACAATTAAAATATCTCACATGAAAACTATATAGCAAATCTAGTTACATTAGACCTAAGATCTTTATTTAACTTATAATGTTTTATCTAAACTATTATTTTTAATAAATTACTAATATTTTTAGAAGATGTGCTATGAAAATTTTACTATGTTTATAGCCTATTACTTTTTCTCATATAAAATTAAAATATAGTTTCACTTTCATTTTTTTCTTTTAGTTTAATATTGAAATTTCTTTAAGACATTAATTAAGATTTAAAATACTATTTTTTTTAATACTTTTATAGTATTATTTATCAACAAAATAATATTTTTTAAATTATTCACAAAATGCTAAGTGAATTGTCATTCTTTTTCTTAAGGAAAATAGTCTATCAACAATATTATATCTATAACATTTATCTCACTCTAAACATGATAATTTGGAAAAATTTACATATCTTGTATTATCACTTTTAGAAACCTAAATTGACATAGATCTAACCCCATGGTTGAGCATAAAAATGATAAATCTATATAGATTAATATTAAACATAATATACATCCATGACTAACAAATGGAGTAATTTTTTGGCCTCCCTAATCTATCATATAACCAACTATATTATCTACAAAATTTTGTTTGAAATTAAGTCTAAATATTGATATTTTTTGGCATTTATTTATTTATTTAATGTATTTAATTGATGTGTATATTGTATTTTCTTGTGCATTATATTTTATCATCTTGTATGACACAAAATAGTGAGTTGCCATGTTATGACTATGTGATAAGAATTTTTTCCTCCTTACATGAGGAAATAGGAAAGAGCCAATTTATTGAGATTTATTAAGATAAACAGGTTTTACAATACTCGAAACCCAAATCCATACAAAAAATTATTAAAATAGTACTAAACCAATCCATAAACAACACCCAAAAAAGGCCACAAAAAAAAGTGGAAGCACCCCACAACATCAAACCTAACAAGGATGCCAACAACACAAACAATAGAAAACTAACCAAGAGAATGCATGAACTCAGAGTTCTTCTATATAATATTCTTATTGATTTCTTTGATCTCTTCCATTATGAATCTCATGGGGCTCCTCTCCTAGTTTCTGCTTCTCATTTTGGTAGAGGGTCCATTTGTAACCTACATGTCTACCCCTTGAGAACATGGATCTAGATTCTTCTTTTTCAGATTGGAAATTGAAGGCAAAACTTTATCAATTAGCTGGGCTTTTCGGACAACAATAATCTCATTAGCCTTTTTCAAACCTTCTACACTACTTCTTATTGCTTATTTTATTATTTCCACTAGGTTTCTCCAATTGCCCTTAAGTTCCTCCATACTTTTCTCCAGATGGGCAACCTTGACTCATGTTCAGTTTTCATAAATTTGACATCCACTGTGAGTGTTTGAGTCATTTTTCTAGAGCTAATCAGTCTTGTCTGGCATAGGATTCTTAGTGAATGTGTTGATTATTTATTCAATGCCTTGTTTTAAGAGAATAGTTTCATTAGTAATCTAATGAAATTATTTTTCCTAGCTACTAGTAGAATTATCTAGGAGCACGTCAAAGTCCATATGTTTTTTGTTTTCTCTCGTGTCCACTTGGCCCATATTGAGACTGATGTCTAGTTTAATTTATTTTTCTTCCTTACCCTTTGAATCCTTTGTTTTGGCCACTTTTATCCTTTTAAATCTTGATAGGCCCAACTCTTGAGGCTTAGAAGTGGGGGTTCTAAACTTATTGGCTACAAGTCTAGGGTGTTTATTTCTTCTACTGCTACTAGTAGTAGGAGTAACTTTGTGTGGGGGACCCTCCTCCTCAAAAGGGTAGTAATCTAGATCCTCACGCATGTTAAGATCATGCCATTCCATAGCCAAGCTTCCCCTACCCTCCTCATCAATCTCAATGTCAGAAACCACTTGCACATCAGGGCTGACCAAATATTTAGGGGTTTCTGCAACAAACGAGGGTTTAATTTTGGGCGATTTAGCATATTCCATAATAAGCAGAATAAAAACCTCGTGAAAAATAGAATTCTCACTATTGTTGATATTATTTGACAAAGTATGTTCAAAAGAGGATAATAAATAAAAAGGCAAACAAATTATTCTATCATGCCTAAAGTGATTTAGAATAATGAAATGGTAAGAAAAAATGTTGGTACAACGGTCGTCAAGAGTTATGCACCTCATTATGAATTTGACCATGTCCGCCCAAAGCATCATAAGGTCTTTCTAGTTATATCCTCATTTTCCATATTACTCATTCTATCTCTTTCACTTTCTTTGTTGAATAAAATTGAAAGGGCTTCGTTCGTATCTTTCCTCTCCCTACAAAACTTTTTACCTTCCATCTGTAATCCAGTAATAATAGCTATAAAGGGCTCATCGGTTCTTAATTTGACTCCATAAGCAGTGGTGATTCCATTATGCCATCCATTCACAAATTCATCTGTGAATTTCCATAGTAAATTTCCGTCAAGAGGTTCTTGTTTTGTTCCCACTTGTGGCAAGATTTTCGGTGTCCTTTCCTGTCAGTTTGCATAGGTGTATAGGGAATGTTTCCCTTGTTGTCCCACACCTTATATCCTCATACACCACGCTAACATTTATGTAAAGATGTAAAACATTCTAATTTCAATAATACAATGTAATACTCTTTATTTTTTTAATAAATTCATAATTCCTTAAATAAGTCTATTTACTTCCACTATTTCATACTTAGTTCTAAATGATCATTTCCAATGATATCAATATAAACACAAGATTTCTATATAAATGCATAATGTAAATCTTTTCATTGCATTTGAATTCCTATTTCATTATAATCTATTTCACCAAAAATTCCATTTCCATGTCATTTTTATTTTATAATTAAATAAAATAAGAATCATTTTTACAAAAAGTAATTATAGATAAATATGGTTTGTGACAATTTACCACATAGTCTGTAGGCATATTTTCTTCCTGATACACATGGGAAATTTGAATTTCGTCCAGTTTGGCCATCATAATGTGGCACTCTAGGATTAATGATTAATAGTCTAGCTAGGGGATATTTATTTACTCAAACAATTAATAATGTTTAGTGAATCATTCTAACTATTATTTTTTTGTCCTTCAATAATATCCTATTCTAACACAATGTAGACTGCATTTTCCTCAGCAAAGTGGTTTGTCTGAGTAACCAATGGGAGTGCCACAGTCAAGGAAATCCTACCATTATGATCACAAGTAACTACCCCACAATCTGTTGGTTTAGGATTAGCTTTAGCCGCTCCATCAACATTAATTTTGATCCACCCTCTGGAGTGTACAACCCAAGCAATTGTTTGTTGAATCTTTATAGTAGAGCTAGAAATATCCCAGTTGATATGGCATCTATTATTAATATCCCAATCTTGATCTAGGGTAGGGATAGCAGGATAAAACCAGCTGGAAGGACAATAAGTTAAGATTCTCCTGAATAGAATTCTGGATTTGATGGGTCACAGAAAAGGCAAAAGTTACTTTGTCCCTAAAAAATTTGATTATTTATTTCATTCTAGATACCCCAAACAACATGGCGCGACATGAAGCTCCATAAGGAGAATCTTACATTAATTTTAAAACCGTCACATCTTCACTCTACCTATCAGAGGAAGAAAAATATGGTGGATAGCACATATTTAATATTAAATGGGTCTCGTGGACATCATTAAAACTCCTTCATTCATTTATTCAGTGAGAAGCTGCCAATATGATAGATGTTGAGGTTGGTGAATATTGATTCATGTATACTCTATATTAGGAAATGACAAAAAAGTACATCTCGCACCAATTAATACAATATGTGGAATAATCCAAACGTATAGACTGACAGCGAGTTTATGCCACTTTGTAAATCAAGTAGCTCACTCATTTGAAAGGATTTTCTACTTGGGTTTGCATTCTTGATCTCAAATTGGACTATGTGCCTTGGACATAAGCACTGTTCTATTGAAGCTATCTAAGATCTATTTCAGAAATACATCAAAATAAAAGTACATTTTACTTTGTTTCAGAAATACATCAAAATCAAAGTACAATTTAATGTAGAATAATTAAGGCAAACCTTTCATTATTTTTGGGAAAAAAAGCCATCATAGAAAACACATCACATCTTCATTGTAAATGTACTACATATCTCTTGGAATTAGAAACCTGCACTTTTGGTTGTATAAAATCTTAATCTAAGATTATAAGAGATCCTTCTGCATTGAAAACACTTTGATTGTTAGAGGACTTTATGCGTGTCAATGGCATGAAGAGTTGCATGGGTATGGATGTTAGCTTGTTTCTAAAGAAGATATTGAATTGGCAATTAAATGATTCTAAAAAACTGATAAGTTCAGATCTTTTGAATAGGTGTCATGAAGAGTTGCATGCCATCATGTGAACGAATGGTATCTTGTTCCCAAAGAATAAATTAAAATGACAGTTAAAAACGATTATGGCACATAAGTTTTGATTCTTTTAAAAGGCGAAAAAGTTGAAGAGGAATACTTAGAACTTTTAAATTTAGATCTTCAAGGTTTTTTATAAATCGATAGATGTTGAGGTTATCAAGCAGCATTATAAATATTTTCCTCTACACTTGTTCAAGAACAGTATCAGAAATGGAATGCCAATATGTAGATGTTTCCCATGTTTTCATAAGATATAGGTTTAATAGCACCGGGTGGAGAATATTTCAGAAAGATTATGTTTATAGTAGAATATTATAGAAAGATTATGTTTATAGTAGCAGTTGTAGATGTCCTTTCACTGGCAGCCCACCTCTTCTAATTACAATACTCGTCTATGGAGCTCCTCCTCTATTTCTTATAGGGGCAAGATGCATTTGTGACCCCCTCCAGTTTTTATAGCTAGAATATTGCATCTGTAAAGCTCCTCCTATAGTTTTTATATTTAGAATCTTGCATTCATAAAGTTATCAGCAATGCAATGGTGTTGCTGCTCAAGCAGTAAAATTTCAACAGTGTTTTATTCTTCTCTGTGGTCCATGATAGTTTCATAATAGTTTTAGTGCATATGGTTTCATAAGTTATATTCTATGCAAGAGAAGAACTAACGATCACTAAACAATCACTGTTCTCTTCAAAATTTTATTGATTCAGAAGTAATAACATGAATAGTATTATGAATGTTGAAAACTGTGATAGAAAGGACACACCACTACATTTCTCTCTTAAATTCTGCCAAGTCCTTTCTTCAGACTTCTTTTCTCCTCTTGTTCAAGAAAAAATCTTCTTTCTATTAAAATCATAAAACAACGTAAATAAATTAAAATTGATTACAACATTGATTCTGCAACAATCTGAACTGCACCCAAAAGATACATATGATCTACACAAAATTTAATTAAACTACTGCAACAATTTGGTGCTGCATCTAACCACACAGTCTAATTACACATTTTACTGCTGCTCCACATTCCTTTTGTCTGTTCGTAACTGCTGTTCATTCTTTTTTAGACTTAGACTAACTGAGTGAACACACCTTCCTTTTGTCACTCCTCCTCCTTCATAAAATTTCCTATTCAAAATTATAGTTTTAAAATTAATTACTGGTGTTGTAACGTCAGAGGAGGAGGAATAAAAAGATTTTTAATAGAAGTATCTGACAAGGTAGGTGATTGCAGGATGGCTCAGACAATTACACAGAGATTTCCAATTGAAGTATCTGACAGGGTAGGTGACCGAAGGAGGGCTCACACAAAATCTATTTTCCGAAAGAAAAAACTAAAAATAGAGACTTTATCTCAATTAAATGCAGATCTTCCATAGGAGCGATTATTTCTTTCTTCAACAATCTGTAGCAGCTTGACGTCTTATATCTCATTTTTCCAAACATCTTCAAACAAAATACAGCGGTCTCTTTCATTGAAGCTCTTTGTATAAAGGTCTTAGTTACGAATAATATTATTCTAGATCTTATCTAAAAGATTCCAGAACCTAGGCTGACGTTGTCACCTATGATTTGATACTTCTTCATATGTAGATCCTAGGTACTAATAAGATAATTTCAGATCATATATAGAACATTCCGGAACCTAAACCAACCTTGTTGCCTATCTTAATGGAAAAGTGAATTGTAAAACTGATTAAGGACACTTTTGATTTTCAATAAATATATAAATAGTAGAGAAGAAAAGACTTTTCTGATCTTAAAATCAATCTTTTTTATAATTGATTTTTTAATATATGGGTAGTACCAATTGAAATATAAAATTAGATTTAAATAGAGCCAACATAAAAAAATGATTTCTAAAGCTAATCTTACAATCTGACTTTAAAATCAATATTTTTTTAACAATTGATTGTGATCTAATTAATTTTTTGAAATATCAATTGAAAGATAAAATTAGACTATATCAGAACCAACATAAACCCGATAAATTTTCATGATCTATATATGAATATCAAACAATTCATGACGAAAAGGAAATGAAAATCTCTATTAAAAAGGGATATCAATAAAATTGAATCATTGTCTATTAAAAATCTTCCTTCTTAAAGAGCCCCAACAATATACAAAAATGGCCAAAAAAAATAAAATTTTGATAGATAGAGAAATCACACATACAATACTCATTTTAGCTCTCTCTCTCTCTCTGAAGTATTCTTAAAAATAAGTAATTTGATCCAATGACAAAATGAGCCTCCTTTTAATGCCATCCTTCTCTTTTTCAAATCCATCAATCCATTCTCATTACAATGAACACAGTATCCCGCCTGCCTCCAGTTTCACATTCCACCCCTGCGATGAAGAGCTGGTAGACTATTATCTCAGAAAGAATGTTTCTTCAAAAAGGATTGACTTCTCTATCAAGGATATGGATCTGTAAAAAATTGAACCTTGGGATCTCCAAGGTTTGTTAAACACACTATCATATATTTTCCAAGCCTTGAAAAACAGTAACGTCCTCAGGCATGGTATCTGAGATATTGTCTATATTTGATTTTAGTGTTTCTATGTCAATATACCAGAGAAATGTAAGATAGGATCTGAAGAACAAAGAGAGTGGTACTTCTTCAGCCACAACAATTAAAATAAATCCATGATGCACTTGCACAAACAAAGTCACATTTGGTATTTTCCATCCTGTGACTGAAAAAGTACCATTCTGTTCCTCAGGTACCTCAGACATTGACAACACTCAAATCAAATTTAAACAATATGTCAGACACCGTGCCTGAGGATGTTATTGTTTTTCAAGACTAACAAAATATCTGATATTGTGTTCAAAGTACCTTGAAATCCCAAAGATCAATACACATCCATATCCCTGATAAAGTTATAAGTCAATCCTTTTTTAAGCAACCTTATTTATGAGATAATAATGTACCTGCTCTTCTTCGGAAAGGTGGAATGCTGAACCTTAAGGCATGTAGGATACTGTATTGATTGTGATAAGATGGATCTTCCTGCACAAATAGATTCTACTAGTGTTAGCCATAAAAAACACTTTTCTAAAATGGTTAGAGAATCCTTGACAAGTATAGATTCTACTAGTGTTAGCCATAAAAAACACTTTTCTAAAATGGTTAGAGGATCCTTGACAAGTATAGATTCTACAAGTGTTAGCCATAAAAAACACTTTTCTAAAATGGTTAGAGGAGCCTTGACAAGTATCGGCTCTATAGACTCACAGTTTTGCATTATTTCTTACAAAAGAGGTGGGAATTAAAAAGCACAGATGGGAAGAGGGCCTCAGAAATAGATCTAGCTATAGAGATGATGGAGGAGGAGGAGCGTCATGAAAGTGGAACCCTAAATCAATACTCGCTTCATATTCTACCGCAACATATAGTACCCACTTCCATTACAATTGTTCTGTATAGAAAATTAGATGAATGGACCTATGGTAGATTAGGAGTCCATCATAAAACTGCAGATTCAGTTTATTCAACTAGGCAAGAATGTTGCATCATAAGAAATAAGAAATAATGATCAACGGGGATCCAAATGTAATGCTTGAGATGAATTGTTATGAATTGATATATTGCAATGGACAAATGACCTTGTTTATATAGAGAAGAAATGATGAGTTAGTTTTGACAAAGGAATGTGGTTTGGATCACAACTATAATACATATACATCTCCTCGTGAATAGTCATGAATAAAGTCGAAGGAATTGAACACTTCATTATAGGTAGTTATGCTAGTTTCTTCTTAGAGGTTGGCATGTCTTTTGAATAAAAAAAATATATATTCTTTATAATTTTATAAAGGATTATATTTAAAATATAAAATTGATTCTTTCATTTCTAATTATTTATTTATGATTCTATTGGTTTATATATCCTTTCTAACTAAAAAATATGGCACTTGTGATATCATTTTAGTTATTTACAATTCATTTCTTTCTTAAAGCTTCATTAAAAGTAAATATTTTCATTAACATTTCCTTGAAAAATGTTATGTCTTAAAATTAGTATACATATTTTTAGAAAATACAATCTATAAACATCAAGACATATCATTATGGAGGCATCACTTCTATTTCAATTGAAAATCTCCTAAAAACAAATGAACATTTGAAAAATGATAGATAAATATATTTATCATTTTCAAGGTGTTTAGTTTTTACCATATTTGTTATTTGAGAAGAATCATTGAAAATGATATCAAACTAATTCTCTAGACATTTTGGAAAAGAATAATTATATCATAATTTTTATGTGCTACTTCTTAAAACTATACTCTTTACTTAATTTTTTTTAACTTAATATAAGAACTTTTAAAATATGTAATGCTATATAGAAATATAAATATAAAGAGTGTTATATATAGAGAGGGGGGTTTGGAAATTTATGCATGTAGAGAGATGATATATATATGAATGTGTAGGGTATTGCAATATTTCTTTTTATTTATTTGAGTTTTTGGTTTTAATATTTCTTTTTATTTATTTGATTTACAAGTTGTAACTTAGATGAATAAAATTAAAATCTCACACACAGATCTAAGATCTTTATTTAACTTATAAATGTTTTACTTAATTTTTTTTTTAATAAATTATTAATATTTTAAGAGGATGTGCTATGAAAAATCTACTATGTTTATAGCCTATTATTTTTTCTCATATAGAATTAAAATATAGTTTCTTTAAAAAAAATTATAGTTTATTAAAAATATTTCTTTCTAAATAGTATTTAAAATTTAAAATATTAATTAATTTTTTATATTTCAATAGCATTATTTATCAACAAAATAATAGTTTTAAATTATTCACAAAATACTAAGTGAATTGCAATTCTATTTTCTTAAGGAAAATAATCTATCAACTTTATAATCAACAATATTATATCTATAACTTTTATATAAGTTTTATCTCTCTAAATATGAGTACAAGGAAAAAATTGCATATCTTGTATTATAACTTGTAGAAAACTAAAATTGACATGGATCTAACCCCATGGTTGAGAAAAAAAATGATAAATATGCATGGATCAATAGTAAACATGATATACACTCATGACTAATAAAATCAAGTAATTTTTTGGTCTCACTAATCTATCATATAGCCATATATAGTATCTTACAAAAATTTGTTGGGAATTAAGGAGTCTTAACCTTGATATTCCCTAGCATTTATTTATTTATTTAGTGTCTTTAAATGATGTGTATATTGTATTTTCTTGCACATTATATTTTATCATCTTGTATGGCACAAAATAGTGAGTTGTCATCTTATGATTATGTGATTAGAATGTTTTCCTCCTTGCATGAGGAAATAGGCATGAACCAATTTGTCTTAGAGTTATTTTACCATGCATCTATACTTTACATATTCTAGAACAAGCTATAGTGACTCATGACATGTTATGATGCTTAAGAACCCAACCTTATGATAGAATGGACAAGTCTTGAGTGGCACATTTGCATGGAGAAGTTGGGTGCCCAAATTTGGCTATGGTGGGCTATAAGAAGATCAACTATTATTAATAAGTTATAACAATCTTTCTTATAGATATAAGTATCATCAATCATGATCATTTTTTATGATAGTTGTTAGGTGTATAAGAACACTATTTATACCTTCTAATATAAAATTTTGGATGCCCAAGTTTGGAGGTATGTGTTAGGGGATAGAAAATGATTTACAAGTGTCATTTAAATACTTTAAAGTGGTAGAGAAATATGTGGCTTGGTTTGGATGAACCATGTATTTTGGGATTGCCTCCTTTCTTGGCTTCTCTATAAATTGGAGGTCTTGGAGATTTTAATGTATCAATTTTTATGATAGTTTTTCAGTAGGTGAAGTTGAAATAGAAAATTATTTTGAGTTTAGGATTGATTGTAATATACTCCTTTTTAAGAATCTTAGTGCTCTCATTATATTGTAAATAATATGAGCATAGAATATACAAAGTGTTGTGCGTTTGGAGTGTGGGTTTTTACTTCAAAAAGTGTGTTCCCCGCATATATCATGAATTTATTATTGTATAATTTATGCATGTTTATTATCTCCTTTTGTATGTGTGTCTCTTATTGTAGTTAAGATTTATAGGAAAATCTTACAATACCTCGCCTACTAGGTTAGTTTTTGGATGCATTTCTTGTACATTGCTTTCATTTAGTTGGGTCTAGATAATTTTGGTCTCATTGTTTGGGTATTGTGTATTTCATGCTAATCTTAGTTTCAATGGGAGAATTTGTAGACTATTTTAAAAATATTGTTGGATGAATAATATGGTAAGAACATCCATAAAAGTTGACATGGAGAAGTTTTATGGTAGTGTAAGGCAGTAAAATTTAGGGAATCACTAGTTCAACTATGCAAACAAGGAATGATAGTCCCAAGGTACCCTTAGTTTGTAGTCATTTATGTAAGTGTGGTTACTCATGAAAAAAGGATAATGTAAAAGGATCATATATGAGCCTCACGTGGATCTGGGCTAAGTCTTGCATTTGTAGCAAGTGTTGACAGTTCGATCTTTTAACACAATAGAAAATAAATCCTACAATTGGTGTCAAATCCATGGGTCACGAGTTCAAAAACCCGGGGTCATGTTGAGGGGGGGAATTTGTGAGTCTGGTGTGTGTTATCCTAATTTCTTCTTATAGATTACATTAGACTTAATATCTTTATTTAACTTATAAATGTTTTATCTAAACTATTTTTTTTAATATATTACTAATAATTTTAGAAGATGTGCCATGAAAAATTTAATATGTTTATAACCTATTACTTTTTCTCATACAAAATTAAAATATAGTTTCACTTTAATATTTTTCTTATAGTTTAATATTAACATTTCTTTTAAGACATTAATTAAGATTTAAAATACTATTTTTTTTAATAGTTTTATAGTTTTATTTATCAACAAAATAATATTTTTAAATTATTAACAAAATGCTAAGTGAATTGTCATTCTTTTTCTTAAGGAAAATAGTCTATCAACAATATTATATCTATAACATTTATCTCACTCTAAACATGATTATGTGGAAAAATTTATATATCTTGTATTATCACTTTTGGAAACCTAAAATTGACACATATCTAACCCGATGGTTGAGCACAAAAATGATAAATCTATATGGATTAATAGTAAACATAATATACATTCATGACTAACAAATTGAGTAATTTTTTGGCCTCCCTAATCTATCATATAACCAACTACAGTATCTACAAAATTTTGTTGGGAATCAAGAGTCTAAAGATTGATATTTCCTAGAATTTATTTATTTATTGAATGTATTTTACTAATGTGTATATTGTATTTTCTTGCACATTATATTTTATCATCTTGTATGACACAAAATGGTGAGTTTCCATCTTATGACTATGTGATAAGAATTGTTTCCTCCTTACATGAGGAAATATGTAAGAGAAAATTTATCTTAGAGTTATTAAGTTAAACAGTTTTTACAGATTCCCGAAACCCAAATCCATACAAAAAATGATTAAAATAGTACTCAACCAATCCATAACCAACACCCAAATGGCCACAAAAAAAAGGGGAACCACCCCAAAACATCAAACCTAAAAGGAATTCCACCGACACAAACAACAAAAAACTAACCAAGATAATGCACTAACTCAGACTTCTTCTATATAATATTCTTATTGATTTCCTCGATCTCTTCCATTATGAATCTCATGGGGCTCCTCTCCTGATTTCTGCTTCTCATTTTGGTAGAGGCTTCAATTGTAACCTATATGTCTACCCCATGAGAACTTGGATCTAGATTCTTCTTTTTTGGCTTGGAAATTGAAGGAAAAACTATGTTAATTAGTTGGGATTTTTGGACAACAATAATCTTGTTAGCCTTTTTCAGACGTTCTACACTACTTCTCATGTCTTCTTTTCTTATTTCCACTAGGTTTCTCAGGTTTCCCTTAAGTTTGTCCATACTTTTCTCCAAATGAGCAATCCTTGACTCATGTTTAGCTTTCGTAACTTTGACATCCACTTTGAGTGTTTGAGTCATTTTTTAGGATCTAATCAGTCTTGTTTGGCATAGGATTTTCAGTGAAAGTGTTGATTATGTCTTCAATACCTTGTTTTAAGAGAATATTTTTAGTAGTAATCTAGTGAAATCATTTTTCCTAGCTACTAGTGGAGTTTTCTAGGAGCACCTCAAAGTCCATGTGTTTTTTGTTTTCACTCGGGTCCACTTGGTCCACATTGAGAGGGTTTTCTAGTTTAATTTATTCTTCTTCCTTACGCTTTGAATCCTTTGTTTTGGCCACTTTTATCTTTTTCAAGCTTGACAGGCCCAATGCTTGAGGCTTAGAAATGGGGGTTCTAAACTTACTGGCTACAAGTCTAAGATGTTTATTTCTTATACTCCTACTAGTAGTAGGAGTAACTTTATGTGGGCGGGCCTCCTCCTCAAAAGGGCAGCAATATAGATCCTCTTGCATGTTAAGATCATGCCTGTCCATAGCCAAGACTCCCCTACCCTCCTCATCAATCTCAATGTCGAAAACCACTTTCACATTGAGGCTAACCAAAGATTTAGGGATTTTAGCATATTCCATAATAAGTAGAATAAAAACCTCATGAAAAATAGAATTTTCACTATTATTGACATTATTTGCCAAACTATGCTCAAAAGATGATAAAAAATAAAAAGGCAACAAATTATTCTATCATGCCTAAAGTAATTTAGAATTATGAAATTGTAAAAAAAATTGTTGGCACAATGGTCATCAAGAGTTATGCACCTCATTATGAATTTGATCATGTCCACCCAAAGCATCATAAGGTCTTTCTTGTTATATCCTCATTTTCCATCTTCCTCACTCTATCTCTTTCACTTTCTTTGTTGAATAAAATCGAAAGGGCTTCCTTTGTATCTTTCCTCTCCTATAAAACTTTTTACCTTCCATTTGTAACCCAGTAATATTAGCTATAAAGGGCTCATCGATTCTTAATTCGACCCCATAATCAGTGGTCAGCCTTTCACAAATTCATTTGTCATCCTCGAATCCTAGCCATGTAATTTCTTAAGGTATGGTGCAAGACTACCGTAATAAATTTTCTTCCAGAGGTCCTTGTTTTGTTCCCACTTATGGAAATAAGTTGGCTCCATTCTATTTTTGTCTCACCCATTCTCAACCAACCTATGAAAACTTTGAGATATCTAGTATTAGAGCCGACCCCGAACTACGAGAAAAGAAAATAGATGGTTAGGAACAATTTAGAAACCTTGGTTTTGAGTCTATTGAACCTATCCAAGATCTGTTTCAGAAATACATCAAAATAAAACTACATTTTCCTTTGTTTTAGAAATACATCAAAATCAAAGTTCAATTGAATTTA
Source organism: Cryptomeria japonica (assembly GCF_030272615.1). NCBI lineage: Eukaryota > Viridiplantae > Streptophyta > Pinopsida > Cupressales > Cupressaceae > Cryptomeria > Cryptomeria japonica. The sequence goes on along the minus strand of NC_081409.1, from coordinate 814,915,254 downwards.
GAATAAGGCGAATCTTTCATTATTTTTGGGGAAAAAAGCCAACAGAGCAAACACGTCACATCTTCATTGTAAGTGTACTGCATGTCTGTTGGAATTAGAAACCTGCATTTTTTCTTGTATAAAATCTTGGTCTAAGATTCTAAGAGATCCTTCTACATTGAAAACACTTTGATTGTTAGAGGACTTTATGCATGTCAATGGCATGAAGAGTTGCATGGGTATGGATGTTAGGTTATTCCTAAAGAAGATATTGAATTGGCAATTAAATGATTATAGAAAACTGATAAGTTCTAATACTTTCAATAGGTAGAATGAAGAGTTGCATTCCATTACGTCTACGAATGGTATGTTGTTCCCAAAGAATAAATTGAAATGACAATTAAAAATCATTATCGCGGATAAGTTTTGATTCTTTGAAAAGGTGAAAAAGTTGAAAAAGGATATTTAGAACTTCTAAATTTAGAGCTTCAAGGTTTTTTATAAATTGAGAGATGTTGAGGTTATCAAGGAGCATTATAAATATTTTCCTCTACACTTGTTCAAGAACAGTATTAGAAATTGAATGCCCATATGTAGATGTTTCCCATGTGTTCATAAGATATCGGTTTAATAGCACCAGGTGGAGAATATTTCAGAAAGGGTGTGTTTATAGTAGCACAACATATTTATTTGTAGCTAAAGGGGTATTGAAATGCCACTGCAGTTGTAGATGGTGTTTCCTTGGCTGCTCACCTATTCTAATTACAATATTCATCTATGGAGCTCCTCCTCTATTTCTTATAGAGAAAGATGCATATGTGAGCTCCTCCTTTAGTTTCTCTAGCTATAATATTGCATCTATAAAGCTCCTCCTATAGTTTTTATAGTTATAATCTTGCATTCATAAAGTTATCAGCAATGCAATGGTGTTGCTGCTCATGCAATAAAATTTCAGCAGTGTTTATGTGAAATGAAAAAATGGCAATTTTAAACAACCTGAAGCTTGTTGCATTCATTACTCTTCTAAAAGGAATCCCAAGGTTGTAATTAAAAGAATTTTTTTGAGGGAATCCTAGTATCTATGGAAAAGGGTAGAGTGGTACTGTCTAAGTTAGAATATGGAGTCTTTCAAAGTGAAGATTGTCAATATTCCTTTAGCAATATTAATTAGTTTATGATCTATCATGATAATTACTACAGATAAAAAATGAAGATACATATACTATTAATATATATCACATAGGGAAACTTATGGTAAGTGTGCATTTAATGAGACATTTAATATGAATCCATCAAATGCCTTTAAATTGGAAATTTGGGTATTACTGCATTTCCACATTACATGTTTGAGTTGGAAATGTTGAGGTGGGAGTGATGGACATGCCAATTATCCTTAGGGCAACAAAACCAAAGACACGATAGTCAATAGCCAAGCCTCCCCTCCCCTACTCATCAATCTCAATGTCAGAAACCACTTGCACATCGAGGCTAACCAAAGATTTAGGGGTTTCTAAAAAAAAGGGTTTAATGTTGTGTGTTTTAGCATATTCCATAATAAGAAGGATAAAAACCTCTTCAAAAATAGAATTTTCACTATTATTGACATTATTTGCCAAACTATGTTCAAAACAGGATAATAAATAAATAGGCAAACAAATTATTCTATCATGCCTAAAGTGATTTAGAATTATGAAATGGTAAGAAAAAATGTTGGCACAACTGTCGTCAAGAGTTATGCACCTCATTATGAATTTGACCATGTTTTCCCAAAGTATCATAAATTTTTTCTTGTTATATCCTCATTTTCCACTATTTCATCCTTAGTTCTAGATGATCATTTCCAATGATATCATTATAAACACAATATTTCTATATAAATGTGTAATGTAAATCTTTTAATTTCTTTTGAATTCCTATTTTATTATCATCTATTTCACTAAAAGTTCCATTTCCATTTCATTTTGATTTTATAATTAAATAAAATAAGAATCATTTTCAAAATAAGTAATTACAGATAACTATGGTTTGTGAAAATTTACCACATAGTCTGTAGGCATATTTCCTTCCTGATACACATGGGAAATTTGAATTTCGTCTAGCTTAGTCATCATAATGTGGCACTCTAGGATTAAATGATTAATAGTCTAGCTAGGGGATATTTATTTACTCAAACATTTAATAATGTTCAGTGAATCACTCTCTAACTATTTTTTTTTGGTGCCCTTCAAGAATATCCAGGTGTAAAACAATGTAGATTACATTTTTTTCTTCAGCAAAGTGGTTTGTTTGGGTATCCAATGAGAGTTCCATAGTTAAGGAAAGCCTATCATTGTGATCATGAGAAACTACCCCACAATCTACCGGTCTAGTATTACCTTTAGCCACTCCATCCATATTATCTTTCATTCTCGATTCCATAGGTCATAGAAAAGGCAAAAGACACTTTGTCCCTAAAAATCTGATTATTTCTTTCATTCTAGATACCTCAAACAACACGAGGCGACATGAAGCTCCATAAGGAGAATCTCACATTAATTTTGGGGGACAACCAATATAGTAAACATGTCACATATTCACTGTAAGTGTAATAAATATTTGTTTGAATTGGAAACCATCTTTTCACATGTATGAAACCTTGATCTTAGATTCTAAGTTATACTTTCACATAGAAAATACTCTACCTATCAGAGGAAGAAAAATACAGTGGATAGCATAGATTTAATATTAAATGGGTCTTGTCGACATCACCAAAAATCCCTCATTCATTCATTCAGTGAGAAGCTACCAATATGATAGATGTTGAGGTTGGTGAGTATTGATTCATGTATACTCTATATCAAGAAATGGTAAAAAAGTACATCTCGCACCAGCTAATACAATATGTGGAATAATATAAATGTATAGACCTGACATCCAATTTCTGCCACTTTTTAAATCGGGTAGCTCACTAATTTAAAAGGATCTTCTTCTTGGGTTTGCATTATTGATCTTAGATTCAACTTTGTGCCCTGGATATAAGCAATGTGCTGCATATCTATTGGAATTAGAAACCTGCATTTTTTATTGTATAAAATCTTTATCTAAGATTCTAAGAGATCCTTCTACATTGAAAACACTTTGATTGTTAGAGAACCTTATGCATGTCAATGGCATGAAGAGTTGCATGGGTATGGATGTTAGGTTATTCCTGAAGAAGATATCGAATTGGCAATTAAATGATTATAGAAATTTGATAAGTTCTGATCATTTCAATAGGTGGCATGAGGAGTTGCATCCCATCATGTGTATGCATGGTATCTTGTTCCCAAAGAATAAATTGAAATGATAGTTAAAAATGATTATCACAGATATGATTCTTTGAAAAGGCAAAAAAGTTGAAAAGGAATATTTAGAACTTCTAAATTTAGAGCTTCAAGGTTTTTTATAAATCGATAGATGTTGAGGTTATCAAGGAGAATTATAAATATTTTCCTCTACACTTTTTCAAGAACAGTATCAGAAATGGAATGCCCATAGGTAGATGTTTCGCATGTGTTCATAAGGTATAGGTTTAATAGCACCAGGTGGAGAAGAAAGGTTGTGTTTATAGTACCACAACATATTTATTTGTAGCTAAAGGGGAATTGAAATCATAGTAGGTAGATAAAAGGGTATTGAAATGCCACTGCAATTGTATATGGCCTTTCCCTAGTTGCTTACCTATTCTTATTATAATATTTATCTATGGAGCTCCTCCTCTATTTCTTATAGGGAAAGATGCATCTATGAGCTCCTCCTCTAGTTTCTATAGCTAGACTATTGCATATGTAAAGATCCTCCTATATTATTTATAGTTAGAATCTTGCATTCATAAAGTTATCAACAATGCAATGGTGTTGCTGCTCAAGTAGTAAAATTTCAAAAATGTTATATTCTTCTATGTGGTACATGATAGTTTCATAATAGTTTTAGAATGGCAGTTGTTGCATTCCTTACTCTTCTAAAAGGAATTCCAAGGTTGTAATTAAGAGAATTTTTTTGAGGGAATCCTGGTATCTATGTAAAAGTGTAGAGTGGCACTGTCTAAGTTAAAATATGGAGTCTTTCAAAGTGAAGAATGTAAATATTCCTTTAGCAATATTAATTAGTTTATGATATATCATGACAATTGCTACAGATTTTGTCTCCAGAATTTTCTTGTTGATCTCACATGAATATTAATATCAAGGATTTTGTTATTTGTCTTTGCAAATCTCTATTTAAAGTATAATTGTTTTTCTCTTTTTGAGGAAGATATTAAATTTCTACACATATATTGCAACAGGTTTATGAACTTTTTAAAAATATTATAAAAATTAAAAAAAAGAAGATACATGTACTATTAATATATATCACATAGGGAAACTTATGGTAAGTGTGAATTTTAATGAGATATTTATGATGAATTGGGCCAAATGCCTTTAAATTGGAAATTGGGGTATTACTATATTTCCACATTATGTGTTTGAGTTGGAAATGTTGGAAATTGGGGTATTACTGTATTTCCACATTATGTGTTTGAGTTGGAAATGTTGAGGTGGAGTGATGGACATGCCAATTATGCTTAGGGCAATGAAACCAAAGATAATGTTTGTAGGTGAATTCACTGATAAATGGTTAGGGGTGTCTTGGTGAATGACCACCTATAAATAATGCATGTAGTCAAGAATCGATAATTTGGATGAGAACATCCTTATTCCCCTCCCACGTTAGGAGGGGTGAGGTGTGAAAATTAACAATTGTGCAAACACAAGATGCAAAGTTGTTGTAGGCTCAAAGGAATAATATACTATGCAGTATCAATTTCTTCATGTATGTAGCCAAAATCAAAGAACCAAAGGAGGACGATATGCATTGGGACTACCTTGAAAATGGTTGTAGAAACAACAAGAATATATTTTTAAATAGATCTTATATATCAATATTAAAATTATTTTACATATAAATTTATCTATTTTTATTTACCTTATAACTAATTATTAAAAAAATACAAAAAATATTTATAGATCAATATTAAAATAATATTTTTTATATATTAGCTAAAGTCAATCAATATCAAAATAAAATTTATATAATTGTAAATAATATATTATAAATATCAGCTTTCTTATTCATTAATACATCTTCTAATCAATAATAATGAGTTTTTTGTTTTCCCAGTTAACTAGTTATTAAAAAAATTAATTTGAACCAATCACAAAGAAATTTTAACTTTTAATTTTTTCAATCTTTTTATTTACCAAAGTCTAATTGTACAATTTTTAACATTATAAATTTCAAAAATTATTTTTTTTACACTTATTGGCAAAATACAATTTAGCTGTTATAAGCGGATTTTTAGGAAATTGAAAATAATTAGTTTTAGTGGCAACTATATAGCCATAAATATATGTAAATTTAGGAAAATTTTGACGTCCCTTTACTTAAGCTTTCTTTTTCCTTAATTTTTTAATTTAATTTGATTTTTTATTTTTTAGTTATAGTTTTCTTTTATTGAATTAATATGTTTAAAACTAATTATACTTTTATACATATTTTATTATATTTAAATTACAATGAATTTAAAAAATTATTACTATTTTTATTTAATTAATTTGACTTAATAAAATTATTATCTATCAATACTATTGTATTATATTTTAGTTTTTAAAGTAGATTTAAATCTAAAACTATTTCAATTATTTAACTTTATTTTGTGAAATTAAAAATTTATTAGGATTTCTTTAATTTATATTATTTTTTCTAGTAAAATTTTAATTATTATGAAATAATTATGTTTAATTTTTTTATCTTAATTACTAGAATTTTCATAATTATTATTAAAACTATACTAAAAACAAGGCAAGTACTAGCCACTATGTGGCACTTGTTAATATTTAAAATCCTTCAAAAGAAAAACCCACAATATTTTAAAAAGTATTAAAGAATTCCAATTTTCATGAGTAACAAAATTATCAAAACTATATAGTATTTATTATTTCAATACTTGCATTAATAGTCACCATGTGAATGTTAGAGTTGCACTAGTTGTAATTATCTTACAACTAACAAAAACATAAAAGAATCATTTTCTTAAATTCATAGATTCCATATTTATAACTTTTAAATAAAATTAAAAAAATAAATTATTTATCATTGTTTTATTTATTTTTAATAATATTGTTATTTTTTCTGTACTAATCACTATTTTTTTTTGATAGATAAAGAATTTTATATGATTGAATTGAAATATGTAATTTAAATAAAAATATATATAAATAAAAAAAGAGTCTAATTAAATTTAACTCTTGTATAGATAATTAAAAGAAAGAAAATTACATTTTTAAAATTATTTTTAATTAAAAAATATGTAATTTAAAAAATATATATATATATAATTTAAAAATAGAGAATTAAATTTTACTCTTGAATGGATAATAAAAAGAAAAGAAAAATTAACTCTTACAATTATTTTTAGATAAAAGGTAAATGTAGAGTACACAAATTTTAGTCAACAATTTTAAATATTTACAATTTGATTAAATTGAGAGAAAAATTAAATTGAATGAATGGTTCTTTGATAGGAATAAATAAATATTTGAATATATAATTGTCTCCAAATAATTCAATATAATGGACAAATTTTATTATTAATAAATCTAAAAATAATTTAATAAAAATAAGAAAGAAAAATAACTTTTTACAATTATTTTAGATAAAAGGTAAATGTAGACAAGAAAAAATTTAGTCAACAATTTTAAATATTTAAAATTTGATTAAATTGATAGAAAACTTAAATTGAATAAATCTTTTCTTGATAGGAATAAATAAATATTTGAATATATAATTGTCTTCAAATAATTCAATATAATGCAAAAATTTTATTATTAATAAATTTAAAAATAATTCAATATAATATCTACTAAATCTGAATCACAATGATCATTTCTTATCCACATAAATAACATTTATTACATCTAAAAGATTTCCTAAATATTAACAAGAGTTGCATTGCAGCATAGTTCCTGTCAAATGTTGTCATGTGGCAAGGCAGGTATATCATGGTGTTGGCATAGTTCCTGTCAAATGTTGTCATGTGGCAAGGCAAGTATATCAAATGGTGTCTGAAATATCTAATGGCTTTCAATTGTGGATGTGGAATGAAGTTTGTAATGTGTAGTTCGCGATGTTTAATGTCATAAGTCAATTGATAAAAGATAATTAGTTCTAATAAAAAATGATCAAAAATTAATTAACATTAACTCTTTCAAAGTGGGCACGTAGGCCCCAGTTGCAAATGATAACAAAAAAGGAAAAGCGGAGAAAGCAAAATGACCATTAGATCTTTGTTAACATTTGTAATAGAAAAAAGATCATAAACTATTTTAAATTAGAAAAAGATTTGAATGCAAAACAAATAAATAACAAAAGAAACATAAGAGGAGTTCTAAATAGGCTAGTATGTCTATTATTTAAATTATGCTTACAATCAAAAGAAAGGATACAAAGTGTTGAATTCTAAATAGGCTAGTATGTCTATTATTTAAATTATGTTTACAATCAAAAGAAAGGATACAAAGTGTTGAATCATAGATTGAGTTTATCATTTTAAATGTTAAAAAATCTTTTATTTTTTACATTCAATAAGAATACAAAGTGTTGAATAATATATTGAATTTATCATTTTAAATGTAGAAAATATTTATCCTTTGTATTTGAAAAGAATACAAAGTGTTGAATCATAAATTCAGTTTAATCATTTTAATGTAAAAGAACAAATTAACAATCTACTCATTTCAAAACCATCCTTCTGATTTTGCCCAATAAATCCTTCCAATACAAATTTTAATGATAATTTAAATTTTTTACAAGAACAAATTGACTTTTTTCTTTTTTTTTTAATATCTGATAGATAACAACAATGAAGTAGAATCAAGTAAAATTGGAAGCAGAGACAGAAGGCTATCGATTGAGTGTAGGGACAAATGGGCATATCTCAAGAGAGGTCCTGCAACCATGCAATACTTTTTGTAATTTTGAAGAATGCCGTACAAAAATACTAAGAAGGATTTGTGTGTGCAGCAGCAAACTTTTTGAAATGCGGTGGAAGGAGTCCCTAGTATTTTTGTTTCATAAGAGTATTATATAAAAGATGCCAACAACAGGGGTGGAGAAATACCCAAGAAACAAAATACCTTGCATATCAAATGGACATTAAGAAATGTACCCGACACAAAAAGCCACGCAATCAACTTATGGAAATTTATTCTTCACATTATCAAACAAAATTACAAACTTTTTGACTTGAGAATTTTCTCAGAAATTAAATTGGCCCGAGTCACTTTGTACTAATTGGTATCAAACTTGCACAGATAGAAAGACCATTGAGAGGACATGACTGTAAATATTGGGTTTGAAGATTTTATGGAAATAAATTATATTTCATTGTTGCGCTCTAAGTGTTAAATTGGAACAGAGAGTGTCTGTTACTGTCTTGAGTATTTTGGGTTTTGAAATCAAATGCTAGAGAGAGCATCTCGACATGAAATTCTTTATGGAGCCTCTTCTTACTCTGTCATCTCAATTTCCTTCTGCCTATGACCTAGAAATGATGTCGTCCTGCTTGAATTGTGAAATCAAATGCTAGAGAGAGCATCTCTACATGAAATTCTTTTTGGAGCCTCTTCTTACTCATTCATAGCTGTGGAGGGATGTTCAGACACTCTATTTAGATTTACAAACCTTCATAAATGCTTGCAATCTGCGAATAAACCTTTGCAATTTACGGAATATAAAAATCATAAATCAGATACGGATTAAAAAACAAATCACAAATTAGACTGTAAAAATCATGTGTTTTGATAAAACCTGTGCAAGTCATGGCCACTATTCAGAACAGTTCCAGCAAGAAAACCTTGGAGTGTCGGCATAGTTTCATTTGACTCACAAGTATCGCCAAATCCATGTGAGTCTTGTAGCTAAAATTTTTATATAATTGACCCAGTTTTCCAAACATGTACGTTTTACTGTCAATCCAAATACTCTAAAATAGACTATAGCCCAAAAAAAACATGTCTCGGTTGCTAGTGTAATGAAAATAGTCCCAGACAGATTTAGGAAAATCTATAACTCCCAATCCTACTCGTAACTAAAGGTGGTCTATTCTCCATGCACATGATAGTAATAAGATGTTGAAGATATTCAATTAGAAAGAAGCTATAAACGCGGGATACATTTCCTATTGATTTTATTTCTTAGTTGAGATTTTGCTATTCATGCAGAATCATTAACCCCGTTTATTTTTATAGAGTGATCTTTTCATAGTGCATCAGATTATATGATATAAATTTCCAGGATTCACTACATACTTTTGGATGAATTTACTTTGATACATATTTAATGAGTGGTTGCTCATGAGCATAAATAGTCCACTAGTTTTCACTCTATCCATCTTCTGATACTATAAGGTTTTCACGTACTCTATCCATCTTCCTAATGCTATAAGGTTACTTGAATCCACTGGAATATAGACAAAGTACATGAAAAATTTGTTGTTAATTCATTGATTAAATTTGGACAGTTCTGTTAATTTGAAGTCATCTAATTTATCTATTTTGCCAATGGGTGTTCTGCAATATGTAATCTTACATATGATTCCAAATTTTGTATCTACTACTTATCCAGTTTCTCTATTCCCATGCAATTGATAGGCATTCAATATGTCTATGTTTTATGCATATCTTTTATATGTATGTATTCCACATACAGTTATGTCGTGGTCATGATTTATAAAAATATGCTAAAATTTAAATCATTCAAAATATATTCTTGAAAAAGTATGCAAACAAATCAGCTATGGGTATTTTTATGTAAAACGAATTATCTATAGAGATATATTGCATATCAGTTCTGGATACAGGCTCAACACAAGCTACTTGAAAATGAAAGTTTGCAACCTTTAGTGTAAACAAAGGTCTTCAGTGTCACCGGATCCAACTGCCTAGAAAGCAATGTAATAACTCAAAAGCTTAGATGCTTTGATGGGTCCACAAAGCAAGTTATATTTTAGCAGATTTTAATACTAAATTAAAATTGACATCAGCCCCTCTCAGAACTAACCTAATAAGGAAAGAATTGGACATTGAAACTTTCTCTATTCTAAAATTATAATAAATGGGATAGAAAAATAATACTGATTTAATTATTTTATATCCAACATTATCGCAATAGCATTTTTCTATCATTACAAACAAATTATATGAAACTATACGAATTGAAATAGGGACTAAAATTTGTAAGATACAGAAAAATTCATGACAAGTCATGGAATTTTAAGCAATCAAGAAAGGAACTATACCAATATCCATCAGTGATCAAAGCAAGTGAAATCGAACTCAGGAATACAACCTTGTAGACGTGATTAAAAGTGATTAAAATAGGTCAATGGAACTCAGTAATCGATTTAAGTGTGATAGACAAGTGTTAAAGACAAGACGTACCCTAACCCAAAAATATGACAGTAGATTACTACCAAACCCAGATAGGGTAATCCAACATTTGCATGCACTACAACTCACACGCCTATAAATGAAATTGACATGGGTGGTGTAGTTTTACAGATTTGTAATGAATTCAAACAACTGATGCAGATTTAGGAGTAGGTTAATTGCTATATTTTTTCTGTCTGTATCGCAGATTTTATAAGAACCCATAAGAAGACTTACATGGGCGCTTAATATTTTGAGATGTCAAAGCAGTTTAAGAATGGTGGCGTCTTGTGCAATGAAAGAAAGAATGAAATTATATTAATATACCCGAATAAACAAAATCAATGAATGGGACTCCCAAGAAGTCCTTGAACAAGTGTAGAGGAAAATATTTATAATGGTCCTTGATAACCTTAACATCTATCAATTTATAAAAAACCTTGAAGCTCTAAATTTAGAAGTTTTAAATATTTCTTTTCAACTTTTTCGCCTTTTCAAAGAATCAAAACTTATCTGCCATAATCATTTTTAACTGTCATTTTAAATTATTCTTTGGGAACAAGATACCATTCGTTCACATGATGGCATGCAACTCTTCATGCCACCTATTGAAAGGATCATAACTTATGAATTTGCTATAATCATTTAATTGCCAATTCAATATCTTCTTCAAAAACAAGCTAACATCCATACCCATGCAACTCTTCATGCCATTGACATGCATAAAGTCCTCTAACAATGAAAGTGTTTTCAATGCAGAAGGATCTCTTAGAATCTTAGATTAAGTTTTTATCCCAGCAAAAGTGCAGGTTTCTAATTCCAACAGATATGCAGTACATTTACAATGAAGATGTGATGTGTTTGCTATATTGTCTTTATTAAAATAATGAAAGGTTTGTCTTAATTATTCTACATTAAATTGTACTTTGATTTTGATGTATTTCTGTAACCAAGGAAAATACACTTTTATTTTGGTGTATTTCTCAAATAGATCTTAGATAGCTTCAATAGACCAATGCTTATATCCAAGGCACAAAGTCAAATCTGAGATCAAGAATGCAAACCCAAGTAGCAGATCCTTTCAAATTGGTGAGCTACTCGATTTACAAAGTGGCAGAAATTGGCTGTCAGGTCTATAATTTGGATTATTGCACATATTGTATTAATTGGTGCAAGAATTTGTGCGAGATGTACTTTTTTGCCATTTCCTGATATAGAGTATACATGAATCAATACTCACCAACCTCAACATTTGTCATATTGGTAGCTTCTCACTAAATGAAAGAATGAAGGAGCTATAATGATGTCCACAAGACCCATTTAATATTAAATCTGTGCTATCCGCCGTATTTTTCTTCCTCTGAAAGGTAGAGTGTTTTCTATGTGAAAGTATAACTTAGAATCTAAGATAAAGATTTCATACATGTGAAAAGATGGTTTCCAATTCAAACAAATATTTAGTATACTTACAGTGTGTTAGAATCAATGATAGTCCCAAAGACACTGAGAGGGAGGGGTAAATCAATGTCTAACTGGTTAGAAGAATATTTAAAGTTATTAAGAACGTTGTATCCCAGAATAGTGTACCGGTAAATGAGAATTAATGTAGCAAATAAGAATATCAAAGACAACATAGAGAACACACCAAAAGACAAGATATTTAATGAGGAAACCTTGGTGGGATTTGTAACCCACAATATTCACTCATTGGCTAATGAATAAATATTACTTACAATGAGGGGCCATCACATGCAAGAAGGGTAGCAGCCTAGAGCTCATTGCTCGACTACAAAATGCAAGTCTCACTAACTTACAAAATGGATTATCAAAATCCAATACAATGTACTGCTTGAGATCAGCATCAACTATGTCAGGTTCAGTACCGGTTTAAGCTCAATCTATAACCAAAACCTTTGCTGTCACCTTATACAAAATTGCCTTATAATTATCATCTATATGCCTTCTATCTCTCTCATATCATCACATTACAAAATGACCTATAAGATCTCATACATATATGAGTCTATTATAATATACCATGTCAGCTTTACAAGAGATAATTACATTATAAAACAATAAACAAAAGTTTGTTCCATGTCAGCTTGAGTGCCGATATGCATTATTGCCGCTATCAATGTATGTAGAAGTGTATTGTTGGTGCCAGTAAGTGCCAGTGGGTTGCCAGTTGGTTGCCAGTTGGTTGCCATCAATGACAATATCAACTATTCTCATAAGAGTGTATAATTCCAACAATCTCCCCCTTTGGCATTGATGGTAACACTCATGAGAAAAATCCAAAAACACTTCCAAAAACTGAAGTCCAAAAAGTTTCCAAAAGGATGTGCTCCCCCTGAGCAATGATCTCCTCTGAATAAGTATTTTTCTCTTTGCACTACTTCCCCTTTGACATCAATGACAAAGGTTGTCAAAAATAGTCAAAAGAGTGTGAAAATTTCACCTCAAAGTCTGTTACTGGCTGGTTACAATCTAAAAAATATCTGCCAAAACTAGATTAAGACTTTGCATAAACCTTTTGTTGTCATTCAAGGTTGCCTCAGTCTGTTGGATCATTAAAGCTATGAGATTTCCACAATCCATTTTGCATTTCTAGTGTATTCATGCCGGTGAGATAGTGCATGTGTTCTTTTGGTGATTGCTGTCCTTGAATTAATCCCTTAGAGATTTTAATTCTCTGAGAAATAAGATTGTCCAACTTGGGAACAAGTTTATTTTTAAGTTCTTGGGCATTAGACCTTATCCTTGCCTTTTCTTTCTCAAGTTTCTTTAATTTCTCCTCAAAACCTACTATTTCCTGCTCAATAACTGAAATAAGTCCGGATGAACCAATTATGTTATCAGCTATGTCATTGATTTCTTTATGTGTTCTACTGATCTCCTTATCTATATCTATTATCAAAAGGTGATGTTTGCATGTTTCCCTGTAAAGCTCCTTGTACTCCAAAATTGTAGAGTTAAGTGTCGGTAGTAATGTATTCAAGTGGTCTGTACACTTCTTTATGGTGTTATCAAAGAATTTGTCCTTCTCTTTTTCAACTCTCTCCTTTATTGTGTCCTCATTCACTTTGCCAATGGTTATTTACATTGTCAGCAATAAATTTGAACAATGTGTCCAATTTACCTAAATAATCCTTACTATGATCTATGTTACAATTTGGTGCAATCAGTTTAAGAATAGGTATAGTGTTATCAATTGCCTTGTAGGCCAATACATTGCAATCCGTTATCTTCTAGATTGAATCCAAAAGTACCTCTATAACATTGGTAGGTCTGAATTCGCTTGTAGATGTGCCAGATGTCTGACTAATTACATGTTTTGCCTTCATGCTTCCATCAATTGTAATCATTTGACTTGCATTTTGCATTGGTGGATCAGTTTGGGTTTGCATCTCAACCTGCACAGGTTTCTCAGACTATTTTGATGTCTCAGTGATTGTCGGTTTGTCTGATTTAGTGTGTACCTCTACCTCATATTGTTTTCCTAAAAGTCAACTGCCAATATCTCTATCTCTGGTGGCTCTGTGCCAACATCTATACCTTTAGTAGGTTTTCCAATTTCTGACAATTTCTCTGTATGGGTGGGGATCTCAACTTCAACAATTTCTACCGGATTCCCTACCATGTTGCCACTATCAACATTGTCTGCCTTAACCTCTAAACTATCCTTATCCACAACAATATTTAATTCTTGAGTATCCACATTCATGATAAAGAGTATCTCAAATTAAGGATTTATGTCATCATGTGTAATACCTTCAGTGTCAATAATCGGTGGATTTTCTGTGTGTACCGGTGCAGTATCTAAAGGTGGTGGGGGTAGATTGTTAGAATCTTCCTCAAGTTGTGAGGATTTTGAAAATAGAGGACCAGGCTTTGATACCAATTGTTAGAATCAATAATAATCCTAAAGACACTGAGGGGGGGGTGAATCAGTGTCTAACCGATTAGCCAAATATTTAAACCTATTAAGAACTTTGTATCCAAAAATAGTGTACCAGTAAATGAGAATTAATGCAGCAAATATGAATAACAGAGACAACATAGAGAACACACCATAACACAAGATATTTAATGAGGAAACTCGATGTGGGAAAAACCTCGATGGGATTTGTGACCCACAATATTCACTCACTGGCCAATGAATAAATATTACTTACAATGAGGGGCCTACACATGTAGGAAGGCTAGCACCTAAGAGCTCACTTCTCACCTACAAAATGGAAGTCTCACTGACTTACAAAATGGATTATCAAAATCCAATACAATTTACTACTTCAGATCAGCATAAAATATGCCATGTTCAGTATCGGTTTAAGTTCAGTCTATAACTAAAAACTTTGTTGTCACCTTATACAAAATTGCCTTATACTTATCATATGTGTGCCTCATGTTTGTCTCATATCATCACATTACAAAATGACCTATAAGATCTCATAGATATGTGAGTCTATTATGATATACCATGTTGGCTTTACAAGAGATAATTACATTATAAAACAATAAACAAAAGTTTATTCCCTGTCGTCTTGAGTGTCGGTATGCATTATTGCCGCTGCCAATGAAGTTCCTGCCAGTGTATGTAGAAGTATATTGCCGATGCTGGTAACTACCACAGGGTTGCCAGTTGGTTTCCAGTTGGTTGCTAGTTGCTTGCCATCAATGACAACATCAACTATTTTCATGAGAGTGTAGAATGCCAACACAGTAAAGATGTGACATGTTTCATATATTGGTTTTCCCCCAAAATTAATGTAAGATTCTCCTTATGGAGCTTCATGTCACCCCATGTTGTTTGGGGTATCTAGAATGAAAGAAGTAATAAGATTTTTAGGGACAAAGTGTCTTTTTCCTTTTTTGTGACCCATCGAATCCAGAATTCTATTCAGGAGAATATTAACTTATTGTCCTTCCCGTTGCTTTTATCCTACTATCCGTAACCTAGATCAGGATTGGGATATTAAAAATAGATGGCATATCAACTAGTATATTTCTAACCCTACTATAAAGATTCAATGGACAAGACCTTATATTGCTTGGGTTGTACCCTCTAGAGGGTGGATCAAAATTAATGTTGATGGAGTGGCTAAAGATAATCCTAGACTGACATATTGTAGGGTAGTTACTCATGATCACAATGGTAGGATTTCCTTGACTGTGGCACTCCCATTGGATACTCAGACAAACCACTTTGCTGAGGAAAATGCAGTCTACATTGTGTTACAACTAGCTATTCTTGAAGGACACAAAAAAAATAGTTAGAGTGATTAACTAAACATTATTAATTGTTTGAGTAAATAAATATCCCCTAACTAGACTATTAATCATTTAATCCTAGAGTGCCACATTATGATGGCCAAACTAGATGAAATTCAAACTTCCCATGTGTATCAAGAAGGAAATATGCCTACATGCTACATGGTAAATTGTCATGAACCATATTTATCTATAATTACTTATTGTGAAAATGATTCTTATTTTATTTAATTAAAAAATTAAAATGAAATGGAAATGAAATTTTTAGTAAAATAAATGATAATGAAATAGGAATTCAAATGCAATGAAAAGATTTACATTATGTGTTTATATAGAAATATCTTGTTTATATTGATATCATTGGAAATGATCATTTAGAACTAAGAATGAAATAGTGGAAGTAAATAGATTTATGAATTTGTGAATGGCTGGCATAATGGCATCACGACTACTTATGGAGTTGAATTAAGAATCCATGAGCGCATAACTCTTGACGACCATTGTGCCAACATTTTTTCTTACCATTTCATAATTCTAAATCACTTTAGGCATGATAGAATAATTTGTTTCCTTTTTATTTATTATCCTCTTTTGAGCATAGTTTGGCATATAATGTCAATAATAGTGAAAATTTTATTTTTCACGAGGATTTTATCTATAAAACCTGTAAAGCCTGTTTATGTTAATAACTCTATGATAAATTGGCTCTTGCCTATCTCCTCATGTAAGGAGGAAAAAATTCTTATCACATAGTGATAAGATGGCAACCCACCATTATACGCATTAGTTAAATACATTAAATAAATAAATAAATAAATGCTAGGAAATATCAATGTTTAGACTTAGCCAAAAAATTACTCCATTTGTTAGTCATGGATGTATATTATGTTTACTATTAATCCATATAGATTTATCATTTTTGTGCTCAACCATGGGGTTAGATCTATGTCAATTTTAGGTTTCTAAAAGTAATAATACAAGATTTATAAATTTTTCCAAATTATCATGTTTAGAGTGAGATAAATGTTATAGATATAATATTGCTGATAGACTATTTTCCTTAAGAAAAAGAATGACAATTCACTTAGCATTTTGTGAATAATTTAAAAATATTATTTTGTTGATAAATAATACTATAAAAGTATTTAAAAATAAGTATTTTCAATATTAATTAATGTCTTAAAGAAATGTTTTGATTAATTAAGAAAAACAGGTTTTCGGGACCCAAAACCTTTAACATAGGAGATTAAGATAAGACATCAAAAAGTGTAGAGCTTATAAACCACTTACCAAATGACTAGCAAAAAAGCCAGCAAACCAAAAAGACAGGTAAGGAAAAAACAGCAAATAAACTAGGAAAGCACTACACACAACTATAGTCTTAAGGAGGTCCTCCACCTTTTTCACCTGCTGGTCATAGGTGGCCCCAACAACTTTGAGTTTGAGATCATCTAGGTCCTTGTTAGGTTTCTTTTCTTTCTTTTTGCATCTGGTTCTAGTTCTGGGTCCTTGAGTGTCTCCTGTGCCTTCAGTGTCAAGGTCAATATCCAGGGTCTCCTTCTCCTCGTCCAATTTGCTGATGAGAGTATTAGTGTTGCTAGCAAAATCTTAAGGGTCTTAAAGAAATGTTAATATTAAACTATAAAGAAAAAAAATAAAGAAACTATATTTTAATTTTATATCAGAAAAAGTAATAGGCTATAAACATAGTAAATTTTTCATAACACATCTTCTAAAAATATTAGTAATTTATTAAAAAAAATAGTTTAGATAAAACATTATAAGTTAAATAAAGATCTTAGGTCCAATGTAACTAAATTTTCTATATAATCTTCTTGTTGGATATTTTAAATGTATCTATCAAAATTACAACTTGCAAATTAATTTGACTCAAATTAAAACATAAAAATCAAATAAATAAAAAGAAATATTACAATACCATACATATATAGTTTTATATAAATATCCTCTCTACATGCATAAATTTCCAAACCCTCTTTCTCTATATAATACAACACTCTCAATATTTTAAAAGTTCTTAAACTAATTTAAAAAATATTAACTAAATGAAATAGTTTCAAGAAGTGGCACATAAAAATTATGACATAATCAATATGTATTTGAAAAAAATGCACTTAATATATATCATTTTAAATTATTCTTTCTCTCAATGTCTACAGAATTACATTGATATCAGTTTCAAGGATTCTTCTCAAATAATAAATATTGTAAAAAGTAAACACCTTGTAAATTATGAATATATGTAAATAATTAAAATAATATCACAAGTGCCATATTGTTTTGTTAGAAAGGATATATAAACCAATAGAATCATAAATAAATAATTAGAAATGAAAGAATCAATAAAAAACACTAGACTCACAAATTCCCCCACTCAACACGACTCGAGGGATTCGAACTTGTGACCCATGGCTTTGAAACCAATTGTTGGAATTGTTTGTCATTGCGCCAAAAGATCAAACTGTCAATAGTTGCTACAAATGCAAGAATTATCCCAGATCCACGTGATGCTCACTACCATGTCACGAATCTCAAGGTCAGTGTTAAACACCTCACTGAAAAGGGCGCAGCTCATTGCCAACAAAAAGATGGTGTTAAATGCATTAATTTTTTATTTTTCCTAGCTATACGATCCTTTTACATTATCCTTCTTTTCATGAGGAACCACACTTACATAGATGACTACAAACTAATGGTACCTTGGGACTATCATTAATTACTAACTCTTCCTTGGGAATGATTTCTTGCCTCTAAATTTAATTTTAGGGTAACTCACTGCATGTGTGAAAGGGCTATGGCTCGCTATATACGTAGGTACACTTAGATAGAGAGGTTTTCCTTATTAAGAAATATTTGTAGAGAGGTTAGCACTAAGAATTTCAAGTTGAATTAGTATATACTATACACTAGAGTATTTGCTCATAACTAAAACTGATCTAAATATTGTGGTAGTGAACTAGGTCCTTCGGGCTGACTTCATCACTAGTGCAAATAAATATTGGGTAAATAGTGATATTGTACATCATACTTTGTGTGGTCCTTGCTAGATTTGGGTGAGCCAAAACTTCATATATCTTTTTTGACTCAAGGGTTATTTAGGATAGAGTATACCAGAGGGATAGATAATATTCTAGAGATGGACCAATATGGAGTAGATATTCCCATGGTAATAGACTTAAAGGTGTATGTAGAACATTATGTTGTAGTGCCTTGACATTGATTTATCGCCAATATAAACACCATGAGAATTAGGGAGAACTATGAACATTCTAGAACTTCATGCAAATTCCTAAGGAAAATCACCCATGCAGATCCTAAGCTTGGGGGCTTCTTTTTTCAAATTTAGTGATGTATTATCTCATTGTAATCTCTCTCTCTCTCTCTCTCTCTCTCTTCATCCAAACCTATGACTATCCTTTTACCTCAAAATTAATGTCATCTATTCACACAATGGTCCAAACCTCTATATTGGGATATGTGCACACCATCCTTATCTTGTTCACCTAGTCTTGGGTGGACAGTGGGGCATGGGGTGCCATTGTCTTGGACAATGGTGGCTAGGGTGCCATTTTCCTAGACAATGGTACCTGAGGCATATATATCCTCCCAAACCAAGCCAAAATTTTAATGAGTCAGTGTACATTTCCTACTATTTGGTTTTGGAAGGTGGTATCTCAATTTCACCATTAAATGTCTACTTAGTTTGGGAAATACCTTGAGAAACCTATATAAGAGAATTCATCTAATTCATTTTTAGATCCACCTTCAAGCATTCACATCCATCATCAAGAATTCATAGAACATGAAGGAGACATTTCATCAAACCACATTATTCAAGCATTCTTAATGACCTACACACCATCGAGCAGAAAATTACTTCAATCATCATTCAACTATGTTTGTTTGATTAGGTTATTTATTTCTTGTCATATGTATTATGTAACATTATTGCATAACACTTGTGATTTTATTCAAAGATAATTTCTTCATCATCTACACTAGATATGAGGTCTATCATATAGCATTTTAATTTATTATTTAAATTAATTTTAAGGGTTAATTCTAAACCTAGGGTTTCAGTTAGGAAGACTCCTTTTCCTAACATCCCTTTTCCCTTTTTGTGTGTAGGCGATAGCTTTGGGAGAGGTAAATTTGGAATCTGACTTTACAAAAAAAGACAATCAAATTCAACTTTTGTAGAAGCAAAATGTGGATGATAAATTTGCTCCAAGATACTTTGTCTAATAAGTTTCTTGTAAAACTTTTGGGGTAGATCTCGAGTAAAATTATGGTTCGAGAATAGTTTATTTCGTTAGCATCTAACATTTTGAGGATAGAATTGCAGGAGATTCTTTTCCTTGAATATTCAGGCCCAGTTTCTAGTCACACGTTCCATTCATCTTCATCTTCTTAGATCTATTATGATAGCTTCATATTTGATCTACAATTACCTATTCATATACATTTATCTCAATTTTTTATCTTTAGCCCTAGCTCTAGCATTCATATTCTTATTTTGGTATCCAGCTCAATCTAGAAAAGGAAGCTACCTAATCAATCAACTTTCATCCCCTAATGAGTGAGCCTATTGATTCCAATCTCCCTTCACTTTAGGGGCTTTAGTGAAGTAGGTTTATTCCTTATTTGCATAGTTGAACTACTGAATCCCTCAATTTCACTACCTTACACTACCATTAAACTTCTCCATGTCAACTTTATGGATGTTCTTACCATATTATTCATTCATCAAGATTTTTTAAAATAGTCTACAAATGCTCCCATTGAAAATAAGATTAGAATGGAATACCCAATACCCCGCAATGAGACCAAAACTATTTAGAATTTTTAAATACCAACTAAAAGGAAGCAATGTACAATAAATGCATCCAAAAACTAACCCAATATGGGAGGTATTGTAATATTTTCCTATAAATCTTAACAACAATAAGAGAAAGACACACAAAAGGATATAATAAACATGCATAAATTATACAGTAATAAATTCATGATATATGTGGGGAACACACTTTTTGAAGTAAAACCCACACTCTAAAAGCACAACACTTTGTATATTTTATACTCAAAGTATTTACAATATAATGAGAGCACTAAGCTTGTTAAAAAGGAGTATATTACAATCAATCTTAAACTCAAAATAATTTGCTAGTTCAATTTTACCTACTGAAAAATTCTCATAAAAACTGATCATGAAGATCAACAAAACCTCTAATTAATAGAGAAGCCAAGAAAGGAGACAATCCCAAAAAACATGGTTCATCCAAACCAAGCGGAATATTTCTCTACCACTTTAAAGCATGTAAATGACAGTTATAAATCATGTTCTATCCCCTACACACCTCCAAACTTGGGCATCCAAAATTTTATATTATAAAGTATAAATAATGTTCTTATACACCTAACAACTATCATAAAAATGATCATGATTGATGATAATTATATTTATAATAAATATTGTTAAACTTACCAATAATAGTTGGTCTTCTTATAGCCCACCATAGCCCAATTTGGGAACCCAAATTATCCATGCAAATGTGACACTTGAGACTTGTCCATTATATCATAAGATTAGGATCTTATGCATCATAACATGTCATAAGTCACTATAGGTTGTTCTAGACTATTAAAAGTATAGATGCATGGTAAAATATCTCTAGGATAAATTGGTTCATGCTTATTTCCTCATGTAAGGAGAAAAAAATTCTTATCACATAATCATAAGATGACAACTCATCATTTTGTGCCATACAAGATAATAAAATATAATGTGCAATAAAATACATTAGACACATCATTTAAAGACATAAATAAATAAATAAATGCTAGGAAATATCAAGGTTAAGACTACTTAATTTCCAACAAAAAATTTAAGATACTATAGATGGCTATAAGATAGATTAGGGAGACCAACAAATTACTTGATTTGTTAGTCATGAATGTATATCATGTTTACTATTGATCCATGCATATTTATCTTTTTTGTGCTCAACCATGGGGTTAGATCCATGTAAATTTTATTTTTCTACAAGTTATAATACAAGATATGTAATTTTTTTCATATAATCATATTTAGAGAGAGATAAAAGTTATATAAAAGTTATAGATATAATATTGTTGATTATAATGTTGATAGATTATTTTCCTTAAGAAAAAAGAATGGCAATTCACTTAGCATTTTGTGAATAATTTAAAACTATTATTTTGTTGATAAATAATACTATAAAAATATAAAAACTAATTAGTATTTTGATTTTTAAATAATGCCTTGAAATAAATGTTATCATTAAATTATAATTTTTTTTTAAAGAAACTATATTTTAATTTTATATGAGAAAAATAATAGGCTATAAACATAGTCGATTTTTCATAGCACATCCTCTTAAAATATTAGTAATTTATTAAAAAAAATCATTTAAATAAAACATTTATAAGTTAAATAAAGATCTTACATCTAACTAACTAAATTTGCTATATAGTTTTGTGTATGAGATTTTAAATGTATTCATCTAAGTTATAACCTATAAATCAAATAAATAAAAATAAATTTAAAAAAAAAAAATCAAATAAATAAAAAGAAATATTGCAATACCCTGCACAAATGTATATATCCTCTCTCTACATGCATAAATTTCCAAGCTGTATATATAACACTCTCTATATTTATATTTCTATATAGCATTACATATTTTTAAAGTTGTTAAATTAATTTAAAAAAATTTAACTAAAGAAAATAGTTTTAAGAAGTGGAACCACCCCACAACATCAAAACTAAAAGGGATGCCACCAACACAAACAAAAAAAAACTAACCAAGAGAATGCACAAACTCAGACTTCTTCTATATAATATTCTTATTGATTTTCTCAATGTCTTCCATTATGAATCTCATGGGGCTCCTCTCCTGATTTTTTCTTCTCATTTTGGTAGAGGATCCAATTGTAACCTGCATGTCTACCCCTTGAGAACTTGGATCTAGATTCTTCTTTTTTGACTTGGCAATTGAAGGCAAAATTATGTTAATTCGTTGGGTATTTTGGACAACCATGATCTCATTAACCTTTTTCAAACATTCTACACTACTTCTCACATATTCTTTTCTTATTTCCACTAGGTTTCTCAGGTTTCCCTTAAGTTCCTCCATACTTTTCTCTAGATGAGCATTCCTTGAATCATGTTCAGTTTTCATAACCTTGACATCCACTATGAGTGTTTGAGTCATTTTTCAGGATCTAATCAGTCTTGTCTAGCATAGGATTCTCAGTGAAAGTGTTGATTATGTCTTCAATGCCTTGTTTTAAGAGAATATTTTTCTTCGTAATCTAGTGAAATCATTTTTCGTAGCTACTAGTATAGTTTTCTAGGAGCACCTCAAAGTCCATGTGTTTTTTGTTTTCACTCGGGTCCACTTGGTCCACATTGAGAGGGATGTCTAGTTTAATTTATTCTTCTTCCTTACCCTTTGAATCCTTTGTTTTGGCCACTTTTATCTTTTTCAATCTTGACGGGCCCAACGCTTGAGGCTTAGAAATGGGGGTTCTAAATTTACTGGCTACAAGTCTAGGGTGTTTATTTCTTCTACTCCTACTAGTAGCAGGAGTAACTTTATGTGGGGGGACCTCATCCTCAAAAGAGAAGCAATCTAGATCCTCTCGCATGTTAAGATCATGTTAGTCCATAGCCAAGACTCCCCTACCCTCCTCATCAATCTCAACGTCAAAAACCACTTGCACATCGAGGCTAACCAAAGATTTAGGGGTTTGTGCAAAAAAAGAGGGTTTAATTTTGTGTGTTTTAGCATATTCCATAATAAGAAGAGTAAAAACCTCATGAAAAATAGAATTTTCACTATTATTGACATTATTTGCCAAACTATGCTCAAAAGATGATAATAAATAAAAAGGCAACACATTATTCTATCATGCCTAAAGTGATTTAGAATTATGAAATGGTAAGAAAAATTGTTGGCACAATGGTCATCAAGAGTTATGCACCTCATTATGAATTTGATCATGTCCACCCAGAGCGTCATAAGGTCTTTCTTGTTATATCCTCATTTTCCATCTTCCTCACTCTATCTCTTTCACTTTCTTTGTTGACTAAAATCGAAAGGGCTTCCTTTGTTTCTTTCCTCTGCCTATAAATCATTTTACCTTCCATCTATAACCCAGTAATATTATCTATAAAGGGCTCATCGATTCTTAATTCGACCCCATAAGTAGTGGGAATGCCATTATGACAGCCTTTCACAAATTCATCTGTCATCCTCGGATCCTAGCCATGTAATTTCTTAAGGTATGCTGCAAGATTGCCATAATAAATTTTCTTCCAGACGTCCTTGTTTTGTTCCCACTTATGGCAATAAGTTGGCTTCATTCTATTTTTGTCTCCCTCCATTCTCAACCAACCTGTGCAAACTTGCAGATACCCAATATTAGAGCCGACCCCAAACTAGGAGAAGAAAAAATAGATGGTTAGGAACAATCTAGAAACCTTAGTTTTGAGTCTATTGAAGTTATCCAAGATCTATTTCAGAAATACATCAAAATAAAATTACATTTTCCTTTGTTTCAAAAATACATCAAAATCAAAGTTCAATTGAATGTAGAATAAGGCAAACCTTTCTTTATTTTTGGGGAAAAAATCCAATAGAGAAAACACGTCACATCTTCATTATAAGTGTACTGCATATCTGTTGGAATTAGAAACCTGCATTTTTTCTTGTATAAAATCTTGATCTAAGATTCTAAGAGATCCTTCTACATTGAAAACACTTTGATTGTTAGAGGACTTTATGCATGTCAGCGGCATGAAGAGTTGCATGGGTATGGATGTTAGGTTATTCCTCAAGAAGATTTTGAATTGGCAATTAAATGATTGTAGAAAACTAATAAGTTCTGATCCTTTCAATAGCTAGAATGAATAGTTACATTCCATCATGTGTACGAATGGTATGTTGTTCCCAAAGAATAAATTGAAATGACAATTAAAAATCATTATCGCAAATAAGTTTTGATTCTTTGAAAAAGCGAAAAAGTTTAAAAAGGATATTTAGAACTTCTAAAATTAGAGCTTCAAGGCTTTTTATAAATTGATAGATGTTGAGGTTATCAAGGAGCATTATAAATATTTTCCTCTACACTTGTTCAAGAATAGTATCAAAAATTGAATACCCATATGTAGATGTTTCCCATGTGTTCATAAGATATCGGTTTAATAGCACCAGGTGGAGAATATTTTAGAAATGTTGTGTTTATAGTAGCACAATAGATTTATTTGTAGCTAAAGGGGTATTGAAATGACACTATAGTTGTAGATGGCCTTTCCTTGGTTGCTCACCTATTCTAATTACAATATTTATCTATGGATCTCCTCCTCTATTTCTTATAGAGCAAGATGCATCTGTGAGCTCCTCTAGTTTCTATAGGTAGAATATTGCATCTATAAATCTCCTCCTATAGTTTAAATAGTTAGAATCCTGGATTCATAAAGCTTGTTGCATTCCTTACTCTTGTAAAAGGAATCCCAAGGTTGTAATTAAGAGAATTTTTTTGAGGAAATCCTGGTATCTATAGAAAAGGGTAGAGTGGTACTGTCTAAGTTAGAATATGGAGTCTTTAAAAATGAAGAATGTAAATATTCCTTTAGCAATATTAATTAGTTTATGATCTATCATAACAATTACTATAGATAAAAAAAGAAGATACATATACTATTAATATATATCACATAGGGAAACTAATGGTAAGTATGCATTTAATGAGACATTTAATATGAATCCATCAAATGCCTTTAAATTCAAAATTGGGGTATTACTATATTTCGACATTACATGTTTATGTTTGAAATGTTGAGGTGGGAGTGATGGACACGCCAATTATCCTTAGGGCAACGAAACCAAAGACATGCCAGTCCATAGCCAAGCCTCCCCTATCCTACTCATCAATCTCAATGTTGGAAACCACTTGCATATCGAGGCTAACCAAAGATTTAGGGGTTTTGCAAAAAAGGAAGGTTTAATTTTTTGCGTTTTAGCATATTCCATAATAAGAAGAATAAAAACCTCATGAAAAATATAGTTTTCACTATTATTGACATTATTTGCCAAACTATGCTCAAAAGAGGATAATAAATAAAAAGGCAAACAAATTATTCTATCTGCCCAAAGTATCATAAGGTATTTCTTGTTATATCCTCATTTTCCATCTTCCTCACTCTATCTCTTTCACTTTCTTTGTTGAATAAAATTGAAAGGGCTTCCTTCGTAGCTTTCCTATTTTTACCTTCCATCTGTAACCAAGTAATATTATCTATAAAGGGCTCATTGATTCTTAATTGGACCCCATAAGCAGTGGTGAAGCCATTATGCCATCCATTCATAAATTCGTCTCTCATCCTCAGATCCTAGCCATGTAATTTCTTAAGGTATGGTGCAAGACTGCCATAATAAATTTCTGTCCAGAGGTCCTTCTTTTGTTCCCACTTATGGCAATAAGTTGGATCCATTCTATTTTTCTCTCCCCCCCCTCTCAAGCAACCTATGCAAACTTGGAGATACCTAGTATTAGAACTGACCCCAAACTAGGAGAAGAAAAATAGATAGTTAGGAACAATCTAGAAACCTTGGTTTTGAGTCTATACCACATACTAAAATAAAAGCCTTTACATATTTGATAGGATGGAGTTATAAATAAATGGTCTTTGGATGAGATTTTCAGTGTCCTTTCCTGTCAGTTTGCACAAGTGTATAGGGAATGTTTCCCTTGTTGTCCACTGCCTTATATCATCATACACCACGCTAAGATTTATGTAAAGACGTAAAATATTCTAATTTTAATAATAAAATGTAATACTCTTTATTCTTTAAATAAACTCATAATTCCTTAAAGAAGTCTATTTACTTCTACTATTTCATCCTTAGTTCTAAATGATCATTTCCAATGATATCATTATAAACACAATATTTCTATATAAATGTGTAATGTAAATCTTTTCATTGCATTTGAATTCCTATTTTATTATCATCTATGTCACTAAAAGTTCCATTTCCATTTCATTTTGATTTTATAATTAAATAAAATAAGAATCATTTTCAAAATAAGTAATTATAGATAAATATGGTTTGTGAAAATTTACCACATAGTCTGTAGGCATATTTCCTTCCCCATACACATGGGAAATTTGAATTTCATCCAGCTTAGTCATCATAATGTGGCACTCTAGGATTAAATGATTAATAGTCTAGCTACGGGATATTTATTTACTCAAACATTTAATAATGTTCAGTGAATCACTCTCTAACTATTTTTTTTTGTACCCTTCAAGAATAGACAGGTGTAACACAATATAGAATGCATTTTCTTCAACAAAGAGGTTTGTCTGGGTATCCAATGAGAGTTCTATAGTTAAGGAAAGCCTACCATTGTGATCATGAGCAACTGCCACACAATCTATCGGTCCAGGATTACCTTTAGCCACTCCATCCACATTACCTTTCATTCTCGATTCGACAGGTCACAGAAAAGGCAAAAGACACTTTGTCCCTAAAAATCCAATTATTTCTTTCATTCTGGATACCTCAAACAACATGGGGTGACATGAAGCTCCATAAGGAGAATCTTACATTAATTCTGGGGGGAAACCAATATAGTAAACATGTCACATCTTCACTATAAGTGTACTAAATATTTATTTGAATTAGAAACCATCTTTTCACATGTATGAAATCTTGATCTTAGATTCTAAGTTATACTTTCACATAGAAAATAGTCTACCTATTAGAGGAACAAAAATACGATGGATAGCATAGATTTATTATTAAATGGGTCTCGTCGACATCACTAAAAATCCCTCATTCATTCATTCAGTGAAAAGCTGCCAATATGACAGATGTTGAGGTTGGTGAGTATTGATTCATGTATACTCTATATCAGGAAATGGTAAAAAAGTACATCTCGCACCAATTAATACAATATGTGGAATAATCCAGATATATAGACTTGACAACCAGTTTCTGCCACTTTGTAAATCGAGTAGTTCACTAATTTAAAAGGATCTTCTACTTGGGTTTGCATTATTGATCTTAGATTTGACTTTGTACCCTGGATATAATTAGTGGGCTGCGTATCTGTTGGAATTAGAAACCTGCATTTTTTCTTAATAATATCTTTATCTAAGATTCTAAGAGATCCTTCTTCTTTGAAAACACTTTGATTGAAAAGGAATATTTAGAACTTCTAAATTTAGAGCTTCTAGGTTTTTTATAAATTGATTGATGTTGAGGTTATCAAGGAGCATTATAAATATTTTCCTCTACACTTGTTCAAGAACAGTATCAAAAAAGGAATGCCCATATGTAGATGTTTCCCATGTGTTCATAAGATATAGGTTTAATAGCACCAGGTGGAGAATATTTTAGAAAGGTTGTGTTTATAGTACCACAAAAAAATTATTTGTAGCTAAAGGGAAATTGAAATCATAGAAGGTAGATAAAAGGATATTGAAATGCCACTGCAATTGTAGATGGCCTTTCCTTGGTTTCTCACCTATTCTAATTACAATATTCATCTATGGAGCTCCTCCTCTACTTCTTATAGGGAAAGATGCATCTATGAGCTCCTCCTCTAGTTTCTATAGCTAGAATATTGCATATGTAAAGCTCCTCCTATAGTTTTTATAGTTAGAATCTTGCATTCATAAAGTTATCAGCAATGCAATGGTGTTGTTGCTCAAATTTCAGCAATGTTTTATTCTTCTCTGTGGTACATGATAGTTTCATAATAGTTTTAGTGCATATGGTTTCATAAGTTATCCTTTTTTTATTTTAGATTTCATATTGAAAATATTTCATTTCGATGCATATAAAATAAGCATATGTCAAATGAAAAATGGCAGTTGTAAACAACCTGAAGCTTGTTGCATTCCTCACTCTTCTAAAAAGAATTCCAAAGTTGTAATTAAGAGAACTTTTTTTAGGGAATCCTAGTATCTATGTAAAAGTGTAGAGTGGTACTATCTAAGTTAGAATATGGAGTCTTTCAAAGTGAAGCATGTAAATATTCCTTTAGTAATATTAATTAGTTTATGATCTATCATGACAATTACTACAGATTTTGTCTCCTGGATTTTCTTCTTGATCTCACATGAATATTAATATCAAGGATTTTGTTATTTATTTTTGCAAATCTCTATTTAAAGTATATTGGTTTGGCTCTTTTCGAGGAAGATATTAAATTTATACACACATATTGCAACCGGTTTATGAACTTTTTAAAAAGATTATAAAAATAAAAAAAAGAAGATACATATACTATTAATATATATCACATAGGGAAACTTAATGTAAGTGTGCATTTTAATGAGACATTTATGATGAATCTGGTCAAATGCCTTTAAATTGGAAATTGGGGTATTACTATATTTCCACATTACATGTTTGAGTTGGAAATGTTGAGGTGGGAGTGATGGACATGCCAATTATCCTTAGTGCAACAAAACCAAAGATAATGTTTGTAGGTGAAGTCACTAATAAACGGTTAGGGGTGTCTTGGTGAATGACCACCTATAAATAATGTTTGTAGGTGATGTTACTAAACGGCTAGGGGTGTCTTGGTGAACCGAGGAGGACTGTTGGCATTGGGACTACCTTGAAAGTTTTTTCTAGAAACAAGAAGAATATATTTTGAAATATGTCTTATATATCAATTTTAAACTTATTTTACATATAAATTTATCTATTTTTATTTACCTTAAAACTAATTATTTAAAAAATGGAAAAAATAATTATAGATCAACATTAAAATAACATTTTTTATATATTAGCTAAAGTCAATCAATATCAAAATAAAATTTATATAATTATAAATAATATATTATAAATATTAGCTTTATTATTCATTAATACATATTCTCTTCTAATCAATAATTTAATCCTTTACATTCTTATAAATATTTAAAATCCTTCAAAAAGAAAATCCACAACATTTTGAAAAAGTCTTAAAGAATTCCAATTTTTATGAGTAACACTTGTATAAATAAAAAAAGAGTCTAATTAAATTTAACTCTTGTATAGATAATAAAAAGAAAGAAAACTAAATTTTTATAATTATTTTAGATCAAAAAATATGTAATTTAAATAAAAAATATATATAAATTAAAAATAGAGAATTAAATTTCTCTTGAATGGATAATAAAAAGAAAAAAGAAAAATTAATTCTTACAATTATTTTTAGATAAAAGGTAAATTTAGAGTAAAAAAAATTTAGTCAATAATTTTAAATATTTACAATGGCTGGTGCAAGGTAATGTCGCACAAATACCTGGATTCGAACGAGCCAGAAAGAATTTTCACCATGGAGAATTTGATAGGAGGGTCTCCGATTTGGAAGTTCATCTGGGAGAGCAGGAGGATCATAACAGACCACCTGACATGGAGAATAGGTGATAGTTGCAATGCTAAGTTCTGGAGGGACTCGTGGAATGGTGACAAAGCATTAGTGGATGAAATCGATGACCAAGATTGGATAAATGAGATGGAATGATCTATGGGCATTATGGTGGTAGATTATGTTCAAGAAGATTGCAGCCCAAATCTTCCAATAAAATGGAAAACGTTCAGAAATACACAGAATGCAAATAGTGCAAAGGTGGTCAACATTCTCCAAAGCAGAAATATCTACTTGACAACTGAAAAAGATACCCTTATGTGGAATGCTTCTAAATTAGGGAATTATAAGGTTAACATGGGCTATGAATTACAAAGAAAGAGGTAGGAAGATGGTAATTGGCCGACCACTTTATGTTGGGATAAATGGGTGTTACCTCAAGCGGGGGCTTTTCTTTGGATTGTCCTACACAGAAGAATCCTTACAAGCAACAGACTGAAGTTAATAGGGATATAGGGGCCCAATAGATGCTGTCTCTATAAAAATAAGGAAGAATCAGCTGACCATTTATTATACAATTGCTCTTTTTCTAGGAAGTGTTGGGATTGGTTGCAGACAGAACTATATGGTTTATAACGGTTCATTTAAAGATTTCATTCTTTCTTGCCCAACAGGGGGCAAGTTCTCAAAATGGGGAAGCTTGTGGATTTATAGCACTTCATTGGTGGTCTAGCATGTGTGGAAGGAGAGAAACAGAAGGATTTTAAGGGAAGAAGAGTTGGTGGTTAATACTTTGATCAATAAAATTCAAGGGGCTATAGAAGAAACAATCAATGGCAAGATCTTTGGCAGCAAATTTAAATACTATTCAAAGTGGGATATGGAAATGGAGTAGGTTTGGAAGCTTAAACAAATCAATAGCCACACCCAAGGTGTCAAATTAATAGAGAGAAGAAAGGTCAAGTGGAAGCCTCCCCCTATCGGTTGGAAAAAAATGAACTTCGACGGAGCTAGCAAAGGAAACCCACAATTATCAGGCTATAAAGCGGTTGTCAGAGATGAGGAGGGCAATTTAATGGGGGCAGTATGTTGCCAAGCGGACATTGTTTCCAATAATATTACAGAAATCACCGCTTTAGAGGACGGACTTAAATGGGAGACTGCTAATGGAATCACGAAGGTGGTGATTGAAGGAGACTCAAAAGTGATACTTAATGGAGTAATCAATCATCATTTCATGAACTGGCGGTTGAACTCTTGGATTCCAAGAATGTATAGTCATCTCCAAAAACTTAAGGATTATAACATTCAACACATCTTCCACAAAGGTAACCAAGTAGCGGATCTCCTTGCTAATCACGGGATAGCAAAGATTCTGCCACCGGTCTTGTCGCCTAAGAATGCAGGTAACAGAGATCTCCAACAAAGATTATTAGAGGATAATGCTCATATGCCAAAGTCGGGAATAGGATGATTGTTAGGCCACTTTTGGTCTTAGGATAAGAGAGGTATGCTCTTATTTGGCTATTCACACAGGCTGGCAGAAGAATCCTTGGCAATATCACTCTACTTTTGTTATCTCGAGAGAGAAAGAAGAAGGTTCTAGGAAGGGTCTGGAGGGTTCTAGAAATTGTTGATCTTTTTATACCTAAGAGAAGCGAGATCAGACTGTGTGTTTTCAGGATAAGCAAGAGGGTGCACAGGTTCAGACTAAGTTGTCTTTGCCATGAGGAGATGTTGGAAGCCCAATGCAAATGTCTATTTGATATAGACATCGAAGGCCAGAATGTTATTCAGGGGTTGCTCGATGATGCATTCAGTGAGGAGCGGTACTGGTGTGATGGCTACGTATATGAGATCATCTTGTGCCTATTGGTGGATGTTTTGTCATTGAAGGAAGCCTGCATGGAGAAACTGGAGGGCTTCGTAAGGGAAGAAGATATAGAAGTCATGGGAGAGTGGTGCTAGAGGTGTACGAGGAATGGACTAGCATACTTGGCCTGTATTTCAACCCCTTGGCCATTCTATTTGATGCGGAGTGTTCAGATCCCGAGGACAAAATTCGGCTTGCTGCTGAAGCCCTCAGAATGAAGAAGGTAAAATTTATGGCTGAAGCATGGGAGGTTTTCAGAGTGGGAGTCAAGAACGCATACATGGGGCCTTTTAGAAGGATGATGATGAAGGAAGACGGTTGGCTTTCGGAAGGGAGCATTGACAAGGTGGCGACCATAGGCATGCATGTGGCCACCATCCTTAGGCTTATGTAATTTGTAATATGTACCTTGCTTTTTAGTTTGCTTTGGTTGATCAGGAAATTTCTATATGTAACCTTCTCTCGGATTAATATAGGGCGCTATCCCCATCTAGATAGCACTTGCTAAAAATAAATAAAAATAAAAATCTTTCCTTGATAGGAATAAATAAATATTTGAATATATAATTGTCTCCAAATAATTCAATATAATGCACAAATTTTATTATTAATAAATCTGAAAAGAATTCAATATAATATCTACCCAGGTACATCATGGTGTTGGCTATATGTCTGAGATTATATGTGGTCTGAAATATCTAATGGCTTTCAATCGTGGATGTGGAATGAAGTTTGTAGTGTGTAGTTCACGATGTTTAGATGTCATAAGTCAATTGATAAAAGATGATTAGATCTTTTGTTTTTTATTATATTAGCAGGGAGACAACTTTATAACACTAATCATACACCAACTGGATGTTTAGATGTCATAAGTCAATTGATAAAAGATGATTAGATCTTTTGTTTTTTATTATATTAGCAAGGAGACAACTTTACAACACTAACCATACACCAACTGTAAAATAGCTAGCAGTAGGATACTAGTTCTAATAAAAAATGAAAAAAACATCATAAACTATTTTAAATTAGAAAAAGATTTGAATGCAAAACAAATAAATAACAAAAGAAAGATAAGAGGAGTTCTAAATAGGCTAGTATGTCTATTATTTAAACTAAGTTCATGACTAGAATTATGTTCACAATAAGAAGAAAGGATACAAAGTGTTGAATCATAGATTGAGTTTATCATTTTAAATATTAAAAAACCTTTTATTCTTTACATTCTTTAAGAATATAAAGTGTTGAATAATATATTGAGTTTATTATTTAAAATATAAAAAAATATTTATCCTTTGCATTTGGAAAGAATACAAAGTAACAATCATAAATTTAATTTAATTATTTTAATGTAAAAGAACAAATTAACAAACTACTCATTTCAAAACCATCCTTTTGATATTGCACAATAAATCCTTCCAATACAAATTTTAATGTTTTACAAGAACAAATTGAGCTATTTTTTTTTTAATATCTGATAGATAACAACAATGAAGTAGAATCAAGTAAAATTGGAAGAAGGGGCAGAAGGCTATGGATTGAATGTAGGGACAAATGGGCATATCTCAAGAGAGGTCCTGCAACCATGCAATACCTTTTGTAATTTTGAAGAATAGCGTACAATAATACTAAGAAGGATTTGTGTGTGCTTGTGAGTAATTAAGGAGCAGCAGCAAGCTTTTGAAATGGGGTGGAAGGAGTCCATAGTATTTTTTTTTCATAGGAGTATTATATAAAAGATGCCAACAACAAGGGTGGATAAATACTCAGGAAACAAAATAACTTGCATATCAAATGGACATTAAGACATGTACCCGACACAAAAAGCCACGCAATCAACTTATAGAAATTTATTCTTCACATTATCAAACAAAATTACAAACTTTGTCAGTTGAGAATTTTCTCAGAAATTAAATTGGCCTGAGTCACTTTGTACTAATTGGTATCAAACTTGCGCAGATAGAAAGACCATTGAGAGGACATGACTGTAAATATTGGGTTTGAAGATTTTATGGAAATAAATTATATTTCATTGTTGCACTGTATGTGTTAAATTGAAACAGAGAGTGTATGTTACTGTCTGTTGCATCTCTACATGAATTGTGAAAAACTTTCCACACAGTTCCTTCATTCAGGACAGTAAGAGCTTCATTCATAGCTGTGGAGGGATGTTCAGACACTCCATTTAGCTTTACAAACCTTCATAACTGTTTGCAATCTGCGAAAAAACCTTTGCAAATATAAAAATCATAAATCAGATACGGATTAAAAAACAAATCACAAATTAGACTGTAAAAATCACATGTTTTTTGATAAAACCTGTGCAAGTCATGGCAACTATTCAGAACAGTCCCAGCAAGAAAACCTTGGAGGGTCGGCATAGTTTCATTTGACTCACAAGTAGCGCCAAGTCCATGTGAGTCTTGTAGCTAAAATTTTTAGAAAATTTTTAATTGACCCAGTTTCCCAAACATGTACGTTTTATTGTCAATCCAAATACTCTAAAATAGACTATAGCCCCAAAAAAACATGTCTCGGTTGCTAGTGTAATGAAAATAGTCCCAGACAGATTTAGGAAAATCTATAACTCCCAATCCTTCTCGTAACCAAAGGTGGTCTAAAATCTATAACTCCCAATCCTTCTCGTAACCAAAGGCGGTCTATTCTCCATGTACATGATACTAATCATGCAGAATCATTAATCCCATAAATTTTTATAGAGTGATCTTTTCATACTGCATCAGATTATATGATTTAGATTTCCAGGATTCACCACATACTTTTGAATGAATTTACTTATATACATATTTAATGAGTGGTTGCTCATGAGCATAAATAGTCCACTAGTTTTCACTCTATCCATCTTCTGATACTATAAGTTTTCACGTACTCTATCCATCTTCCTAATGCTGTAAGGTTACTTGAATCCACTGGAATATAGACAAAGCATATAAAAAATGTGTTATTAATTCATTGATTAAATTTGGACAGTTCTGTTAATTTGAAGTCATCTAATTTATCTATTTTGCCAATGGGTGTTCTGCAATATGTAATCCTACATATGATTCCAAATTTTGTATCTACTACTTGTCCAGTTTCTCTATTCCCATGCAATTGATAGGCATTCAATATGTCTATGTTTTATGCATATCTTTCATATGTATGTATTCCACATACAGTTGTGTCTTGGTTATGCTAAAATTTAAATCATTCAAAATATATTGTAAGTTAAGTGAATCCTTGAAAAAGTATGCAAACAAATCAGCTATGGGTATTTTTATGTAAAACGAATTATCTATAGAGATATATTGCATATCAATTCAAGATACAGGCTTAACAAAATCTACTTGAAAATGAAAGTTTGCAACCTTTAGTGTAAAAGATCTTCAGTGTCACCGGATCCAACTGCCTAGAAAGCAAGGTAATAACTCAAAAGCTTAGATGCGTTGATGGGTCCACAAAGCAAGTTATATATTAGCAGATTTCAATACTAAATTAAAATTGACATCAGCCTCTCTCAGAACTAACCTAATAAGGAAAGAATTGGACATCTATTCTAAAATTATAATATATGGGATAGAAAAATAAGACTGATTTAATTATTTTATACCCAACATTATCGCAATAGCATTTTGCTAGCATTAAAAACAATTTATATTAAACTATACGAATTGAAATGGGGACTGAAATTTGTAAG
This sequence comes from Cryptomeria japonica, assembly GCF_030272615.1. Classification (NCBI taxonomy): domain Eukaryota; kingdom Viridiplantae; phylum Streptophyta; class Pinopsida; order Cupressales; family Cupressaceae; genus Cryptomeria; species Cryptomeria japonica. Next base: position 814,879,535 of record NC_081409.1, on the reverse strand, counting down.
ATGCAGAAAAACTTCATGACAAGTCATGGAATTTTAAGCAATCAAGAAAGGAACTATACCAATATCCATCAGTGATCAAAGCAAGTGAATTGGAACTCAGGAATACAACCTTGTAGACGTGATTAAAAGTGATTAAAATAGGTCAATGGAACTCAGTAATCGATTTAAGTATGATAGTTAAGTGTTAAAGACAAGACGTACCCTAACCCAAAAAGATGACAGTAGATTACTACCAAACCCAGATAGGGTAATCCAGCATTTGCATGCACTACAACTCACACGCCTATAAATGAAATTGACACGGGTAGTGTAGTTTCACAGATTTTTAATGAATTCAAACTGATGCAGATTTAGGAGTAGGAGTAGTTTAAATGCTACACACCCACTATTGCCTCGAGATATTTTTTCTGTCTGTATCGCAGATTTATAAGAACCCATAAGAAGACTTACATGAGCGCTTAATATTTTGAGATGTCAAAGCAGTTTAAGAATCGTGGCGTCTTGAGCAATGAAAGAAAGAATGAAATTATATTAATATACCCGTATAAACAAAATCAATCAATGGGACTCCCAAGAGGTCCTTGTCTGAGGGACCAAAACAGGCCAATGGAACTCAAACACATTCAATGCCAAGGTTAGAGAATAACCCAAGTGTAGATTCAATGACAGACAAGTATTAGAAACTAACTCAAGTGTAGATTCAATGCCAAGGTTATAGAATAACCCAATGCTTGCACATCTTAACAACGTAGCTCAAGTGCCTAAAGTACATCATTACGATGTATCTCAAATGCCTACAAATATAATTGACATGAGTACTACAATTTTTAAGATACAAATGCAAATCATGACATATGGAGAGATTGCAAGTAGTCAAATTGACATAGAAACTGAAAAAAATTTAAATTCAAGATGCGCTGACAATTCATCTTATTAGGGTTTCAAGAAATCAAATTGACATGTTTAATAAAACCTTCAAGATGCAAAAATATTTCGTTGACAAATTATCGGATTCAAAGCAGTGACGCTAACTTACCTGTGATTGAGCAATAAGCTTGTCGTCTTGGATGCGAGATAACAGAGATGCGGTGCATAACAGCAATACCAATACCGAAAGAGCTACTGACAGCTTCAAATGTCTGCTGCTACACAGCTGCCCTCTCCTTGATGGAATCTTAAGCTTGTGACCAATTACTCCCCTGGAAATCAACACAGCAGAACCCATTACTGTGATCAATATATTTGCAGTGTTATGTGTATGCACATATAAAGAAAAATAATTTAATGGTGTACCTTCTGAGTTCTATAATCTGAAATGGTAGCCCTCCAGTAATGTTGCAACTACCCTAATAGGCATGCAGGACAAACAAAGAAGCCTGGTCAAGGCACATAAACTCTTTTACAGAATGTCACCTTGAATTTGCTGAACTCGTTAAGCCACATGTGTGTTGTGCGTATGTACCGTAATAAATAAATAAAACAATATAAAACTTTTCAACGAATACTATGTTCTGCATATTTTGCAGACTGTGTTTCGAAATTTACACGTTCCCTTGCATCCTAATCTGGTATGCCTCCCCATCCACCAAGGAGAGCCTACCAAGACTCACATTTTACAGGCAACCGTTAAAATCCGATCACATTTTTGTAGCAAATATTGAATTAACCTTTAGCAAAGAAAAATCTAGGCGATGTTGACTGAATAAAATATGTTTAATCACTGTTTAATGCGAATCTTCCGCAATATTTCTATGCATGACGAGAACTAACCATCACTAAACAATCGCTGTAATATATATAAAATATTCTCTTGAAAATTTTATTGATCCAGAAGTAATAACATGAATAGTATTATGAGTGTTGAAAA